>NC_132785.1:64005118-64357618 GCF_048418805.1 Vulpes vulpes | reverse complement strand
ATTTTGGCAAAGACATTACAGAAAAGTTCAGGGAAAAGAATTCATAATCTTGTAAGTAGGGATTAAAAAAAAAAAGACCAGAAGCTTCTCTAAAATGAAATTTTCATCTATTTTTTCAGAATTATCTTATTTAGGATGAGAAGGAGAATTAGGTGAATAAACCAATGTGATTGAACACATTACTTTTTGATAAGCTTAGATTTTTAGAAACAAGACACACAAGAAATGATGATGTTACAGGATTTCCTTCTCCTTCAGTGCCCGCAGTTCATGGTTATAAGGCCTGGGAATGAAGAGGTAGACCAGACGAAGAGTGGTGGGCAACAAAGCAAAGTTTATTGAGTGATAGCAAAGTGATAGTACAAAGCTCCTGAAGAGGGAGAGGACCTGAATGGGTCGCCATTGGAGTTTCCAAGCCTAGGGGGTTTTATAGGCTTGCTGGCAGGCTGTTTTAACCTAGTTAACCCTCTGTACACCTGTCATCCAATTAGACTTTTGTCATCGACTCATCACGTAGGAAAGGGTGGAGAGCTCCTTCCAGGGTGGGGTAAAATCCTTTTCAGTGTGGTTTCCTCTCAGGGCCTTTGTCCCTGCCTGCATTTCTCTCCTGACTATCCTTCATCAGTGAGAAGTAGTATAATGAAGACCAAATTCAGGAGTGGCCCAGAACTGCAGGAAGAATGTCCAAAGGCTGGTACTCAGCATCAACTAAGATCTGGGGAAGAGACTGTGGAGGATAAAAAGCTCTAAAGGCAACATACAGAGTGAGAACAGCGAGAGGGCAGTTAGTTCTGTAATAACCGATGGTGGAGAGAAAGAAGGCCACAGTCCATTTTCCTTTTAACTTTATGTAGCAGAAGGATTGCTAACCTAGAAAAGGTTCAGTAAAAAACAGATCGAGGTCAACAAAAAACCAAGACGAGAATTGAGAAAGTAGAAATAAAGCATGCCATTGCTTTAAGTGTTTCCAACTAGCCACTTGTAGGCAAATGGAAAGAATTTAAAATTAGCCCAAAAGACAGAATTACTACCAGGCATCTCCCAGATCTAGGAGAACAGGAGGGTTGTGAAAAGGAAGCTGTTGAGTGATGTATTAGTTTTCTACTGCTGCTGTAACAAATCACGACCAACTGGGTAGCTTAAAACAACACAGTTTTGGGGTGCCTGGGTTAAGCATCTAACTCCTGGTTTTGGCTCCGGTCAGGATTTCATGGGTCTTGAGAGCAAGCCCTGCATCAGGCCCCATGCTCAGTAGGGAGTTTGCTTGAAGATTCTCTCCTTCTGCCCCTCCCCCTACTCCCATGCATGCATGAGCATTCTCTTTCTTTTTTTTTTTTTTTTTTAATTTTTATTTATTTATGATAGTCACACACAGAGAGAGAGAGGCAGAGACACAAGCAGAGGGAGAAGCAGGCTCCATGCACCGGGAGCCCGACGTGGGATTCGATCTGGGGTCTCCAGGATCGCGCCCTGGGCCAAAGGCAGGCGCTAAACCGCTGCGCCACCCAGGGATCCCGAGCATTCTCTTTCTAAAATAAATCTTAAAACACATAGGGACACCTGGGTGGCTCAGTGGTTGAGCATCTGCCTTCAGCTCAGGGTGTGATCCTGGAATCTCAGGATCAAGTCCCACATCGGGCTCCCTGCATGGCGTCTGCTTCTCCCTCTGCCTGTGTCTCTCCCTCTCTCTGTGTGTCTCTCATGAATAAATAAAATCTTAAAAAAAAAAAAGATTTTATTTATTCATCTGAGAGGGAGAGTGAGCATGAGCAGGGGGAGGGGCAGAGGGGCTGAGCAGGGAGCTGGACATGGAGCTTGATCCCGGGATCATGACCTGAGCCCAAGGCAGATGCTTAACTGACTAAGCCACCCAGGCGCCCCTTATCTAGTCAACATTTTTATCATTGACTTCAGGGAAAACCCAGAAGGTATGCTAATCAAATTTGCAGATTTCACAAAATTGAAGGCATTTCAAGTATCTGATAAAATTAAGGGGGAAATCCCATTTCTAGTAGATGAAAACAATGTCTAAAAATTTACAGAGGTAAGTTGCTAGGAATAAACGTTAATGTCTCATATTTAGGATTTAAACAAAATTCACTTTTATAGGCCTCAAAAGGGGGATAGAGAAAAGCTCATCAGCTTGAGGTTGAACTGTAGTTGACAATGAATTCAAACTGAGACCCCATAGTCTGTGAAAATGTCTGGAATGTTCTGAGTGGGTCTCATGTTTAAGGAACATCCTGACGAAGTGAAGTAAATGCAGAGGGGAGAACCATGGTGGTGAAAGGCCTGGAAGCCACATTTGTCACACAGGAGGCTGAAGAAAGAAACTGGGTTTTTAGCCTGAAAGGGGAAAGCCTCAAGCAAGACAGGATGTTAATCTTTAATGATAAGAAGGGCCAATATGTGGATGCAGGTTTAGCCGGATTCTGTGTAGTTCCAGAGGAGAGGTCTAGGACTACTGGGTAGAAGTTGTGAAGCATCAGTTTTTGGCCTTATGGAAGGAAGAGCTATCGATCTCTTAAAAAATGGAACGAGTTGTCTCATAAATAAAGTACTGAGGTTTTATAGTCCTTGGGAATTTGAAACAGAAAATAGACTGAAGAGTGGCCTAAGTTTTATGTGTTACATTCTATGTATTTAAAACTAACAGGGACCCCTGGGTGGCTCAGTGGTTGAGCGCCTGTCTTCGGTCCAGGGCGTGATCCAGGGGTCCTGGGATCGAGTCCTGCATCAGGCTCCCTGCAGGGAGCCTGCTTCTCCCTCTGCCTGTGTTTCTGCCTCTCTCTGTCTCTCATGAATAAATAAATAAAATATTTAAAAAACTAAAAACTAACAATGCTGGGGGAAAAGAACAAAAAACAAAACCAATAACAGTGCTGGGAGAATGGTGCGTCTAATGTTCTTCAGGGACTGTTTAGTGTGGGCATCTCAACCAAATCTGGGCATCTGATCCTGAGTGGGCCAGCAAGCTTTGTTCTGTTCTGGATCAACATATGTGGGTGCTTTCCTGGCTTTTAGTTCTGCAACTGATGCTGGGCCTTAGTGCTAGAACTAGCCGCCTGCTCCAGGAGAGCCCATGTAGGTTAGGTTTGATGACCATGCAGGAACATCTTTTTCTCTCTTTAGTTTTTTAAGATTTTATTTACTTGAGGGCAGCCCTGGTGGCGCAGCGGTTTAGCGCCGCCTGCAGCCCAGGGCGTGATCCTGGAGACTTGGGATCGAGTCCCACGTCGGGCTCTCTGCATGGAGCCTGCTTCTCCCTCTGCCTGTGTCTCTGCCTCTCTCTCTAGCTGTGTCCCTATGAATAAATAAATACAATCTTAAAAAAACAAAAAAAGATTTTATTTACTTGAGAGGGAGAGAGAGAGAAAAGAGAGCGCATGAATGGCGGGGAGGGGCAGAGGGAGAGGAGAAGCAGGCTTTCTACTGAGCAGGGAGCCCGAAACACCTGGTCCCAGGTCCCCGGGATCATGATCTGAGCTGAAGGCAGACGGCCAACCGACTGAGCCACCTGGGTGCCCCTCAGGAGCATCTCTTTAGATGATCATAGAAGTGGTTTCTTCAAAGCTTCTTCCTCCAAAGCAGGAATGGAACTGTACCCGAGGCAAGGGTCCAAGGCCATGTTCTTGTGGACTTGGCCCAGTATTGGGTGGAGGTAGAATTACAGCCAGAGGTAGGAGGGTGTAGGACATTTCTGTCCTTGAGGTTGACTCACTATGGCCTCCATGTTACCCTAGCCCTGTGGTTTCCTCCTTTCCCTGCCCCTGAAGCAGGAGGTTGGGCTCTGCTTCAAGAACAGTGCACTAGGCCAGGCTCTGGGGTCTCCGGTCAGCTGTATCCGCTGGGTTGAGGACAAAGAGCCCAGTCAGCAGGGCTGCCTGCCATGCCCGTTTCCTGCTTCTGTGGCCAAGAGGCCCTGAAGGAAGCTGGGCTCTGGGGAAGGTGAGGGCCAGCTCTCTTTAGGCAGTGCCTCTGCTCCTGGTTTCTTTCCACAGGATTCCCTTCTTCCTTCAAACTGAGTCCCTGTGCTTAATACAGAGAGTAGATCAGGGCGAGATGGTGGGTCAGTGGCTGAGAGATAAGGCTCAGGTGTGGGGGAGGGAGAAGAACTGGGGTAAAAGGAGGGATACGTGCGGATGGATGTGGAATTCAAGTAGAGAAGCAGTAGGGATAAAATGCTTACCATCCATGTATTTTCATTTCAGAATTCGTTGTAGTAAAGGATGAGTAGTTGCCTTTTCGCTGCCCACGTGCCCAGACAAAGCCAAGAACAGATCCTTGTGGCACAAGGGCTGCAGATGGACTCGGACCCAGAACTAGTTCTCTTTGGTGTTGTGGTTCTCTTGAGGGCTAACCAGTACTCCCAAGGAGGTGATCCCATTCATTTGTGAATAGGGCAGCATCAGTTGTCCCTGCTGTCTCTTTTCATTTCCTTTCATTTTGTTAAGTAAGCTCTACACCCCGGTGTGGGCCTTGAACTCATGAGCCCGAGATCAAGAGTGACATGGTCTACTGACTGAGCCAGCCAGGTGGCCTCCCCCCATTTTTTGGTCTCTGGTGTTTTCTTTTCTTTTCTTTTTTCTTTTTTTTTTTTTTTTAAGATTTTATTTGAGAGAGAGAGTATGATCAGGAGGAGGGAGAGGGAGAAGCTGACTTCCTGATGAGCAGGAAGCCTGATGTGGGGCTCGATCTCAGGACCCTGGAATCATGACCCAAGCCAAAGGCAGATACTTAACCGACTGAGCCACCCAGACTCTCTATCCTTGGTGTTTCTACTCAGAAACCTGGCTTGGATCCTATTTGTAAGGGCAGCAGAGCCCGAGGGTAAGGCATACAGGTTACAGGATGGAGAGAAGGGGCATGAGGGCTATTAAATGGCTGGAAACCGAAGTCCAGTGGGGAGTAAAGGCTGAGTGGTTGAGGAGGATCAACAGATCTGAAAGATTTGTGGCGGGTGACATACAGATCACTTTGTGGGGTGCTTGTGGAGACTGTGTGCTTGTATCTTTAATTATTAACTTAGTACTGAGGAATTATGGGTCTATTTTTTGCCCAGCCCGATGATAAGGTTTGGTTGTTTATTGTCTTGTTTATTAGGCAGAAAGACAAGTGATTGTATAGGACAAGAATGCCATTTCTAGAGAAGAGCAGAAAGGAACTTGGGCAGCGAGTAGAATAGGAGGGGTATAAAGGAGGGAGAGCGAGCGACAGAAGAGGAGCTAGCTGTTGTTCGAGTTGGTCTTTCCTGCATCTCAGGATAAAGATGCTTCTGGGCCAGTGTGTGGTGAGGCCAGGACACAAGAAAATAGGAGGATTAGGGCCAGTGAGTGACATGCCACTGCCAGAACTGAGGCAGGGAGTGCCACTTCCTCTGTTGGTGGCATGAAGCAGGCAAGCCCAGTGCCAGACCTTCTCCACTGGGAAGGCAGGCTGATTCTGACCTTGCCCTTGGAGCTCTTGAAAGGATTAAGCCCTCCTCCTGGTGCTCTATTTGTTGAGCTGGGAAGGCAGGAGCAGTGAGGTGATTGACTGCCACTTCGTGTAGCTGCCTGCCTGCTTCAGATGCTGGTGGGCCATTGAGGAACATTTAGCTGGGGTTCAGAATCAAATTATATATATATATATATATATATATATATATATATATATATATATATACACACACACATATACATATATATAATATATTTGTATTTATATATATTTATATATATTTAAAGATTTTATTTATTTTTGAGAGAGAGAGCGCGCAGAGGGGTGGGGGGGGAGGGGGGAGAAACAGGCTCCCCACTGAGCAGGAAGTCTCAACCTGGGGCTCCATCCCAGGACCCTGAGGTCATGACCTGAGCCGAAGGCAGACACTAACTGATGGAGCCATTCAGGTGCCCCAGAATCCTTTCTTTTCACTTTCTCCCCTGCCACATCCTGAGGCTATTGGTCAACCTCAGCATGTGTGGGTTTCCCTTCTTGAATTTCTTCTTCTGAAGTAGTACAATGGGACTTTTTTGGGGATAACGGATTTCTCCAAGATCCTGACAAAACCTATGGACTTTTTTCTTAGAAAAATGCATATACTTTAGACATTTGTAAATAACCACTTACAAGGGATTTCAGGCTTTGTGGAAGCCCTGGGTTAAGAACCCTGGCTCTCAGGGTGATCCATGAACTTTTCCAAAGCTTATCTAGGTAAAGGGATTGCCTCCACTCTAGAGTAGGACTGAAGGAATGTTTGTGGCTCATTCTTTTGCATTGTCTAGTCTGGAAAAATGCTGTCCCCACTCTATAGAAGCCTTGGCTCCAAGAATCTTTCCAAGTACAAAAACAAGCAGCTGAGCTGGCAGGCAGTAGCAGGAAGTCTGGCCCCCATTCCAATCCTTGGCCACATGTCCCGACCTGCTGGCCCAGGCATTGGATAAGCCACAACAGGATTTGTCAAGGTTAACAATACTACAGAGTGCTGGGTCCTGGAGTCCACATCAAGAGGTAAAGGGGTGCAAAGCTGGGAGAGAAGGTGACTTTTCAGAGCCAACCAGAACACATCACTAATCCTTTATAGCTACCAGTTGCCACCCGCCGTGGTGAGTGCTTTTGTATGTAAGCAAATCCAGTTACTTGGTTTTTTTCTTCCGGGTAAATGCTACAGGGTGTGTATGTGTAGTGCTGCCTACACAGATGCTCAGCGGGTGCCTTTGAATGCTAATGGTGAGGACTTACTGGGCAGAGGTTTCAAATACAAAGCAGGTCAAAGCCCAAACACATCTGTCTTTGGCCAAAGGCTGTGTTTCTCTGACTGTTACTGAAAATAATGCTTGGGAGTCTAAGGCTCTCTGGGTGGTAGGGTCAGTCACCAATCAGGGTTATTTTTCCAGGTCTCTTAACCTTCATTAACTGTGCCTATGTCAAGTGGGGAACGAGGGTACAAGATGTCTCCACCTATGCTAAAGTGTTGGCGCTCATCGCTGTCATCATCGCAGGCATCATTAGACTTGGCCAAGGTAAGATGGAATAGCAATGAACTCTTGTGCATTTTCTTGAGCCACATTTCTTTTTTTTTTTTTTAATTTTTATTTATTTATGATAGAGAGAGAGAGAGAGAGAGAGAGAGGAAGAAGCAGGCTCCATGCACCAGGAACCCGACGTGGGATTCGATCACGGGTCTCCAGGATCGCGCCCTGGGCCAAAGGCAGGCGCCAAACCGCTGCGCCACCCAGGGATCCCTTGAGCCACATTTCTTAAATGCCCTTTGTGCATTCTCATTTGCTAAGTGCCGTTATTTCCATTTTATAGAGGAAACTGAGGCTGCAGAATAAAGTATCTTGCCCTAGCTAGTACGTTAATGGGGATTTGTACTCAGACTGACCTCAAAGCCTGTCTTCTCTGCTCAGAGACACTGTTCTCGGAGGAGGGTGACTTGGCAAAAGGGCTGACAGTTGTCATATCCTGGGAGCCGGCTTAGGCAGACTGTCAAGCCCAATGCGGTGGCTGATTGTTCTGCCCTTGGAAGTTATCCTGCCCTTGTATCTATTCCTCTCCAGGTCTCAGGTAGGAACACCTACCCACTACTCCATTGCCCTGGGCATAGGGAGACCTACCCTTCCCCCATCCTGTACCAGCTCTTTGTGGTGTTGGAAAGGGGGTAGGAATTGGGCAGCTTACAGGGCAGGATAGAACATCACTTTTTTTTTTTGTTAAGATTATTTATTTATTCATAGAGACACACAGAGAGAGGCAGAGACACAGGCAGAGGGAGAAGCAGGCTCCATGCAGAGAGCCTGATGTGGGACTCGATCCAGGGTCTCCAGGATCACACCCTGGGCTGCAGGCGGCGCCAAACTGCTGCACTTAGAACATCACTTCTGTCCCGGAGTGGTTTCTTACCCCAGAAAGCCACCATGGTCCTTCCTGTCAAGATCCCCATGCTGCTCTCTGCATTGCAGCCATCACTATAGTGGTCATTTTCCCTTTCCTTGTTCTTTCACCAGTGTCCTTGCTGCCAAAGGTGTTCTAAGCCACTCACTTGCTGTTACTGTCATGTTCCACTCCTGTTCTGGATCACTTTGAAGCTGGGGGGTAGGCTGTTAATCCTTCTGCCTTTTCCCTGTTCTGGATTCTAGGAGCGTCAAATCACTTTGAGAATTCTTTTGAGGGTTCGTCATTTGCAATGGGTGACATTGCCCTGGCATTGTACTCCGCTCTGTTCTCCTACTCCGGCTGGGATACCCTCAACTATGTCACTGAAGAGATCAAGAATCCTGAGAGGTAGGTATCTCACCATCTATTTTCCATGGCAATAAGGATAGCTATCATTTACTGAGATAGCACACCGCAACCTCTGAGACAGATTTTATCAGCTCCACTTGAATAGATGGGAGGCCTAAAGCCCAGAGAAGTAACTTGTCCATGAGAATAGCAGGCCTTTTCACATCTGGCTGTTCATGCCTGCATTAAAAAAAATTTTTTTTAAAAGATTTTAAAAATTTATCCACTAGAGACACAGACAGAAAGAGGCAGAGACACAGGCAGAGGGAGAAGCAGGCTCCTCACAGGAAGCCTGATGCAGGACTCATCCTCAGACCGGAATCATGCCCTGAGCCCAAGGCAGACCTCAACCACTGAGCCACCCACATGCCCCTCATACCTGTATTAATTACAGCAGATTGTATCATGTGTTCACATGTGCTGTCTCACGGGTTTTCCTTGATGTTCACCCACCCTATTCCCACATAGGTAACTTTAGGTCACAGATGCCCCCAAACTTCCCTGTTTTTATTTTGAGCCCTTCCTGGTGTCTCCAGTTTGTACTGACATAGTGGTATTGTGCCAGCATTTAACAGCATTACTTCAACCTTGTTACTCTAAATTATTCTGTAGTCCTGCAGAGTGACAAGAGCACTGGACAGAGAGTCAAAGGGCCTGCAGCCTGTCTTTCTTTCTTTTCTTTCTTCTTTTTTTTTTTTTTTTTTAAAAATATTTTATTTACTCAGAGACACACACGCACACGGAGACACAGACGCACAGGCAGAGGGAGAAGCAGGCTCCATACAGGGAGCCTGACATGGGACTCAATTCTGGGTCTCCAGTATCAGGCCTTGGGCTGAAGGTGGCACTAAACCGTCAAGCCACTGGGGCTGCCCCATGGAGCCTGTCTTTCTACTGATTTGAGTCCCCAGCCAACTCTGCCTGCTTCCTTATCTGTAAATTGAGGGGGTTGAATTATATGATCTCCAGAGCCCTTCCTGGCTCTAAAATTCAATGTTTCTTGGAACTAAGATTACCAGAGAGTGGAGTTTCTGTAAATTTTTAAGTCAAAATATAAACTCCTCTTGGCACACATCCAGTGTTGCAGTCCTAGGAGTGGGACGGAGGCCTGGGTGGTGCTTCCACCTACTGGACAGAAGCTAAATAACTGGAGTGTGCCCTCCCCCCCCCCCCCCAGGATGTTTATGAAGGTCATAGCTTTATTGGTCTAGGGGACCTTGTCTTCATGTCTTCTTCTTGGCCATTGGTTAGGATGGCACCCAAGGTTCTCACATTGAGTAAGGGGGTAGAATAAACAGTTCCCAGATTGCTTATTTAGGTACACACATTGTTCTTGTCAATGAGGGCCTTATTCTCTGGATTTCACAATTTGCCTAATTTTCTCTTGTATTTCTCAACCTTAAGACAAATTTCCCAGTGCTATTGAGAGAAGGAATCCTATTGGATGTAAAACAACAACAACAAAACATTAAAAAGTACCCCCTTCCCCCTCCCAGTTTCCTGTGCTTTATGTGGGGACATAGTTCTTCACTAATCCTTTTTCTGCTTTTTGGTTAGCCTTTTCTCTAAATGTGATATTCCTTTCCCTTGATGCTCTTTCTGAACTCAAGAACGAAGTCACTATTGTACACAGTTTCAAAGGCAAAAAGCACTGGTGAAATGCACAGGAGGCCCCATCCCTGGATTGCTGGCAGAGTCTAAGTATCAAAGATGGGGATGTGACAGAGACTAATGTATGCATTATTCTATTTGGCTGTAGGAATCTGCCCCTCTCCATTGGCATTTCCATGCCCATTGTCACCATCATCTACATCTTGACCAATGTGGCCTATTACACCGTGCTAGACATGAGGGACATCCTGGCCAGTGATGCTGTTGCTGTGGTAAAGGATTTTCACTAGCAAAAGGCTGAGGGTGTGTTTGTGGGCTTCTTGGAATACTGCAGCTCCTGCAAGTCTTGGAAAGGGGATAGTCCTTATAAGGGGTATGCTTAGGGGCACCTAGCTGTCTTAGTTGGTCAAGTGTGTGATTCCTAATCTTGGGTTTATGAGTTTGAGCCCCGTTTGGTGTAGAGATTACTTAAAAAATATATATATTTATATATGCTTTGGATACTGGGCTTACAAGTTTGCCATCCCAGCTGTGGAAGAAGGGTTGGTTAGAGTAGGGGCCATTGGGGACATGCTTGCCCATGCCTTTCATCCTTTTTCGGTCCTGTTAATGACTTTTCTGTTCCTCTCCCTTAGACTTTTGCAGACCAGATTTTCGGAATTTTCAACTGGACAATTCCACTGGCAGTTGCATTATCCTGCTTTGGTGGCCTCAATGCCTCCATTGTGGCTGCTTCTAGGTATGAGTGGTGTCTTTTATGGGTGGAGTATTGTAAAGAGCTATGGCAGGGAAGGGTAGGACCCAGAGTTTAGTCACCATACTCCCCAGACTATATTAACCCCTTTGTTCGTTTCCATCAGCAGCTTTCAGTTCTCACTAATCTCAAAATTGGACTCCATTCCATATTATTCAAACTCTTTTGAAGGAGGGGAGGACAACAGGGCTATGAGGCATGTGAACCAGTCATACCCAGTCTCCCACATTTTTCTCAAGCCTCTCTCATCTTACGCAAAATAGGCTTTTCTTCGTGGGCTCAAGAGAAGGCCATCTCCCTGATGCCATCTGCATGATTCATGTTGAGCGGTTCACACCAGTACCTGCTCTGCTCTTCAATGTAAGTGACCTCAAGGATAAAAAGCCAGACTGTGGGAGAAATGTGGACAGTAGTAGTGGGGGTGCCTGGTTAAGCATCCGACTTGATTTTGGGTCAGGTCATGGTCTCAAGGTCAGGAGATCGAGCCCCAGGCTTAGCGTGGAGTCTGCCTTGGGCTCTCTCTCCCTCTGCCCCTCCTCTCTCAAATAAATAAATCTTAAAAAAAAAAAAAAAAAAAAAAAAGACAAAAAGGTAGAAGAAACTGTTCTAGCTTCCCAAAAGCTCTAAAGAATAATATGATAGAAAAACTATCTTCTCTAAAAAATGGTAACCCCCTCTCACCTAGGATAAAGCATAAAGTACACTGAATATATTGTAATGAAATGACTGCCATGATAGTAAATGATGTATAAGGGAAGAACTGATCTTCCATAGGAGTAGAAGGTAAAGGAGGAAAGATTTCTTAGACAAAGTGCATTTTTTTTTGTTTCTAAAAAAGATTTGAGAGGGCAGGGATAGGAGGACAGTCTTTAAAGCAGGCTCTACGGAGTGTGGAGCAGGACATGGGAGCTTGAACTCATGACCCATGAGATCACAACCTGAGCTGAAATCAAGAGTCAGATACTTGACTGAGCCACCCAGGCACCTCTAGACAAAGTACATTTGAAGTGGATTTTTAAGGTTAGGTCGCAAAAAGTGGAGATGGGCTTTAGGTTAAGAGAAACAGTATGCAGAGAGGGGAGTGGGGCACCCTGGCTGGGTCACTCAGTGGAGCATGCCAGTTCTTGATCTTGGGGTCATGAGTTTGAGCCCTATGTCTGGTGTAGAGATTACTTAAAACACCCCAAAATGTATCAAAGTCCTGGGGTAAAGCAGTGTGGAGTTGGGTAGTAGGAGATAAAAGCTGGAAATGTAGGTTGGAGCAACTATGGAGGCTCTTCAGGGGGCTGAAGCTTGTGGGAACAGAAGAGGACAGATGTGAGGAGATGCTGAAGACTTGAGAAGGGGTTGGATCTGTGGGAGATCAAGGGGAGGGAAGTGTGCCTTCAAGGAGCTGACCTGGGCTTGTGTCTGCAAGGGTATCATGGCACTGATCTACCTGTGTGTGGAGGACATCTTCCAGCTCATTAACTACTACAGCTTCAGCTACTGGTTCTTTGTGGGGCTCTCTATTGTGGGTCAGCTTTATCTACGCTGGAAGGAGCCTAATCGGCCTCGTCCCCTCAAGGTAATCAACCTCCATCCTATCTTCGCTCCAAGGGATTTTTACAAGGCCTTGTAAAAATCAAACCTTTGCCTGGAACTCAGTGGTCATAACATGTTGAGATGGGGGGGGGGGGGGGGGGGGGGAATGGGGGATGGAAAGGCTCAGTGCTCCAATTTTCACAGGGGAAACTGTTGCTATAGCTGCCAATCATGAGCGGTCTGACCTCCAATTGTTTCCTCTGTACCCTCCAGCTCAGCCTTTTCTTCCCCATGGTCTTCTGCCTCTGCACCATCTTCCTGGTGGCTGTGCCACTTTACAGTGATACCATCAACTCCCTCATCGGCATTGGCATTGCCCTTTCAGGCTTGCCCTTTTACTTCCTCATCATCAGGGTGCCAGAACACAAACGACCTCATTGGCTCCGAAAGATTGTGGGTAAGCCTTTGGATCTTTAAGATGATTAGCTATTGTACCTCCCTCCCCCATTTAGACTCTCCAAGTCGGTTTTGCCCTAATCCCTTACTAGGAATTGTTAACTCTAAGGCTTAACAGAATGGTTCCTTTGGCCAGCCTCATTCAGTGCCATTTGAATTGAGCTCAGTTGACCTGTTCTCAGTTCTGACTCACATTTCTCTTTGTAGCATCCACTACATGGTACCTCCAGGTCCTATGTATGTCAGTTGCTGCAGAGATGGATTTGGAAGATGGAGGAGAGATGCCCAAGCAACAAGATCCCAAGTCTAACTAAATACCATCTAGAATAATTTCTGAGATGTAGAAAGAAGGGAGCTTTCTGGCTGGAGCCAAGGAACATGAAAAGGAAAGTATACTTCTTCTTTGAAGCTGCTCAGACCAGGTTTCTGGACAGGTGCCTTCAATTTTTGAACTTGCTTTTTGAGATGGAAAAGTAATTTATTTGTTTTGCTACACATTGCTTTATTGTCTCTTTGTAAAAAAATCTGGAGCATGTCAGGTGTGGGCTTGGTTGTACTAGTAGCACATTCCCATGTGTTAAGATGTTCACTTACCTCTGGGTGTGCCTACCCACTCCTTTTCCTCTAAAAGGGCCAATAATGCTCTGAACCTCCTGTCTCCTTTAGAGAGACATGAAATTGTCACAGGTGCTAGATAAAAGGGTTATGTTCTAAACTTTGAGTGGCTTCATTTTAGACAGGTCTCTGGGACAGTTCTCATTAGGCTACGAAGAACACCAAAAACAGAGTATTTTCTTTCCTTTCAAGTCAGCTGCCAGTGCCTGATGCAACCAGTCACTATACAAGAAAACACACCCAAGCTGCTCTAGCAAAATGTTGTTTGTGAAAATATCAACCTCTGTTCTTAGCAATTAATTCTAAAAATTTGAGCACATGTACTTCTTGAATATTTTATAGGCTAAGATAAATAAATGTGGATAGAAAAATCCATGTACAGGGTAGGAGTTTAAGAGCAGGGGCAATCCTGAAGTACACATTCCATTTCCTTGTTTAATAAGTATCAGGAAGCAGCATGTAGTACAGAAGTTTACTAATTCTGTGGATGGCAAGATCACTTGGCTCTTTTAGATGTGAGAGCCTGTAATGGAATCCACTTTTAAAAATGAAGATCTCTATGCCCTTCACCCCCATTTCCAGGTCTGGGGCATGGACTCCGTATCAAATCTTGTTTTGAGGCGGAGTCTTTGAAGAGAGAGTTCCTACCAGTCGAGCATGAACAGAATTCAGCCAAGCGTGTCACGCCAGGGCTGCTTTGACTTTGGCTTGGCACTGCTGTTATCAGAGCTGCTGTGAGGCTGATTCTTTCCATGCTGTAGCAGAGGGTTGTGGGTAAAGGTCTGTCGTAAGGGACCTGGGGCAAGAGAAAACAAATCTCGATGAACACAGGAAAGGAAGAACCACATCACAGATATTTATCCTGACAGGGTTATTTACCCCTAGCTGCTAGTTCCAACTGATTCTGCATGCGCCGTTCACGCTCCTGTAGCTGATGTGCCAGTTCAGCATTCTTCCACCCTGTGTAAAGAGTAAGACACTTAGTCCTATACCCACCTTTAGACTATTTCCCCCCAGTCCTGTTTCACTGAGGACAGGCCCTTACCTCTTTTGAAGCTTTTTAAGAAACCTTCCCGTGGAAGTAATTTGTTGGAGTCATGCACAACACGCTGGGGGATTTTTAGTATAGTTCGTACGGCTGGAATCCGGAGGCAAGCCACCTGGCCCAGGGAAAACATATTGGAGGAGAGCCAGTACATGAACACTGCCTGGATAAGAAAGAGACCATACTCAGGAGCTGTCATCTGCTATCAGCTTGATGGGAGATGGCTAGGCCCAGTGGAAAGGCTTGGAGCCAGTTCCTAAGCCATTACCTACCGTGGGGAAATGGATAGTTATGGGCAAGACTGCCAGGGGCATCACTCTGATCAGATTTCTCATCCACTGAAGATCAGAACTTTGCATACCAGTCTCAGCACCTAACTGAAAAAAAAAAAAAAAAAAAAAAAAAAAAAAAAGTAGCAAATGCATGTCAATTTTAGAGAATATGGCTCAGATTTCAACCCATCAACTATTTTATCATGCGGCAAAGAATGACAATTTAGCATAACTACTTTACCTCCACTCCCCACCATGCAGGCCTGGCACTTAACCAACCTGGGCTTACCTCAAGGACACCCCACATTGTAGCAGTGACTACCAGTGGTAATACGTAGGTGGGGTCAGAGAGTGTGAGATCCTGGAACCACAGGAGGCCACCTGTCTGTAGGCTGGGCACAGGAAGATTGGCCATTTCTCTCAAGGCAATGAAGAAGGAGATGAAGATCGGGGCCTATTACACAGGATAAACAGTGTCAGGATCCTTTAGCAAAAGGGACATTTTCATTACTCCATTACTGAAAACGCTGTTACCACTACCTGCTTTTTTGGGGTCTAGGGCATGGGAAACAGAGGAGTTTATCTGACTGGTATAGGATAAAATAAGAAAGAAAGAGTTTTTGCTTACCTGAGTCAGAGGTAGAATAAGAGGTCTAAAGAGTTTAACATCATGCTTTTTCTGGTAAAATGTCATTTCCGAGGAGGCCTTGTAAACTGTGAATGAGGGGAAGTTAATGATTGGGCTAATTGTTACATCAGTAGAGGTGACCATCCTTATCACCTGGCCCATAAAATTTCTACCCGACCCTGGCCAGTCACTGGAAACATTAGGCCTTAGAAGCAAGTAGAGCTTTAGAACTTGCCCACCTCTAGCAACTCCTAATTTAGGCCATTCCCCTCCTTCAGCAGAATGTGAGGAAAGTGCAAATGTGGTCCTCTCCTATGCGCATTCTGTGTTTAACTCACACTCAGCATGGTCTCCTGCCAACTTGGCCTCTCTGATTCGAGTGGAAAACTTCTGGATCTCCGGTAAGTGGTTGTGGATCTTGGCTGCTTCTCGCTGGCCCTTCACGATGAGAGGAAACACCAAGCAGCGGGCAAGGACGGTACCTGGAAAACACATACTAGGACTGGAGTGAAATTAAAGCAGTTCTAAAGTCAGAAGGTTGAAGGTTTTTAGGTCCTCACTGAAAGAGTGTTTCTTATTCTAGTCTTTTCAACACTGACTCTTGCTAAACGTCACCCAAAACAAAGGGCAGGGGTGATTTAGTTCTTCCAAGGCTTAGTCCTCTGCTTTGATATCATAAAAATTTAGCATCAACGTCTGTAAACAAATGGCCAAGAATACTGTTTATTTCCTCTAACAAAAGGAGGTGAGAGAAGATACTTTTCCAGCTCAGTGGTTTCTGAACTTTTCTGTTCCCTCCAACAGAATCCCTCCACCCTCAACTCTTTTTTTTTTTTTTAAAGATTTTATTTATTTATTCATGAGAGACACAGAGTGGGAAAGAGAGAGGGAGAAGCAGGCTCCATGCAGGGAGCCCAATGGGGGACTTGATCCCAGGTCTCCCGGATCATGCCCTGGGCTGAAGGTGGCACTAAACCGCTGAGCCACCCAGGCTGCCCTCTACCCTCAACTATTAGTGTAGTCCCAATATACATAACAGATAAAACCGAACTGCTCTGGGTGAGGGGGTAGTCTGGCTATAGAACTGTTCAGGCTCTGGCCTTTGCTTTTCTCAGAGTTACCATTATAGAACTCTGGGGCTCCCAGGAATGAAGTTTGAAAGCCACTATCCTAGAAATCCCTAAGGTAGGTAGTAATCTGGTGGCTTACTGCTTTAGCTCTTCCCCGTTTCTTTTCTTACACTTCCTATTTCCTGATAATTCCAACAAATATTTACTTAGGTTATACATCTGTAGACAAGCAAGAGGGTCTGAGATGAGAAGAGAGGGTGATGGTGTGTGGGTGTGTGTGGAATATGGATTTAGGCTTTATCAACATTATGATGGCTGATGTGGGGTGGAAAGAGATGGGAAGCTATGGATGAAACAGGATGCTAGCCCTGAAGGAGTAAACTGAGAACTGGGCAACAGCAATAGAAGTGTTCAGAAAGACTGGAAGAAAATCAGGAAAGATGATCACAAAAGCCAAGGGATAGATTTCAAGGTTTAAAGTGTTTAACAGAGGACTCTAGGCTCAAAGGGATTAAAATGGAGGAGTAGGAACGATCCTGAGCTTCTATCCTCTCAAGAATTTACAAAAATCTACAGCTACATACAGAACTATCTCTGCATAAAGGACTTTAGCAGAACAGATTTTATTTTTTTAGCAGAACAAATTTTATACATTTTTTTTAATTTGTTTTTTTTATTTTTTATTTATGTAGTCATACAGAGAGAGAGAGAGAGAGAGAGAGAGGCAGAGACATAGGCAGAGGGAGAAGCAGGCTCCATGCACCGGGAGCCTGACGTGGGATTCGATCCCGGGTCTCCAGGATCGCGCCCTGAGCCAAAGGCAGGCGCCAAACCGCTGCGCCACCCAGGGATCCCATATACATCTAAGTATTTAAAGAAAAAGTCATCGTGAGTTGGGTCGGAGGCACAGACATGATCCAGTCAGGACCCACAACTGGGAGGGATATAACAATCCTAAAGGCTTTCCCTGTGGAACAAAGGGTCCAAGTCCCATATTGAGTTCCCAGCCTTCCACTGGAAGACAAGCCCCCACTACACCTGGCTTTGACAACCAATAAGGCTTATACCTGGGAGGTGCAGCACAATCTCACTTGGTGAAGTTTCAGTACAGAGGCAGCAGTTTGAAAAATGTCTGGGCTACACATGAAGGAGATCCATGGACTAACTTTAGGGTATGCACTGGCAGGGCAGGGATCTGTTGGAACATTCTCTGGGGATGGAATAGCTGGCAGGCACCATTTCTAACATTCTCCATCTACTATGCTAGTACCGGTTTGACCAACCCAGCCCCTCTTAAGTGGCTCTGCACCCTCCTGCTGTCACACCCAGCAGGTGGTCTCAGCTTACACCACAGCCACCCCACCAAGCAGCCCCTGCCCTGCATATTAGAGCACCTGCAATAGCTGGAGCTCACAGCCACCCAGGAGGCCTGCCCTACCCACCAGTGGAATGCAACTGTCACAGCTGGGCTTCGTAGTCTGTGCTGGGGCCAATTTCCCACACCTGCCCACCCAACAGCAGTAGTAGCTGGGCCTCTTAGGATTGGGGAGGTGGGCAGCCCTGCTTACCAGCAGCATACCTGAAGAAGTTGTGGCTGAGCCTTGCAGGCAGCTGTCAGAGGATAGCTCTGCAAACCACTGAGCCTACACCAACAGTGACCCAGCCATAAGAGGGTGCACACGGCCCACACAAAGAACCTGGCTCAGGTGCCCAAGAAGTTTGTGCTACAGCACACCTGCAAAAAGCCACTCCTTCAAGACCAGGAGACAGAACTGATTTAACTAATACAAAGAAACAGAGAGAGTTAGGCAAAATGAAGAAACCAAAGAGTATATTCTAAATGAAAGGATAAGTCAAAACCTCAGAAAAAGAACTAAACAAAAGAGATAAGCAATTTACCAAATAAAAAGGTCAAAGTAATGGCCATAAACATACTCACGGAACTCCAAAGAATGAACACAATGAGAACTTCATTTTTTTTTTCTTAAAGATTTTATTTATTCATGAGAGAGAAAGAGAGAGACAGAGAGATGCAGAGACATAGGTAGAAGGAGAAGCAGGCTCCATGCAGGAAGCCTGGTGTGGGACTCGATCCCAGAGTCCCGCCCTGAGCCAAAGGCAGATGCTCAACTGCTGAGCCACCTACGCATCCCACAATGAGTTCAACAGAAACTATTAAAAAACCCAATCAGAGCTGAAGAATATAGCAGCAGATATAAAAAGTCCACTAGGGGGAATTAATAACAGATTGGGTGATACAGAAGAATCAAATCACTGAAGACAAGGTAGTGGAAACCACCCAACAGGAACAGCAAAAAGAACAAAGAAAAATACTGAGGATCGTTTACCGAGCCTTTGGGACGACATCAGGTGTAACTAATATTGGCATTAAAGGGATCCCAGGAGAAGAAGAGATAATGGCTGAAAAATTCCCTAACCTGGCAAGGGAAACTGACATTCAAATCCAAAGAGAACAGAGAATCCCAATAAGCCTGAAGAGACTCATGAATGGATCAAAAACCGCCCCCCAAAACAAAACCCATCTATATGCTGCCTACAAGAGACTCATATATGAGATGTAAAGACACAGACTGAAAGTGATGGACAAAAACATTGTATGGAAATGGAAATGAAAACTGGGGGTAGCAATACTTGTATCAGATAAAATAGACTAATGAGAGACAAAAAAAGGGCATTACATAATGATAAAAAAAATCCCGAAAGAATATAACACTTGTAAATATGCACACAATACAGGGGCAGCTAAATACATAATGGAAATGTTAACAGGCAAAAAGGAAGAAACGGACAGCTATATCATAAAGGTAGGGGACTTTAACACTCTATTTACATCAATGGATAGATTGTCCTGACGGAAAATCAGGAAACTTGCTTTAAACCACACATAAGACCAGACGGACTGGGGTGCCTGGGTGGCTTTGTTAAGTGTTTGTCTTTGACTCAGGTCAGTATCCCAGGGTCCTGGGATAGAAACTCCAGAAGACTGCTTCTCCCTCTGCACCTCCTCATTGCTTGTGCTCTAAATAAATAAATACAATCTTAAGGGGACAAAAAGAAGACCAGATGGACTTAACTGACATACACAAAGCATTCCATCCCCGAACACCAGAATCAAAGGTGCTTGGCTGGCTCAGTTGGGAGAACACGCAACTCTTGATCTTGGAGTTGTGAGCTTGAGCCCCACACTGGGTGTAGAGATTACTAAAAATAAACAGTAGGGGATACCTGGGTGGCTCAGTGGGTTAGAACCACCTTCAGCCCAGGGTGTGATCCTGGAGTCCCGGAATCGAGTCCCGCATTGGGCTCCCTGCATGGAGCCTGCTTCTCCCTCTGCCTGTGTCTCTGCCTCTCTCTCTCATGAATAAATAAAATCTTAGAAAAAAATAGTAAATAAACTTAAAAAATTACATTAAACAACAAAACCCCAAAATGGCAGAATATACATTCTCTTCTAGTACACAACAACATTCTCTAGGCTATATCATGTTAGGCCACAAAGCAAGTCTTTTTTTTTTTTGAAGATTTTATTTATTTATTCATGAGGGGGGGGGGGCAGGGACACAGGCAGAGGGAGAAGCAGGCTCCATGCAGGGAGCCTGATGTGGGACTTGATTCTGCAACTCCAGGATCAGGGAGGCGCTCAACCAGTGAGCCACCCAGGCATCCCCACAAAGCAAGTCTAAAACTGAAGACTGAAATCACATCAAGCATCTTTTCCAACCACAATGGGATGGAACTAGAACTCAATGAAAAGAGGGAAAAATGGAAAAACCAAACATGTGAAGGCTAAACAACATGTTACTAAAAATCCAATGGGTAAAGGAAGAAATGAAAGAAAAAAAAAAAATGAAGATAGAAACAATTAGTCCAAAACCTATGGGATGCAGCAAAACCAGCTCAATGAGGGCAGCTTATAGCAGTATAGACCTACTTCAGGAAGCAAGAAAAATCTCAAATAATCTAACCTTACAGCTAACTGAACTAGAAAAAGAACAAAGTCCAAAGTTAGTAGAAGGAAGTAACAAAGATTAAAGCAGAAATAAATGAAATAGACTAAGAATATAATGGAGAAGATCAACAAAACTAAGAGATGTTTTTTTTTTTTAAAGATGAAGCTGATAAAGCTTTAGCCAGACTTGTCAAAATAAATAAGATCATACACAAAAGAATAACCAATACCACAGAAACACAAGGATTGTAAGGCACTACTGTAAACAATTATATGCCAACAAATGGGACAACCTAGAACAGATACATTCCTAGAAACATAAGATCTCCCAAGACAAATCAAGAGGAGACAGAAAATCTGAACAGACCAATTACTAGTAATGAAATTGAATGGATTATCAAACTCCCAACAAACAAAAGTCCCAATACCAGACAGCTTCATAGGTGAATTCTACCAAACATTTAAGAGTTAATACCAATCCTTTTCAAAGTTTTCAACAACAACAACAACAACAAAAAAAAAAAGAGGAAGAAAAGCTTTCAATGTGTTATTGAAAAGACACATATATATATAACAAAATATATATTTTGTTATATTGTTATACTATATTGTATATATATTGTTATACAATATAACAATATACAAAATATATATTTTGTTATATTTTGTATAACAAAAGAATGTGTTATTCTGTAAGGCCAGCACTACCCTAATACCAAAGACATCACAAAAAAAGGAAAATTACAGCCAATATCCCTGAACATACATGTAAAAATCCTCAACAATATATTAGCAAGAATGCATTGAAAGGATCATACATCACAATCAAGAGAGATTCTAGGAATGCAAGGATGGTTCAATATACACAACACTGATACACACTGACAAAAAGGATAAAAATCATCTCAATAGACACAGAAAAACCATCTGATGATAAATTCAAAATCCATTTATGATAAAAAGTCATAGTAAAGAAGGTATAGAGGGAATATACCTCAACATAATAAAGGCCATATATGACACACTCAGCTAAAATACTGGTGAAAAGCTGAAAGCTTTTGTTCTATGATCAGGGACATGGATGCCCATTCTGTTTTTTTTTTTTTTTTTTTTAAAGATTTTTATTTTTTGGGCAGCCCAGGGCCTGATCCTGGAGACCTGGGATCGAGTCCCATGTCGGGCTCCCTGCATGGAGCCTGCTTCTCCCTCTCCGTCTATCTCTTATGAATAAATAAATAAACTTTATTTATTCATGAGAGACACGCAGAGAGCAGAGACATAGGCAGAGGGAGAAGCAGGCTCCCTGCAAGGAGCCCAATGCAGGACTTGATGATCCCAGGACTCTGGGATCACGACCTGAGCCAAAGGCATATGCTCAACCACTAAGCCACCCAGGTGTCCCTCTCACTGCTTTTAATTCAATATAGTACAGGTGTACCTTGGGGATGTTGCAGTTTTGGTTCTAGACTACCACAGCAAAGCAAATACCACAATAAAGTGAGTCAAATGAATTTAATGGTGTCTCAGAACACATAAGTTGTGTTTACACTATATCATAGTTTATTAAGTGCAATAACATTATATCCAAAAACCCATGTATACCTTAATTAAAAAGTACTTTATTGCTAAAACATGCTAACCATCACTGAATTTTTAGCAACTTGTAATCTTTTTGCTGATGGAGGGTCTTGCCTTGATGTTGATGGCTGATCATGGATCAGGGTGGTGTTACTAAAGGCTGGGGTGGCTGTGATAATTTCTTGAAAAAGACAACAATGAAGTCAGCCAAATCAATTGACTCTTCCTTTTATGAATGATTTCTCTGTAGCATGCTATCTTTGATAGCATTTTACCCACAGTAAAACTTCTTTAAAACATTGGAGTCAATCCTCTCAAATTCTGCCACTGCTTTATCAACTAAGTTTGTGTAATATTCTAAATCCTTTGTTATCATTTCAACAGTCTTCATAGCATCTTCACCAGGAGTAAATCCATCTTAAGAAGGTACTTTCTGGGATGTCTGGGTGGCTCAGCGGTTGGGTGCCTCCCTTTGGCCCAGGGCATGATCCTGGAGTCCTAGGATCAAGTCCCACTTCAGGCTCCCTGCGTGGAGCCTGCTTCTCGCTCTGCCTAGGTCTCTGTCTCTCAGGAATAAATAAATCTTAAAAAAAAAAGTCACTTTCTTTGTTCACCCATAAGCAATTCCTTATTCATTCAAGTTTTATGAGACTGCAGCAATTCAGTCACATCTTTAGGGCTCCACTTCTAGTTCTCTTGCTATTTCCACTACATCCCTAGTTACTTCCTCCGTGGTCATCCATTAAGATGGAATCAATTTCTTCCAAACTCCTATTAATGTTGATATTTTTGACCTCTTTCCATGAATCATGAATGTTTTTTATGGCATCTAGGATGGTGAAGCCTTTCCAAAAGCCGAGATATATCAGAGGGATCACTACAGCAGATTTAGCCTTACAAAATGTACTTCTTAAAAAATAAGACTTGAAATTACTTAAAATTACTCCATGACCCATGGCTACAGAATAGATGTTGCATCAGTAGACATGAAAACATGAGTCTTTAAAAAAAAAAAAGAAAGAAAATATCAGTCTTCTACATCTCTTGTCTGAACTCTTAGGTGACCAGATGCATAGTCACCTTTTTTTCCCTGAGGACTAGGTCTCAACAGTAGGCTTAAAATATTCAGTCCATGTTCTAAATAGATGTGTTTTTCAGACTTTGCTGTTCTATTTATAGAGCACAAGCAGAGTAGATACAGCAATTTTCAAAATAGGAAATGAGTACTGGCTTCACCTTAAAGTCACCAGTTACATTAACTCCTACCAAGAATCTTGCCTGTCATGACTTCTGTCAAAGTCCTAGAAGGCATCTTCTTCCAGTATAAAGCTGTTTTCATCTATGTTGAGAATCTGCTGTTTAGCGTGGTGACCTTCACTAATTCTCTTAGCTAGATCTTCCAGATAACTTGTTGCTTCACCTTGTATTTTGTTATGGAGATGGCTTCTTTTCTTGAGCCTCATGAACTAACCTCCTCTAGTTTTTTTTTTTTTTTAACCTCCTCTAGTTTCTAACTTTTCTGCAGCATCCTTCTCTCTCTCAGCCTCTTACAGAATTAAAGAGGGTGTTGCTTTAGACTAACTAGCCTTTTACTTAAGGGAATGTTGTGACTACTCTGATCTATCCAGAAAACAGAAACTTTCTCCATGTCAGCAATAAGGCTGTTTCATTTTTTATCACTTGTGTTCAAAGGAATAACATTCAATTTCAAGAACTTTTCTTTTGCATTCACAACTTGGCTAACTAGCACAAGAGGCCCAGCTTTTGCCTAAGATTTCTACATGCCTTCCTCACTAAATTTAATCATTTTTAGTTTTTGATTTAAAGTGAAACATGTAGGGACTCCTGGGTGGCTCAGCAGTTGAGCGGCTGCCTTTGGCCCAGGGCATGATTCCAGGATCCAGGATCAAGTCCCACATCAGGCTCCTTGCAGGGAGCCTGCTTCTCCCTCTGCCTATGTCTCTGCCTCTCTCTCTGTGTCTCTCCTGAATAAATAAATACTTTTTTGGGATCCCTGGGTGGCGCAGCGGTTTGGCGCCTGCCTTTGGCCCAGGGCGCAATCCTGGAGACCCGGGATCGAATCCCACATCGGGCTCCCGGTGCATGGAGCCTGCTTCTCCCTCTGCCTATGTCTCTGCCTCTCTCTCTCTCTCTCTCTCTCTGTGACTATCATAAAAAAAATAAGTAAATAAATAAATAAATAATTTTTAAAAAATCTTAAAAAAAAAGTGAAACGTGACTATTTCTTTCACTTGAACACTTAGAGGCCACTGTAGGGTTATTAACTGGCCTAATTTCAATACTGTTGTGTCTTGGGGAATAGGGAGTCCTCAGGGGGAATGGCCGGTTGGTGGAATGGTCAGCACACACACGCTGATTACATTTACTGTTATATATGGGTGCAGTTTATGACACTCCAAAACGACTGCAATGTAACATCACAAACACTAAGACAAATATAATAATAAATATTGTGAGAATTCCCAAAATGTGACCCAAAGACAGGAAGTGAACAAATGCTGTTGTAAAAATGGCACTGATAGGGATCCCTGGGTGGCGCAGCGGTTTAGCGCCTGCCTTTGACCCAGGGCATGATCCTGGAGACCCAGGATCGAATCCCACGTTGGGCTCCCGGTGCATGGGGCCTGCTTCTCCCTCTGCCTATGTCTCTGCCTCTCTCTCTCTCTCTCTCTCACTGTGTGCCTATCATAAAAAAAAAAAAAAAAAGAAAAAGAAAAATTATTAAAAAAAAATGGCACTGATAGACTTGCATGATGCAGGGTTGCCACAAATCCTCAATATGTAAAAAATGCAAAGCACAATAAAACAAGTTATGCCAGTGCTTGAAGTCCTACCACAGCAATTAGATGAGAAAAGGAAATAAAAAGCATAAAATTGGGAAAAAATAAACTGTTACTATTTGCATATGACACATTACTATATAGAGAAAACCCTAAGGACTTCACCTCAAAATGATTGGAATATATTAATTCAGTAAGTTTGCAGGATACAGTAGTATATATATAGGGGCACCTGGGTGGCTCTGTGGTTGAGTGTCTGCCCTTCGCTCAGGTTGTGATCCTGGGGTCCTGGGATCGAGTCCCACATCAGGCTCCTGGCAGGGAGCCTGATTCTTCCCCTACCTGTGTCTCTGCCTCTCTCTCTCATGAATAAATAAATAAAATCTTCTTAAAAATATATATAGAAACTCATTGCATTTCTATAGTGAACTATCAGAAAGAGAAATTAAGAAAACAATCCCATCCACAATTGCATCAAAAAGAATAAATTACCTAGGAATAAATTTAACCAAAGAGGGGAAAGATTTGTATTCTGAAAACTGTTAAGACACTGACTGAAGAAACTAAAGGCAATACAAATAATGGAAAGATGAAACTGTGTTCATGGATTCAAAGAATATTATTAAAGTGTCCATACTACCTGGCTTCCTGTCCAAGATGGCAATGTAGAAGACCCTGAACTCACCTCCTCCATGGACACACCAAATCTACACCTATTTACAGAGCAATTCCTCCTGAAGAACTGAGGGCTAATCGATCAGCTTCAGCATAACAAAAGAGAGGCCACAAAGAGAATGGCAGGAGAGATGGACACATGCTAATTAAGGGAACCTCCACAAACAGTGACCTGCAATGGGGAGAGACAACACTGTTTTGCCCTGGGCACAAAAAAAAAAGCAGTTTAAAAGGACAACTAGCAGTGCCTGGCTGGCTCACTTGGTAGAGTATATGACTCTTGATCTCAGGGTCGTGACATCATTAATAAATAAGTAGGCCACTAAGTCACAAAGGAACTGGCTCTAGAACCCTGCCAGGTAGTGGGAGAGCTGCTGGAACTCTCTCCAGCTCTTAGGGGCTAGAGGGCACCACAGTTTACATTCTCCTTCCACCCTGACTGTACATATGGGAGCAGGGCCCAAGGGCCCCAGGACCCTAGCCCATACCAACCCTGGATTGGGGCACAGAAAGAAAAAAAAAAAAAAAGCTGCAACTTAAAAAGGATCCAGTTGTAGAATTCCATCAAATGGTAGGGTAGCTACTGAAACTCTCTTTGGGTCGGCGGGTGGGGCTGGTGAGTACCATAGTTTATATTCCCCCTCCACCTTAATAGCATAGATAAGAGCAGGGTATGTGTATCCTAGCCAGCCTACCTCCTCAGTGAGCCCCAGGATCTTAGCCTACCAAAGCCCAAGCCATCTAATCCAAGGCAGCCCCAGGGTGGCACATGCTAGGACACTCCTGGCCAGTGCTTATTATACCTCCAGCCATATGGTCAAAGTGACATAAGCATGAAATAGCCTGAAACATCCCAGGCCTGCACCACTTCAGCTCCAGGTGACTTCCTAGGGTAACCCTGGTGCAGAGTGCTCTGGAACCGCTCAGCTCATGCCTGCTTTGGCTCCAGCTACCCTGCCAGAGTGCTCCCTGTATTGGAGTGCCCTAGAACACCCCCCAGCCCCAGCCTGTATCCACTTTAGCTTCAGCTGTCCTGCCAGGACAACCTCTATGTGGAGAACCCTGGCTTGTACTCACTTTAGCTCTGGTCATCCCATCAAGGCAACCCCAGTATGGGAGTGCCACACGACCTCCAGCTCATGCCAGCCACAGCTCTAGCCAGCCAGCCAGTCACCAGCTACACAGTGTACACAGGGGATGACCATACACATGACCATTTCTTCAAGTTTAGCTGTTCTGCCCATTTCATAGAAACAAACACAGAAAGTGAAGCAAAATGAGGTGGCAGAGGAATATCCAACAAATGAAAGAGTAAGACAAAATTTCAGAAAAAGAACTAAATGAAATGGGAGATAATCAGTCTACCTGATAAAGAGTTCAAAGTAATAGTCATAAAGATACTCACTGGTCTAGGAGTGGATAAACTTAGCAAGAACTTCAACAAAGAGGGCAGCCTGGGTGGCTCAGTGGTTTAGCGCCACCTTCAGCCCAGGGCCTGATCCTAGAGACCTGGGTTCGAGTTCCACGTCAGGCTCCCTGCATGGAGCCTGCTTCTCCCTCTGCATGTGTATCTGCCCCCACCCCCCCACCCCGTCTCTCATGAATAAATAAATAAAAAATCTTAAAAAAAAAAATTCAATAAAGAGATAGAAAATATATACAGCAATCTCAGAAGGAAAGGGGGGCAGAAAAATTATTGGGGGGGGGGGGGGAAGCAAGCTAAAAACTTCCTTAACGTGGGGAAGGAAACACATCCAGATTTAGGAAGCAATGAGAATTCCAAACAAGATGAAGCCAAGGAGGTCCACCCTGTAACATGTAATAATTAAAATGTCAAAACTAAAGAATTCCAAAAGAAGCATAAAAGAAGCAACTTAGTAACATACAAGAGAAACCCCATGAGGCTATCAGTTGACTTTTCAGGAACATGATATATTCAATGTACTGAAACGAAAAAACTTACAGTCAAGAATATTTACCTAGCAAGGTTATCATTCAAAATTGAAGGCAGGATGAAGAATTTCCCAACCAAAAGTCACAGGAGGGGCAGCTTGGGTGGCTCAGCGGTTTATCACCACCTTCAACCCTGGAGACCCAGGACTGAGCCCCACATCAGGCTCCCTGCGAGGAGCCTGCAGATTCTCTCCCTGCCTGTGTCTTTGCCTCTCTTTCTGTGTCTCTCATGAATAAATAAATAAAATCTTTAAAAAAACAAAAACAACCAAAAGTCACAAGAATTCATCACCACTAAACTAGCCTTACAAGAAATGTTAGAGATTTCTTTAAGTGGAAAAAATTAAAAAGGCCATAATTAGAATTATGAAAGGAAAAAAAACCCCAGGAGTAAAAGCAAACACACAGAAATATATTTAAAATGTACATATAAAAACATCATGTATTTATAATCTAATAGCTAATATGTTAAAAAACAAAAATAGTAAAATTATGTCTAAAAATTAGTTCAGGGACACACAAAATTAAAAGATGTAAAATATGACAATATAAACACAAAACATGAGAGGGGAGTAGTGAAAAGGGAAGTTCTTTTAGAATGTGTTTGAACTTGAGTGACCATCAACTTCATGTAGATTGCTATATAATTAGAATGTTAAATATCAACTTCATGGTAACCACAAACCCAAAATCTGTATTACTCAAAAAATAAAAAGAAAACCAAGGGAACACTAAAGTCATCAATCACAAACAGAGCAAGAGGAGAAGAAAAGAACAGTGAAAAACTACAAAAACAAACAGAAAATAACAAAATGGTAGTAAGTACATACCTAACACTCATTACTTTATTTTTATTTATTTATTTATTTATTTTTAACACTCACTACTTTAGATGTAAGTGGTCTTGATGCTCCAGTCAAAAGACAGAGGGTGGGCAGCCCTGGTGGCTCAGCAGTTTAGCGCCACCTTCAGCCTAGGGCCTGATCCTGGAGACCCGGGATCGAGTCCCATATCAGGCTCCCGGTATGGAGCCTGCTTCTCCCTCTGCCTGTGTCTCTGCCTCTCTCTCTCTCATGAATAAATAAATAAAATATTTAAAACAAAACAAAACAACAAAAAACATAAAAGACAGAGGGTGGTAGAATGGATAAAAAAAACCCCCAAGACCCAACTATATCCTGCCTATAAGACTCACTTTAGACCTAAAGGTACATACAAGCTGAAAGTGAAGAGATGGAAAAAGATGTTTCATGCAAATGTAAATTAAAAAAGCCAGAGTAGCAATACTTAGATCACATAAAATACACTTTAAAACAAAGACTAACAGGAGACAAAGAAGGACATTACATAATGAACAGATTAGTTAAAAGAGAGGATGCAATAAGTGTAAATATCCATCCAATTATTGGAACACCTAAATACCTAAAGCAAATATTAACAGACATAAAGGAAGAAATAAACAGTAATACAATAGTAGGGGACTTTAACAACCCACTTATATCAACAGATAGATCATCCAGGCAGAAAATCATTAAGGAAACAGTGTCTTTGAACACCACAGATGGGACTTAAAGGATATACACAAAACTTTCCATCAAAAAAACAACAGAATACATATTCTTTAAGTACACATGTAACATTCTTAAGGACAGATCACATTGGACCACAAAAAAAAATCTCAATAAATTGAAGAAGACTAGAGCACCTGGGTGGCTCAGTGGTTGAGTGTCTGCCTTTGGTTTAGGGCATGATCCTGGGGTCCTGGGATCGAGTTCCACATAGGGCTCCCTGCAGGGAGCCTGCTTCTCTCTCTGCCTATGTCTTTGCCTCTCTCTGTGTTTCTCATGAATACATAAATTAAATAAATAAATAAATAAATAAATAAATAAAATATTAAAAAAAAAATTTAAGACAGAGATCATATTATGTATCTTTTCTGACCACAAGAGCATGAAACTAGACATCAACTGCCAGAGGAAAACTGGAAAAACAAAAACAAACACAAACATGTGGAGGTTAAACAACATGCTACTAAACAACAATGGGTCAATGAGGAAATCAGAGGAAATAAAAAAATGCTTTGAGACAAGTGAAAATAAAAAGTCTTTGGCACAACAAAAGTAGTTCTAAGAGGGAAATTTATAATACAAGAAACGAGAAAAATCTCAAATAATCTAACCTTACACTTAAATAAACCAGAAAAAGAACAAAGACCAAAATTAGTAGAAAAAAGGAAATAATAAAGATCAGAGCAGAAATAACTGAATGGACACTGAATAAAAACAATAGAAAAGATCAATGAGGGACACCTGGTGGCTCAGTCAGTTGAGTGTCTGCCTTTGGCTCAGGTTGTGATCCCAGGGTCCTGGGATTGAGTCCTGCATCAGGCTCCCTGTGGAGAAGGGAGCCTTCTCATGAATGTCTTAAAAAGAAAAAAATCAATGAAACCAAGAGTTGGTTCTTTGAAAAGATAAGCCAAATTAATAAGCCTTTAGCCAGACTCACCAAGAAGAGGTTCCAAATACATTAAATCGAAAATGAAAGAGAAGTAACAATCATTACAGAAACACAAAGGAGTACAAGACATTACTATAAACAATTATATGCCAACAAATGGGACAACCTAGAAGTGGATAAATTCCTAGTAACATACAATCTTCCAAAACTGAATCTGGGAGAAACAGAAAATCCTAATAGACCAACTACCAGAATGAAATTGAATGGGCAAACTCCCAACAAACACAAGTCTAAGACCAGACAGCTTCACAAGTGAATTCTACCAAACATTTAAAGAATTAAGGGATGCCTGAGTGGCTCAGCGGTTGACTGCCTGCCTTCAGCTCAGGGCGTGATCCTGGGGCCCCAAGATCAAGTCCTGCATTGGGCTCCTTGCAGGGAGCCTGCTTCTCTATGTCTCTCACGAATAAATAGAATCTTAAAAAAAAAAAAAAAAAAAAAGTTAATACCTATCCTTCTCAAACTATTCCAAAAAATAGGAGGAAGAAAAGCTTCCAAACTCATTCTACAAGGCTAGCATTATCCCGACACCAAAAACCAAAGACACTACAGAAAGAGAAAACTATACAGGCCAAAAATCTGTGATGAACACAGGTGCAAAAAACCCTGCAATTATTACCAAACCTCATTCAAGATTACATTTAAAGGCGGGATGCCTAGGTGGCTCAGCGGTTGAGTGCCACCTGTCTTTGGACAGGTGGCATGATCCTGGGGTTCCAGGATAGAGTCCTGCATTGGGCTCCCTGCATGGGGCCTGCTTCTCTCTCTGTGTCTCTGCCTCTCTGTGTGTCTCTCATGAATAAATAAATAAAAAATCTTAAAAAAATACATTTAAAAGATTATTCATCCTGATCAAGTGAGATTTATTTTGGTAATGCAAGGATGGTTCAATAGTCACAAACCAATGTGATTTACTACATTAACAAACTGAAAGAAAAACTGTATGATCATCTTTTTTAAAAAGAGATATTATTTGACAGAGAGAGAGAAAGTGAGAGTGAGCTTGCAAAGCAGAGGGAGTGGGAGAAGCAGGTTCCCCGCTGAGCAGAGAGCCCAATGTGGGGCTCGATCCCAGGACCCTGGGATTTTGACCTATGCCAAAGGCAGATACTTAACAGACTGATCCACCCAGGTGCCCCCTAATCACCTTAACAGATGCAGAAAAAGCATTTGACAAAATTCCACATCTGTTCAAGATAAAAACGCTCAACAAACTGGATTTAGACAGAATATACCTTAACATAAGAAAGACCATATATGAAAAAACCCACAGCTAAATTCACACTCAATGGTGAAATACTGAGATCAGTAACAAGCCATGTCTACTCATGCCACTTTTATTCAACACAGCACTGGCAGTCCAAACCACAGCAATCAAACAAGAGAAAGATATAAAATGCATTCAGACCAGTAAGAAAGAAGTAGAACTACTTGCAAAATACATGAAGATATACATAGAAAGCCCTAAGGACTCCACTAAAAAAAATGATTACAAGTAATAAATGAATTGAGTAAAGCCACAAGATACAAAATTAATATACAGAAATCTCTTGTGTTTCTATGCACTAATTATGAAGTATCAGAAAGATACTTTCTGATACTTGTAAACTCCATTTACAATTGCACCAAAAAGAATAAATATCTAGGGATAAATAACTAAGCAAGTGAAAGACCTGTATTCTGAAAACTAAAAATACTGATAAACTGAAAATGACACAAATAAATGAAAAGACATACCATGTTCATAGATTGGAAGAATACTGCTAAAAAATGTCATGTTCACTCTACCCAAAGCAATCTATACATTCAGTGCAATCCCTATCAAAATACCAATATTTTTTCAAAGAACTGGAACAAATAATCCTAAAATTTGTATGGAACCACACAAGACCTTGAATAGCCAAAATAATTTTAAGAACAAAATTGAAGTTATCACAATCCCAGATTTCAAAATATATTACAAAGCAATAAAGCAGTAATGTACAAAATAGATACATAAGCCAATGGAATGGAACAGAGTCCAGAATAAACCCATACTTATATGGTCAAATAATCTTCGACAATGGTGGCAAGAATGTACAATGGAGAAAAGATGAACCAAACTCTTGAATAAATGGTATTAAAAGTGGACAGCCACATGCAAACGAATGAAACTTCATCATTTTTTTACACCATATACAAAAATAAAACCAAACTGGAAAAAAAAAAAAAAAAAAAAAAAGGAAGAAGAAAAAAAAAAACCAAACTGGATTAAACGTTTCAATGTGAGACCTGAAACCATAAAACTCCTAGAAGAAAATATAGATAGCAAACTTTTGGACATCAGCCTTAGCAACATATTTGTGGATATGTCTCCCCAGGAAAGGGAAACAAAAGCATAATAAACTACTGAAACTATACCAAAACAAAAAGCTTTTTGCACAGTGGAGGAAACCATCAACCAAACAAAAAGGTAATGTACTGAATGGGAGAAGATACATGCAAATGATAATCAATAAGGGGTTATTATCCCAAAAATAATACAATTAAAAAATGGGCAGAGGACCTGAGTAGACATCTCTCCAAACACAAGTGGATGGCCAACAGACACATGAAAAGGTGCTAAACATTACTAACCATCAGGGAAATGTAAGTCAAAACCAAAATGGGGTATCACCTCAACACTTAGCAGAATGGCTAGACTCAAAAAAAAAAAAAAAAAAAAAAAAAAAAAAAAAAAAAAAGAATGGCTAGACTCAAAAGACAAGAAATAACAAGTGTTGACAGGGATGTGGAGAAAAGAGAACTCTGGTACACTGCTGGTGGGATTGCAAAGTAGTGTAGCCACTATGGAAAATAGTATGGAAGTTCCTTAAAAAATTAATAGAAGTACCATGATCCAACCATTCCACTGCTGGGTATTTACCCAAAGAAAATGAAAACACTACTTCAAATATATATATGCACTAGGGCACCTGAGAGGCTCAGTCTGCTGAGAGGCTGGCTCTTGGTTTTGACTCCGGTCATAATCTCATGGATCATGAGACAAAGCCCTGCATCCAGCCCTGCACTCAGTGGGGAGTCTGGAAAGAGTTTCTACATCTGCCCAGCCCCCTCCCAAACTCATGCACATGCTTGCTTGCTCTCTCACATGCTCTAAAATAAATAAATCTTAAAAAAAGCCCAACCCCCCCAAACCAAAAATATATCCACCCCTAAGTTCACTGCAGCATTATTTATAATAGTGAAGATATGGAAGCAACCTAAGTGTCCAGTGATAGGTGACTGGATAAAGAAGGTGTGGTGTACACCAACACAATAGATTATGCAGCCATAAAAAAGAATGAGATCTTGCCATCTGTGACATGAATGGAAAGAGAAAGACAAACACCGTATAGTTTCACTTATATGCAGAATCTAGAATAACAAAACAGACTCATAGATACAGAGAGAATATTCTGGTTAGGGATCCCTGGGTGGCGCAGAGGTTTAGCGCCTGCCTTTGGTCCAGGGCGCGATCCTGGGGACCCGGGACCGAATCCCCCGTCGGGCTCCCGGTGCATGGAGCCTGCTTCTCCCTCTGCCTGTGTCTCTGCCTCTCTCTCTCTCTCTGTGACTATCATAAATAAATAAATATTAAAAAAAAAAAAAGAATATTCTGATTGCTAGAGGGGAGAGGGTTGGAGAAGATGGGCAAAACAGGAGGAAATTAAAAGGTACAAACTTCCAGGGGTGCTAGGCTATTGATGGAACATATGGCTCTTGATCTTGGGGTCATGAGTTCAAGTCCCATACACCCATGTGCGGTCTGGGATCACAACCCTGAGATCAGGAGCTGCACACTCCATCAACTGAACCAGCCAGGTGCCCTGGGATTGCTTAAATAAATAAACTTTAAAAAGGAAAAAAAAAAAAGGGTACAAACTTTCAGTTACAGATAAAGAAGAACACAGGGATGCAATGTACAGCATAGAGAATATAGGTAATATATTATAACAACTCTATATGGTGACATGGTGATCACTTCCTACTATGTATGTTGAATCACTATGCTATATACCTGGAACATAATATAGACTACACTTCAATAAAACAAACTGGAAAAAAAGTTTAGAAAGGTCAAAAATGTGAAAAATAAGTTTAGCAATGATGTCACTAACCAAATGAGGTGGTATGAGATTTCCAAAAAAACAAAAGTCAGATTGCTGAGTGTCAAAGAGTGGAAAGAAGTCTACTGCGTGCAGAAGTCTTTTATTTTATTATTTTTAAAAGATTTTATTTATTTATTTATTTATTTATTCAATCATTCATTCATTCATGAGACACACAGGGGAACACACAGGCAGAGGAGAAGCAGGCTCCCTGCAGGGAGCCCGATGTGAGACTCGATCCTGGGTCTCCAGGATCAGGCCCTGGGCCAAAGGTGGTGCTAAACCGCTGAGCCACCGGGGCTGCTCACAGAATAGTCTTTTAAATAACAGCTATGAAAGAAGAACTAAGGATGAAAAGAAGGGACTTTTCCTTAAGAAATCCATGTTATGCTTGGACGGGTTTATATTTTCAGAATAGGGCAGTAAAAACAGAGAAGCAGAACACAGGGGAAAGGATGATTGCTGGAGCAAGGTGTAGGAAAAACAGAATTTAAAGTATAGTCTTAGCCCACAAGACTATAACGTGGGCATCTTCCAATTTGAGGGGTTTAAGCGCCTGGCCTAATCTTCTATTGTCCAGCTTCATCACTGTTAACAAGGTTCCTTACTCTAACCCCAGACTCACATTCAATATCTATGTTCGGGACACCTGGGTGGCTCAGTGGTTGAGTGGCTGCCTTTGGCTCTGCCTTTGGCTCAGGGCGTGATCCTGAAGTCCCAGGATAGAGTCCCACATCAGGCTCCCTGCGTGGAGCCTGCTTCTCCCTCTGCCTATGTCTCTGCCTCTCTCCTTCTCTCATGAATAAATAAAATCTTTAAATAAAAAAAAAAACAAACCTATGTTTGTTGAGTCCCAGATGATTGAGTGGTTTTATAATGACCTTTAGGAAACATAAGTAGAGCATATCTAAGCGTCAAGAGCCTCTATCCCTCATCTGAGGGCCTCATCATCTGCTTTTCTGACCCTAAACTTCTACACTACAGTTGACCCTTGAACTATATAGAGGTTTGAACTGTGGGGGCCCACTTATATGGGGATTTTTCTTTTACAGTACTGTACATGTATTTTCTCTTATAATTTTAACATTTTCTTTTCTCTAGCTTACTTTATTGTAACAATATAGAATACATGTAACATACAAAACATGTATTGACTGTTTATATAATCAGTAAGTCTTGTAACAGTAGGCTATTAAGTTACTGAAGAGTTAAAAGTTATAAATGGATTTTCAGTGTTGGTGCCCCTAACCCCCAGGTGGTTCAAGAGTCAACTGTATTCCCTCCATCCACTTACAGAACGGGCTAGCTTTAAAGTTCTACCCCTAGTTTTCCATTTCCTCTACCCTTGATCAGGATGTGTTCCCCTTACATGCAGCGATGGCCCCCCACCAAGGTAGGCCTAGATTAACATGCATAAATTCCAGTAAGTTCTGAATCAGTCCCACTGGGGTGTATGACCCCAGCCCCAGTTCAGCGAAGCTCTGTTCGGCAGCCGCTTGGACTACATCTGCGGTCTCTCCAGAAGCCACCTCTGTTACTGCTGTGGGTGAGGGAGTTGCAGGAATGACAGGAGGGGCCTGAACCTGTGCAAAAGGAAGTCATGTGTAATACTCAGTTGGGGGGACATAGAGAAATCACACATCCCCTAAGATAATAACTAGTATCAGGTTGTTCTACTGACTTTCTACTTCTTGTTCTCCCAGGTTAGCCTACAGTGTACAGAGAATTGAAAGCTTGAAAAGGACATTTTATTTTTTCCTCTAGGCAGGAAGATATGTTACTTAGAGTAAGATTTCATGACTTCCGTTCCAAATAGTAAGTTATTTCTTCTATCCGCGTTTTCCAAACTTCAGTCATTTGAGTATCACTGGCACGACTTTGCAGATACTGAAACTATCATAATTTTTATTTAAAACAATTCAGTTTTTAAAACCCAAATATTTACTTGGTCTCACCATCAGAAATATTAATATTCACGAAGTCACTGATATGCAAGTTACAACTTTTCTAATACACACGCACACCTGGAATCACCTCTCCTACACCGTCACTGGCTTGCCACCACGATGGCAACAATGCTTTGAATGTAACGTAAATCTCTCCTGCTGTAGTTTCAATCATTTTCCCACTGACTTGAAAATCTATCCGAAGCAGAGGTGCTACCATTCCGGGGAGCCGTATGAGGTGTGGCCAAGAACTCTGTGCCACATTCCCCCTAGTTACAGTTAACAGAAAATAAAATCAACAAACGCCATTCCTAACGTCGCAGGGGCGGTTCGCCTCTTACCTGGGCTTCTGCGAACAAGATCACAGAGGTACTGAGGCCCCGGAGGCCAGGAGCCGCGAGGACATTGTGCGGGCGATCGCAGGACCGGCCCGCCGCCAAGACGAGCCCCGCGGTCGGCGGTTTTCGCGGCCAGGGCAAGGGCCCTACGACGCTGTGGAACTGAGAGGATGAAAGAAGGATGGAGCCCTTTCATCGGGGACAGACGCCGCTCATCATGCTCATTCGCCGCCACGAAGCAGGCAGCCCGCTAGCACAGGTGAAGGGATTCTACTCTCCGCGCGCAGATGGCTGGCCCGGAGGCACGCAATTGGGAGTCTCGGCTCTCGGTTACCGCAGGCCCACCCGGAGCACAGAGAACGGAGGTCGACGCTCAAGTTTCCGTGGCAGGGGCGATACGCGACCCACCAACAGGCAACAATACGCGACCCCTGAACGCTCAGGGTCGGGGACGGAACCCTCCCGCGTCCTCAGGCAAGTCGAGGTCAAGAGAGGCAGGTCCCGGTGAGGTCAGCGCCTGCTCCTGCTGTTCGTGGCACGGGCTGTCTCGGGCTCGGGCCCGGGCCACGGGGATAGGGCCGCATCCTGGCGCTTAGCCCTGGGGGTTCCTTACCTGACGCCGTGGCTGTAACAGGCGCAGAAGCTCCCGCCGTCCGCACATCAAGCCCAGCGCCATCTTGCCGTGAAGGGGGCTTGCGCTCGCGCCTGCGCACTCATAACTTTAACCTCGCGGAAAGAGGCCCTTTTGGAAATGGGCCTGAAGCCAGAGCTGCTGCCGCGGTCAGGTGGTCAAGGAGACTGGAGCTTGGCGGCCATATTTGAAGTGGGTAAGAAGACTCTAAGGGCCCTATTAACAAGATCTCGCAGTGTTTTCTGGAGCTAGGAAGTTCCTCGTGTAGTAACTGCAAAAACCTGGGGAATTTTGCTGTCTTCTGTAGGTCCGTGATTCTCCTCTGACTTATTGAGTTAAAGAATAAGTTCCGGACGGGCTTGACTGGGCTTGGCGTGAATTTTTCCTGTCTAGCGATGTTCTATTCTTACTGCTAGATAATAATGTAATTGTAAATTAAGTGAAATGTGAGGGTAGTCTGGCGTCTGATAGACATTGAGGGAAGGCAGTTTATAGGAAATATTTTCCTCCCAGATAAGACGACACAGCTTGAAGAGGGGACCCCACCTTTCAGCTTTCCTTTCCTTAAGTGGGGTTGTGTGAGTATCTAACATGTTGAAGATGGCGGTATGGAAAAGACATCAATACTTGCTGATGTCCTTCAGGTATTGCACCAACCTTGGTACTACCTGTATCTAGACTGCTGTGTAAGATAATTAAAGATCTTTATTGTCCAGACTCCAGGTTTCTGTTGCTTTGTTGTTTGCTTCTTGAAGCTGAAAGCGTTTGCAAAGATAGAAGAGGTGAAATTCTCTCTTGACGAGAAAAAAGTTCTGCTTGGAAAGCTGGGAGTTGGTTATATTTGAACTCCTATAAAGCCTTTTAAATTAGGGTGCTTCCCTCCCCCCACCCCCGAGTCCTTTTTGAATAATGTGTAGTTTGGAAAGATACAATAGCCTGAAATTATCTCAGTCGCTATTTGGGTATGATTATGAATGTGATGTGGGAAACAAAAGCAGAAGAAAAGTAGAATTTCCTTAGGACTTGCAGCCCATGACAAGTCCTAAATAGAGTGATATTCGTCTAGTAACTCAGCCGCCTCAATGTTAATACTTGGGTAAGGGCAAAAAGGCAATCTTGCCCCTCAGGATCCTGTATGTCTACTTTAACAAAAAGTTCCTTTAGAAACTTCCTTTATCTCTATCCTCTAAGGTATGTTAGTAGTCGTCCCCCAAGCATATGGCCCACGGAGATACATCTAAAGGATCTCATGACTAAAATTTTATTAGACAGTAATAAATAACCTCATCCCAACAATAGCTAGCTAGCTCTCTTGAGGTCCTGGAAATCTTGCTTCCAAAATTCCTCAGAGACTTAACACTATCCCTAATACCCTCCCAACTTGAAACTATATAATGAGCCACTCCTGATGACCCCAGGGCAGCTTTTTCTGCCCACAGGTCCCGTTGCTGTGCTTTAATAAAACCACGTTTTTGCACCAAAGACGGCTCAAGAATTCTTTCTTGGTGGTCAGCTTTGAACTCTAACATCTTTCCTACGTCAAATGTACCTGACAGAAGTGGTAAAGATGGGCAAAAAATATAACCCAGATTTAGTAATAACAGGGGTTATGACCAATCACATATATTGGGTACTATTGTAAATAAGATTTTAATGTTTGCTTTAAATAATTAATACAGTAAGAGGTAATGACAAATATATAATTATAGGACACTTGGGGGGGGGGACCCGAACTTACTTTGGTGGCTCTAAATGAACTAGTATTTATATCCTGTATAGTCTTGTACAGCCACTATAGAAAACAGTATGGAAGTTTCTCAAAAAAATTAAAAATAGAACTACCATATGATCTAGCAATTCCATGTCTGGGACTATATCCCAAAGAAACAAAAACACTACATCAAAGATAGCTCTGAACCTTTATGTTCACAGTAGCATTATGTATGATAGCCAAGACATGGAAACAATCCAAATATCTGTGGGAGGATGAGTGAACAAAGAAATTGTGGTATAAATATAAAATGGAAATTTATTCAGTCACAAAAAAGAAGGAAATACTGCCATTTGTGACAACACGGATGGACCTTGAGGGCATTATGTTAAATGAAAGAAGTCACACAGAGAAAGACAAATACTGTATCATTTCACTTTTATGTGGAATAAAACAAAACTCTCCTAGAAAGAGAGATAAGATTTGTGGTTACCAGAGGTGGGTGGGGGAGGTAGGGAATTGGATAAAGGTGGTTAAAAGGACCAACCTCTAGTTATAAATAAGTACTGGAGATGTAATGTACAACATGATGACTATAGCTAATGTGGTGTATTTGATACGGTATATTTGGAACTTGTTAAAAGAGTAAATCTTAGGAGTTCTTACAAGATAAAAACCATTTTTTTTGTATATGAAATGATGGATATTAACTAAATTTGTTGTAATTATTTTATAATATCTGTAAGTCAAATCATTATACTGTACACCTTAAACTTATACAATGCTATATGTCAATTATGCCTCAATAAAGATGAAAACAAAATTCTCAACACACAAATGGTAACTATGCAAGGTGATGACTATGTTAACTAACCTTATTGTGGTAATTGTTTTGCAATATATATGTATATTAAATTATTACACTGTACATTTATATATGTCAATTATGTCTCAATAAATCTGGAAAAAAAGATTCTGAGGGATATATAAAAAAATTCTAGGGGTACCTGGGCCTGGGTGGCTCAGTCGGTTGAGTCTGGCTTCAGCTCAGATCATGATCCCAGGTCCTGGGATTGAGCCCTACCTTGGGCTCCCTGCTCAGTGGGGACCCTGCTTCTTCCTTTTCCTCTGCCTGCAGCTCCTCCTGCTTGTGCTCTCTTTCTGCCAAATAAATAAATAAAATCTTTAAAAAGATTTGTGCATTTTTTTAGAATAATTCTAGAGACGTTTGGGTGGCTCAGTCAGTTAAGCATCCAACTCTTGGGTTTTGGTTCAGGTCATCATCTCAGGGTCTTGAGATCAAGCCCAGAGTCAGACTATGTGCTCAGCTCAGAGTCTGCCTGAGATTCTCTCCCTCTTCCTCCCTCCTCTGCCCCTGCCCCTGGAGGGGCCCTCTCTCTCTGTCTCTCTTCTATCTCTCTCTCAAATAAGTAAATAAAATCTTAAAATTCTACTGGAACTAACGTAAATTAAGTAAGGTTGCTGGATTTTTGCTATATGCAAAAATCAATTGCATTTCTATACACTAACAATGAACAATTGGAAAATAAAAAAAGCACCATTTATAAAAGCATCAAAACCAAGAAACATTTATGAATACATTTAACAAACAGTATAAACAAACAAATGAAACCAAAATAGGTGTGTGACATATAGCGACAGCTACAAAACATCACTGAGAAAATTTAAAAGGTCTAATCAAGTGGAGAAATATACCATATTGATGGACTGTAAGACCCAATACTGTTGAAGGTTGATTCTTCTCAAAGTAATTTACAGCAATCTCAGTAAAAATTCTAACATTTTTGTAGAAATTCACAATACATTTATTTTTTTTTTTGAAGTATTTATTCTTGAGAGACACACAGAGAGATGAAGACATAGGCAGAGGGAGAAGTAGGCTCCTTGCAGGGAACCTAATGCAGGACTCCATCCAAGGACCCTGGGATCACGATTTGAGCCAAAGTCAGACAGTCAACCACTGAGCCACCCCGGGTGCCCCAACAATTAATACTTTTATATAAAAAAACATAAAAGAGGGATCCCTGGGTGGCGCAGCGGTTTGGCGCCTGCCTTTGGCCCAGGGCGCGATCCTGGAGACCCGGGATCGAGTCCCACGTCGGGCTCCCGGTGCATGGAGCCTGCTTCTCCCTCCGCCTGTGTTTCTGCCTCTCTCTCTCTCTCTGTGACTATCATAAATAAATAAAAAATTAAAAAAAAAAAAAACATAAAAGACCTAGAATAGACAAAAATCTTTTTTTTAAGATCTTATTTATTTATTCATGAGAGGCACTGAGAGAGAGGAAGAGAGGCAGAGACACAGGCAGAGGGAGAAGCAGGCTCCATACAAGGAACCTGACATGGGACTCAATCCCGGGTGTCCAAGATTACGCCCGGGGCTGAAGGTGGCGCTAAACCGCTGAGCCACCCGGGCTGCCCGACAAAAAAATCTTTTTGAAATAGAAGAACAAAGTTGGAGGATTTATAGTACCAGATTTCATTACTTACTGTAAAACAACAATAATCAAGACAGTGTGATACTGGCATAAAAATAGACTTTTAGATCAAAGGAACAAATAGTGTCCAGACGGGCAGCCCGGGTGGCTCAGCGGTTTAGCGCCGCCTTCAGCCCAGGGCGTGATCCTGCAGACCCAGGATAGAGTCCCATGTCGGGCTCCCTGCATGGAGCCTGCTTCTCCCTCTGCCTGTGTCTCTGCCTCTCTCTCTGTGTCTCTCATGAATAAATAAATAAATAAAATCTTTAAAAAAAATAGTGTCCAGAAAAAAATACACACATACATGATCAACTTACTTCAATAAAATTGCTAAGGGAATTCAAAGAGAAAAGGAAATTCTTTTAAACAAATGGTGGTGGAGTAACAGGATATCCCTGTAGAAAATATTTGATCCTCAATTCTTAGCTTGTACTATATATAAAAATTAACTTCGAATGGGTCATAGTCCAAGGCTTAAAAATTAAAACTATAATTTTCCTAGAAGAAGCACAAAAGAGAACCTTGGAGTAGGCAGAGATTTCCTAGACAGGACACAAAAACACTAGTCATAAAAGAAAAATTTCATAAATAAGACTTCATCAAAATTTACTATGCTTACTCTTTGAAAGGCATTATTAGAAAAATTAAAAGGCAAGCATAGACTGGAAAAATAATCACAATACATATGTCCAATGAAAGATTTATATCTAAAATATGTAAACAACTCACTTTATAACTTAATAATTAAAAAAACAAAACAAACAAAAAATAATTAAAAAAACAATCCAATGAAAATGGGCAAATGTTTTGAACAGACATTTCACAAAAGAAAATACCAAAAAGAACAGCCAAAAATCAGGGTGCCTGGGTGGCTCAGTCGAGTGAGCATTCAACTCTTGATCTCAGGGTTGTGAGTTCAAGCCCTCAGTTGAGCTCCACACTGGGCATGGAGCCTACTTAAAAAAAAAAAAAAAAAGGGATCCCTGGGTGGCGCAGCGGTTTGGCGCCTGCCTTTGGCCCAGGGCGCGATCCTGGAGACCCGGGATCGAATCCCACATCAGGCTCCTGGTGCATGGAGCCTGCTTCTCCCTCCGCCTGTGTCTCTGCCTCTCTCTCTCTCTGTGACTATCATAAATAAATAAAAAATTAAAAAAAAAAAAAAAGAGAGAGAATAGCCAAAGTCACATAAAAAGAGACTCATAATCATTAGTTATTAAGAAAATGCAAAATAAAACCACAATGATATACTACCACGTACTACCAGAATTGCTGAAGTTAATTGATGGACAATTCCAGGTATTGGTTGGGTCTATGAACCAAGTAGAACTTTCATAAATTACTGCTAAGGAATGCAAAATGATACAATCACTTGGCAGATTCCTATAATATTAAATGTACACTTACTAAATGACCAAGCAATTCCATATCTAGCTATTTTTTTCAAGAGAAATGAAAATATATATTCACAAAAGGACTTATACAGGAATATTTATAGCAGTTTTATTCATAATAGCACCAAACTGGAAACAACTTAAATAGTCATTTGTGTGTGAATGGATGAATTTCAGTATATTCATACAATGGAATGCTACTCATCAATAAAAAGCAATGGACTAGTGAAACACGAAACAACATGGGGGAACCTCAGAAACACTATACTAACCAAAAGAAGCCAGATACATAATTCAGTTGCATTATCTGAAGTTCTAGAACTGTAACATGAATCTAATGTGACAGCAGATTGGTGATTGCCTGGAACTGTGGGTGGGTGGGTGAGGGTAGAACTGACAGCAGAGAGGCCAGAGGGAATGTTTTGTGATGATAGAAATATTGTACATCTCTATTGTGTTGGTGGTTATCCAGGTGAATAACACTTATTAAAAATTCAATAAGCAATCCACTTAAATTTTATGTGTTATACATCAGTACATTTGACTTATAAGTGAAAAAAGTTTATAGAAGTCATTGCTCTGTCAAAATAGTGTATTTGCTTCAGTTCTCCATAAATTTCAAGTAAAAAAAAAAAATTCTGTGGGGGGATGTCTGGGTGGCTCAGTGGTTGAGCGTCAACCTTTGGCTCAGGTCATGAGCCTTTGCCTTTGCCTTTGGCTCAGGTCATGATCCCATTGTCCTGAGGTGGACTCCTCAGGTTCCCCGCAGGGAGCCTACTTCTTCCTTTGCCTCTGTCTCTCTCTCTTTCATGAATAAATAAATAAAATAAATCTTTAAAAAAATTAATTCTCTAGATAATTATTTTACTTTTTCACCTAGCATGGGTATTCATTCTTTGGTATCTTTGAGATATTTGGTGACTTTGAGAGATATACATAAAGTGCTCTGGCAGTTCTGAGGAGAAACGTTATTTCTAACTAAGAGAACACCAGGGATGGCTTCATGGAGGAAACCATTTTTAATCTTGGCCTTAGTTAATAGAAACAGAGAAAGAGAAAGAAAATGATGTGACATTCCAGGCAGAATGGACAATACAGCGAAGCAATATTGTCTTATAAAAATACACTGTTCAGAGAGACTTCAAGTCTGCACTTCACTGTTTATTATATCATGTCTCTACATCAAACATCTATATGTAATTATCTGTCACCTTTAATTATATGTGGATGGTTTTTCCCTATGCAGAATGCTGTTTATGCTTAATCAGGAAATCTTTTAAAAGAGTCATCTATAGGAATACATTAACTTAAAAATTGGCACTAGCTATAACTAAATAATTCCTGCCATTACAAGAATTTATAGTACCATGTAAAATGCCATTCATTTATTCAACAAAGTGTTTGTTGAGTGCCTGTTATGTACCTGGTACTGTTCTAGTCAATAAAAACCACTCTGTAATGAATGAAAAACCATTTTTGGTGGAGTATGATATCAGTAGTCCTATTTGGTCTTCCTTTAAAAAAGATATGTATTTTTACCTAAATATTGGTCTTCCATAATTTTTCTTTTATTCATTTTCCAGCACTAAACGCTCTAGATTTGTAGTCTAGATATGGAGAAAATACAAATGTATAACATGATTAAAGTACTTTAACAACGAGTATACAGTGAAGTGTTCAGTAACAGAATACAGATTGTGGGGGCAAAATTAGCAACAACAGTCCAGGGAAATTCGTGGAAGAGGAAAATGGATGAGATTTTGGTTGGTGCTTCTAGGAAGGGGGAGCAACCTTGGACACAGCAGTGAGTATGGTATGTAGAAGACACTATGAAGACTGGTCTTCAATTGAGTTTAAACCTGTAAATCTCTTTTTTTTTTCTTTTTAAAAGATTTATTTGTTTTCAAGAGAGATAGAGCATGAGCCTGCATGAGCAGAGGGAAAGGGCATAGGGAGAGGGAGAAGCAAGCTCTCTGATGAGCAAGGAGCTGGATGTGGGGCTGGATCCCAGGATCCTGGGATCATGAATTGAGCTGAAAGCAGATGCCTAACTGACTAAACCACCCAAACACCCTCCCCCCACCCCCCATTTTAAGTTAACGACCTCTTTAAAGATCTTATATTCAAATATAATTACGGGGTGAAATACTGGAGGACTAGAATTTCAACATATAAATTTTGGGGGGGGACACAACTCAGGTTATAGCATTATTTTATTTTTATTTCTTTATTTTTTATAGCATTATTTTAAAAATAATTATTATATTATTGGTGAGATCAGAAACAAAAAATGAGGGGCACCTGGCTGGCTCAGGTGGAACAGCATGTGACTCTTGATCTTAGGGTTGTGATTTTGAGCCCCATGTTTTGTAGAGATTACTAAAATAAATAGATAAACCTTAAAAATTCTTTAAAAAAAGAAAAAATGGGGTGAATATGAGTAGAGCAGATGTAGATAACTGCAGAAAAATAGATTATTATTTTTTAAAAGATTTATTTATTTATGATAGACAGAGAGAGAGGGAGAGAGAGAGAGAGAGGCAGAGACACAGAGGAGGGAGAAGCAGGCTCCATGCCGGGAGCCCGACACGGGACTCGATCCTGGGACTCCCGGATCATGCCCTGGGCCAAAGGCAAGCGCCAAACCGCTGAGCCACCCAGGGATCCCCAGAAAAATAGATTAAATAAAAGAATGGGACTTAAATTATTATGTGCTGGGTATCGTGCTACATTGTGTTTACTATCCCACTAAATCATTGTTTTTTTTTTTTTAAAGATTTTGTTTGTTTATTTATTTGACAGAGAGAGAGAGCAGGGAGCCGGATGTGGGGCTTAATCCCAGGACCCTGGGACCATGACCTGAACTGAAGGTAGACACTCAACCGATTGAACCACCCAGGCGCCCTAAATCATTGATTTAAGCATTCATTTCAGGGACACTTGGGTGGCTCAGAGGTTGAGCGTCTGCTTTGGCTCAGGTGGTGATCCCGGGGTCTGGGGATCCAGTCCCGCATCAGGCTCCCTGTGAGGAGCCTGCTTCTCCCTCTGCCTGTGTCTCTGCTGCTCTCTCCTGTCTCTCATGAATAAATAAATAAAATCTTTTAAAAAACACATTAATTTAATATGGGGCCAATTTTGGGAAAATGTTGAATCTTGATAAGTTATGTGTTTTGGGTTTTATTGCACAGACATGAAGAATAGTTTGAAAGCAAGAAAATGACACAAGGAAGAGTAGTTTAGGAAGACTAGTAACAGAATGGAGCAGATTATTCCATTCCAAGGGTCAGTAAACTTAATCTATAAAGGGCTGGACAGTAAATATGCTAGGCTTTGTGGGCCATATGGTCTCTGTCATAAGTACTGAATTTTGTCATTACTGTGTGAAAGCAGTAAACAAATGAACACGGCAATGTTCCAATAAAACTACATACAAAAACATACAAAATAGGGGATCCCTGGGTGACGCAGCGGTTTGGCGCCTGCCTTTGGCCCAGGGCGCGATCCTGGAGACCCGGGATCGAATCCCACGTCGGGCTCCCGGTGCATGGAGCCTGCTCCTCCCTCTGCCTGTGTCTCTGGCTCTGTCTCTCCTTCTATCTCTCAAGAATAAATAAATAAAATCTTAAAAAAAAAACATACAAAATAGATATAGACCATTGGCCAATGTTTGCTGAACTGTGGAATAAGAAATAGTACTGGAAAGAAACCAGTACTAAGACCAGTTAGGAGGAGATTATTGCAATAATCATATCTGCAGTGAGGAAGGCCTGAATTAATTTAGGCCAATGTGATGGAAAGAGACAGATACTGGAGACATCACAAGGGAAAAACACCATAGATCAGGTTGGGTCAAACACTGATTGGATGTGTTTCCTGAATACTCGGGATACTGCGCAGAAAAGCCAAGAAAACGGTGGTACTACTGACATGACTGGTTAAATTAGGGTGCTGGTCATTTGCGTGATTGCTTTCGGATCCTTCTCTGTTCTTAATCTCTTTGTCTTGTAGCACATGGCACTGCATTTCTTTGCCCTCTGGCTTCTGGATAGGTCTGCAATGGAAGTCATTGGTTGGAAGAGTGTAGAAAGAAAGGACAGAATCTGGTGTATTTCCTCCTCCCTTCTCTGCTTCCTGCATTATGTCTAGCAGCTGTATCTCCTTGGCCAGATAGCCTTTCTCTCCGTAATCCTGGTTCTCTCCATGGGGACCTTGGCATGATTCTAGTGCCCTCTGGATGCCCTTGGATTCTGGGCTCTAGTAACACCACCAGCTCTCATTGTCCCTCCAGCCTATGGCAGGGTAGCAGCTGGCTGCTGTTGTCAATTTCTGGATTGTTTTGCCGTTGGTCCCAGTCTGACTTCGTAGCCCTTCTATTGCCTATGTACCAATCAGTTCCTTGTGGTACGATTTCTCTGACGTCCTTCCAGTGGTTTCTGTTTCCTGGCTGCATCCTAGCTGATATAGCTCAGAAAATGTGTCACTTTTCAAGTAATTATCTCCTAGCCCCAGCCCTGACTGCTTTACGATGCTGGGGCGGGCAATCTACAAACTTCATTCCGCTTCAGCAGCTGGCGCCCTGTTCAACTCTGCCGATAAAGGGCACTAGGGGTAGCCTGGAAGGCCAGAAGAGGGGGAAATGACTTGCTCCTAGTGGTTACACGCGGGCTTGCTCTCAATCGCATTTGTGGTGAGCAGCGTCCCAGCAGTGCTTCTTCATCCCAGCAGTTGTTCTGGCGGAAGTGGAATCCAACTTTCTGTTTTCCTCTAACGCTTGCAGAACCAATCTTATCTTCCTGCTGAGACACTGGCACCAGTTGTCTGAGGCTCCCTCCTCAGATATCTGAGTTTCAGTTCTGAGGGGGGCTTCTCTAGGCTTCCAAGTTCTAATAACCTTGGCTTCTTCCCTTTGTTCCTCCAGGGTGGAGTGGCAGCTGCTTCTGCAGTTGCTACTTCTGTGAGACTTTAGAGCTCTCTTTCTACCCTTCGGGTTACGTAGTTAACAACTTGAGATCTACTTAACGGTCCTTTATATTCCTCTCCAAGTAACTGGTGTGGTTTCTGGCTCTTGACTGGATCCTGACTTTTATAGAAGTTTTGGAAAGGTGTCAGCTTTGGTTTTGGACATAGTGAATTTGCAGCGACGGGGTGCTGCCAGTAGAGGTATCTTATTCTAGGATGGCAATATGGCTTTGGAGTTTCTTAAGCAGAGATGGGAGCTGAAAATGTTTTGTCACTGTCAGCACTGAGGTGATGACGGAAACTGTGAGACCTCTTGAATTCTCTGAGTGGTGTGGGGAGCCAAGAACAGATGGTTGACAGTGGTCTCATGTATACTCACTCACAAAAAGCAACACAATTTCCAAAAAAATTACAAACTTGAAGATACGATGGTGATGTAAAGCTAAAGCATTAATAAATGAAGCTCATACCTATATATATAGGTATTATATATATATATATAATATCTTATTTATTTATTCATGAGAGATACAGAGAGAGGGAGAGGCAGAGACACAGGCAGAGGGAGAAGCAGGCTCCACACAGGGAGTCCGACGTGGGGCTCGATCCGAGGTCTCCAGGATCCCACCCTGGACTGAAGGCAACGCTACACCGCTGAGACACTGGGGCTACCCTCATACCAATATATTTTTAGTGGGGAAGGTACTGTTGACTTCTTGCTCAGTCTGTGTTTCCAAGTCTATCCCAATACTGGGGCTGCACTTACAAATCCAAGCCTTGGTACTCTTGGAACTCTTCTTACTTTCCCTGCAAGATCTTTGGGAAAGCCCCCAGGTCACACTGGAGATAGTGACTTATCCTTCCATCTGTCTTTTGTTTTTTAAATTTTTATTTTTTTTCCATCTGTCTTTTGGTTCTGCAGAAAGTTTTTTTGTTTTGTTTTCTTTTTGTTTTTTAAGATTTTACTTAATTATTCATTAGAGACACAGAGAGAGGCGGAGACATAGGCAGAGGGAGAAGCAGGCTCCTGTGGAGAGCCTGATGGGGGACCTGAGCCAAAGGCAGACTCTCAATTACTGAGCCATCCTGGTGCCCCTGGTTCTGCAGAAGGTTATAAAAATTATGTGAAATTTTTATTATTCTCACGAACTGTGGCTTTTCCTATGACTTGATACTTTTTTCATGTCTTATCAATTTATTCAAACATCCAGTGAGTGCCTACCTTTTAGCTGTTCTGTGTTAGCTTTGGGTTCACAGTTGTTCCAAAACTTTTCTCTCCTCGGTCTCCTCTGAGTGCCCCTTAGTATCTGTACCTTCTTCTCCTTTGAAAGGGGCTCTTACCTCCTACTTTCCTGACAAAATAAATAAAAGATGTGAGATGAGCCTTTTAATCCATTCTAAAATAAACTTGTGTCTGTTTCTTTCTCTTTCCTTATTTCAGATGAACTAAACTTCAGTTTAAATTATCCTTGTGCTCTCAATTCTCCAATTTTCCCTTTTCTCCCTTGTGGGTGATTAGAATCAAAGTTTTTCTCCCTTAATTATCTCCATTTTGTCTACCCTAAGCACCTTTAATTTCCTTCTCTCTCCTCTGCCTGCAGACATAATCATTCTTCTCTATGCTGAAAAAACAAAACTAAAACCCAAAAAATAACACTAAAATCCTAAAAACCTTCACCTGACCTTGAGGCAACCCTTAGTCTATTTTCCTCATCCTTCTATTTTTGAATGTTCAAGGACGGGGCTCCATTTCCCCTATGCTCAGTCACTCCTAGTTCTGCCCCTTCCCCTCCTGCTTGCCGTTCCCGCAGCCCCTGTCCCTGTCATTCCACTGAAAGGCCATCTTGTCTTCCTAATCACTAGGGATGGTGGATTCTTTCCAGCCCTCATTCTCTTAGACTTCTTTATGATATTTGACACCATTTGATAACCCATCTTTCTAAAATTCTCTCTTGGCTTTCACGGTACAACATATGATTTTCTTTTCATCTTTTTGTTCTAACCTTTTCAAAAACAGTTTGGATGACTAAATATACTAAGCTTAATTTCCAACATATCTACTGTGGTTTGAAGAGTGCATGAAGAAATAGTGGGGGTCACCAAAGCTGATTGCTGCTCAGACAGGCTTGAGTCTAGATGTTTGTGTCTGAGGCTGTTTAAAGTAAGCAATCTTAGAAGAGACTAACGCTCTCTTGATAATCTCTTCCTTGTACAGTGCTAGCTAGCCGGCTAAACTGGCCGATTTTACCTTTACAATTCTCTTTATTTCTCTAAGTTTCAGCCTTTCCTTTTTTTTTTTCTTTTTAAAAAATATTTTATTTATTCATGAGAGACACACAGAGAGAAGCAGGCTCAATGCAGGGAGCCCAAAGTGGGACTTGATCCCAGGACTCCAGGATCCCTCGCTGGGCCAAAGGTGGTGCTAAACCGTTGAGCAACCCAGGTTGCCCCTAGCCTTTCCTTTTCTAATCTCTTAGCTATCTTCATTCCACTGTTTAGACTGTGGTTAAGCTCTCAACTCTTTTACTTCTTATTTTCTAATGATGTGCGTTGATTTTGTCAAATTGTTAAAAGTTCTGCAGGTGTTGTCAACCCTAAGTGTAATTCCCAGCACTCTATGGGAGAAAAATGTCCTGCTTTGACAGGCGTTTCTTTCTTGTTAAAGGTAGGAGTTATTTAATGTGATCTGGATTTTGAAAAGTAGAATGCTTCTTCTATGCTTGTAAGATGCAGAAGAAAGAGTTCATCGTTGCCCGAGAATTGTCTCTCCATAAATAAGGAGGGTGCGCACTTGAAAAACATTGTCGTACTGAGCCTGGATAAGAATAACAAAAAAAACAAAAAACAAAAAACAAAAAACCTGGCCTTCCAAAACCATTTCTTTTTGTATCGTGCTAAGTTATGAGGCAAAGTTTTACTTGCTGTTGCTGTTAGTTGATACTTACCACAGAGCCTTAGGCCAAATGGAAAGAGAACTGAGCATTATGAGTTGATGGAAAAAGAAGCTTCCCTGGCAAAGGAAAAAGAAGCCTGAAGTTATTTCTCTGTGACTTTAACTCTTATTTATTCCTGATTTCAAACACGGCAGATTTTAGTTGAGCCTTAAACACCAGATTTTAGTAGAGCCTTAAAACTCATCCTTGTTGCTGTCGTTTTACTTTGAGTTAACCACTGATAGCTGAAACTTAAAGATATAAACTAGAGAGATTGCTCTACTTAAGTTTCATAGACTTTCTGTATTTTCTTCTCTCTCCTCTCATGTTGTATTGCCTTTTCCTTAAACATCTGTTGTACTTGGGTACATTGTGCAGTTCAAATGCACGATCTATTTTTGCTTCAGCATAAGGGGATTTCAGGGTATGAGATGACTTAGCTAGCAATAAGTAAGTCAGGGCAAGATTTCATCTTGGAAGGGATGCCTGGGTGGCTCAGCGGTTGAGCATCTGCCTTGGGCTCAGGGCATGATCCCGGGTCCAGGGATCGAGTCCCACATTGAGCTCCCTGTGAGGATCCTGCTTCTCCCTCTGCCTGTGTCTCTACCTCTCTCTGTGTCTCTCATAAATAAATAAAATCTTAAAAAAAATTCATCTTGGATCACCTACTAGCTGAATTGGAGACAACTGGAACCTCAAAATTAATAGTGATAGGAACATCATAATCCACTAAATGAAATAAGAATGTACACAGATGAGCGAATAAATATGTAGAAAGTAGAGAAGGGAAAATCTCTTTCTAGCAGAATGCAAACTAATAAATATGACACATTTTGGAAGGAATGGTGGAATTAGAAAATCACCATTTGGCAATGACCATATTAATAAGTGCTTCAGGCAAGAATCATCAATAGAAGCTAAAATTAGTGGGAGGTTGGCTGAGAAACATGATACTTACATAGTCTCAAATTATCTCCCCTAAGGTTGGCTAGTGACTACAAAGGGAAAAATAGTAACTTTACAGTGGTATAATCTGGTAGTCACTGCCTTAATCAAATCATCAATGTTAATGTTACCAATAATGGGACTAAGTAGAATCAGGTACCTAATGTGATGCATTGACAAGGACATAACATCATTTTTCCAGTGCTCCTGCCAAAACTGCTTAAGCTCAATCTTATCATGAGGAGACATCAAACAAACTGAAGGATCACTATAAATAACTGGCCTGTGGTCTTCAGAATAGTCAAGGTCATGAAAAACTGATGAACTGCTCCAGATTAAAGGAGACTAAAAAGACATGATGACTAAATGTAACATGTAATTTTAGAATTGGAGACTATATTTTAAAAAAATGAAAGGGTGTTGTGGGAGCAATGGAGGAGATTGTACTGTGGACTATAGATGAGATAGTGGTATTTTGATGTTAAATTTCCGGATTTTGATAATTGTACTGTGATTATGTAAGAGAATGTCCTTGTTCATAGGGAATGCACATGATGTATTTAGGGGCAAATAGATAAGATATTTGCTACTTAATTTCAAACAGTCCAGAACAAAAGTGCACAGATACACATACAGAGAGAATGATAAAGCAAATGGGGCAAATGTCAGCCTTCGTGAATCTGGGGAAAGAGTATACAGGAGTGTTTTGTATGATTATTGCAACTTTGCTCTAAATTTGAAATTACAAGGAAATAAAAAGTTACCAAATAAATCCAATCCTGAATTTTCTGGGGTGAATTTTAAGTAAAATCTTTTTTTTTAAAAGATTTTATTTATTTATTCATGAGAGGCACAGAGAGAGAGAGAGGCAGAGACACAGGCAGAGGGAGAAGCAGGTTCCCTGCAGGGAGCCCGATGCGGGACTCGATCCAGGGACACCAGGATCACACCCTGGGCCGAAGTCAGATGCCTAACCGCTGAGCCATCAGCCATCCCAGTAAAATCTTTTCTTGTAGTATAGTATGCATACAGAAGAGTGTACACACCAAAGTGTAAAGCTTGATATATTTTTATTAAATGAACCCGTCATGTAATTGTGATCCAGGTCAGGATCTAAAACATTCCAAGTATTCTGGAAGCATCTTTCTCAGTCATTACTCCATCCTTCCTCCTCAAAGCTAACCTTTATCTGACTTCTTTTGTCACAGTTTAGTTTTGCCTGTTTTTGAATGTTACATAAATAGAATCATACCCTATGATTCCTTTTAGTGTATTTTTTCCCAATGTTATGTTTGTGAGAGTTGTTTCTTGTTGTTCTAAGTCTCTGTAGTTGTTTTCTTGTTCTTTAGTATTGCAGTGTATTTAAATAGACCATATTTACCCATTCTACCATTGTTGGACGTTTAAGTTGTGAGGTAGATAGTCTCTAAGGTGGTCCCAATAATCCTTGCTTTTTGTTATTCATGACCTTGTGTCATCTTCTCTCTTGAGTATGAGCTAGTGACTAGCTTCTAATGAAAAGACTATGGCAAAAGTGATGGAGTTAGGTTACAAAAAGACTGTGGCCTCAGTTGTGGGTGCTTTTTTTTCGATTGCTTACCTGAAGGAAATCAGTGCCATATCATGAGGCGGTCCTCTGGAGAGGTCCAAGTGGTGAGAGATGGAGATCTTCTAACCAACAAGAGTGATCTTGGAAGCAAATTCTCTAGCCCTAGTCAAACCATGAGCTGACTGAGCTTTGGGCCAACAGTAGACAGCAACATCACGACAGACCTTGAGCAGGAGTCATGAAGCTAAGCCACACTGGATTTCTGACTGACAGAATCTGTGAAATATAAGTGTTTGTGTTATTAGCTCCTCACTTTGGGGGTAAATTTTTTTTGCAGTAATTAATACAGATTTTTCCCCCCTAGTTTTTGACTAGTATAGATAGTGTTGCCCAAATTTACTTGTATGTGTAGGGCATCTATTTTTTTTTTTGGAGTATATACCTAGGAGTAGAATTAGTGGGTCATAGGGTATATTTATGTCGGCTTTAGTAGATACTGCCTTACAGTTTTTCAGAGTAGTCATAACAGTTTATACCTCCACCAACAATGTACGAGAGTTTATGCTATTCCATATCCTTGACGTCACCAGGCATTATAGGTTTTTTTTTTTTTATTTGGGTCATTCTAGCATCTCATTATCAGAACATCTTTAAAACAAATCTTATTTTGAAATAATGTCAAACTTAGAGAATTTATAAGAACAGTACACAAAACTTGCATATTCTCTTTGCCTAGATTCTCTAATTGTTAATATTTTACCATATTTCTCTCTTCCTCTAATGTATTTGATAATTCTTTTTAAAAATATTTATGTATTCATTTATTTGAGGTGGGGGCAGGGGCTGAGGGAGAGACAATCCCAAGCAGACTCTGCGATGAGCATGGAACCTGACATGGGGCTTGATCTCATGACCCTGAGATCATGGCCCTGAGATCATGACCTGAGCAGAAACCAAGAGTTGGGACACTTAACTGACTATGCCACCCAGGCACCCCATGATGACTCTTTTTGTTAGAACAAGTTGGAGAACAAATTACAAACATGATGACTCATCCCTTAAATATTACAGTGTATTTTCCCCCAAACAAGAGCACTTTCCTATATAATCATAATAGAAAAGCAACATTCATAGCACACTACTTGTTATTTAGTTCAGAGAACTAAATAAAAGTGTTAAAATTTTGCCCATGTCCCATTCTCTCTCTTTTTTCTGGTTTAGAATCCAATCCACTACCATGTTGTACTGAGTTGTCACATCTCTTCAGTCTTCTGCAGTCTAGACTAGTTCTTTAACATTTCCCTGTCTTTCATGACCTTCATTGTGTTAAAAAAATCTATACACTTTTGATTCTGTAAACATTCTTGAATGGGGTTTGTCTGATGCTCCCTGGTGTCGAGATTTAGGCCATGCATTCTTGGCAGGTGTAGCCCCTAAAGGATGATGTATGGTTCTCAATGCACTACATCAGGAGACATCTGACGTCAACCAGTCCCATTGCTGTTGACATTAATGACGATCACCTGGCAAAGTTGATATCTGCCAAGTTTCTCCACTGTGAAGTCATTATTTTTACATTTGTAATGTGTCTGGTCCAAGACTATTTCAATATCCTGTTCCTCATCAAAACTTACTTACCAGGGCAGCCCCAGTGACTCAGCGGTTTAGCGCCACCTTCGGCCCGGGGTGTAATCCTGGAGACCGGGGATCGAGTCCCAAGTCAGGTTCCCTGCATGGAACCTGCTTCTCCCTCTGCCTGTGTCTGCCTCTCTCTCTCTGTGTCTGTCATGAATAAATAAATAAAATCTTAAAAAAAAAATATTTACTTACTAATCTTAACCCTATTGATGACTTCTGCCTGAATCAGCCATGAATATTATGGTTGCCACATGGTGATTTTAAAAGTCTATCGTTATTAGATGACATTTCTGCTCTAAGGAAGAGCTTTCCCTTATATCATTCACTTATTCATGTCAATGGATTTATTGATTCCTATGTTAGTTGATAGATTAGGATCTGTTACTATCATTATTATGATGATCATATTGTCCCAGTATTGGTCAGTGAGAACCCTATCAAGCTGAGTCCCATGTTGTTTGGACATATCCCCACCACTCTTTGAGCACTTCCTTATTTTCTGCTACAATAGGATGTTCCAAACTCATCTAATGCCTTGGTCCCGGACTCAGTCATTCTCTAAGGAGTTCCCATTCCTTTTAGTGGAGGATGGTATTTAGAAAAAGAGGTGCTTAGTATGCTTATTGTAACTATGTATCACATAGTTTGATATCTATTGATATCTTTGATATCTATTATCTATCTATGTTCCTTTATCAGGTATGAACTCACATTAATATCTCCAATTCTAATCTAATACCTCAGGTTTTTTTCTAAACTTCTCCCATTCTGTATATGTAAATCCCTTCTCAGGCTCTGATAAACTTGGCTCTTGGCTTCAGTATATTTACTTTTCAATCTTTCTGTAAGTAGGACAGCCTGGGTGGCTCAGTGGTTTAGCGTCCTTCAGCCCAGGGTGTGATCCTGGAGACCCGGGATCAAGTCCCACGTCGGGCTCCCTGCGTGGAGCCTGCTTCTAACCTCTGGCTGTGTCTCTGTCTCTGTGTCTCTCATGAATAGATAAATAAAATCTTAAAAAAAAAAATCACTTGACTCAATCTTCCTGTGAGTTACCAATCCCATAACCACAGACTGCCTCCTCGGCTGGGATTCTTGGTCCCGCCAAATTCTCGATCAGGCCTGATGCCATGTGTCCTTAGCCAGCATTGCCCTTGGTTTGCTGCCTCCCTGTGATTGCCTCTTTGGTGGCCATACTGCCACCTTTGGAGGATGGGCAAAGAAGAACAGGGAGAAGGGAAGAAGAGCCATCCTGATATCTTGACTCTTAGGCCATTGTTTTTTTTTTTTTTTTTTTAAATAACTTATTGAGCATTTATTTTGTAGAGAGGTAGTCTTATTTATATACATGATCTCATTTAATCATACAGTAATTCTGAGGTGGCAATTTTTTTTTAAGATTTTAAAATTTATTTATTCATGAGAGACACACAGAGAGAGGCAGAGACATAGGCAGAGGGAGAAGCAGGCTCCATGCAGGGATAGGCCATTGTTTTATTCATCTGGTTCCTTTGTGAGAATCTAACACTCTTTAGGAATTAATGCACACTGAGAGTTTGGCCCCTTGAGATATCCCAGTGTGCCAGGTTATTTCATTTAAAGTGATTAATATTTTCAGGATTAGCATTGTTTAATGAGAACAGAGAAAAAGAAGCAGCAGAACAGACAGGGAAGAAACTATGGAGAAGAATAAACAATCACCACTCCAGTTGGGCATAGCAAAGCTCAACTTCAGTCTGTTTTATAGCGAGAATGATTCCCATTAGTGCTTTGGCCCCAGAGCATGAGCTTGCCATAGAAAGCCTACATTGGATAGGAGTGGGGATAGAAGTTCCATCCTGGAGTGCAATGCATATTTTAGAATTGTTTTGGTATCAACTTGGCCTTCCAAGGATGCCCTGTGGGTTAGACTATACCTCTCAGACAGCTTCAAACTAACCAGGCCCCTGACCCCAGACTGAGGTCAGATGGCCTCTGGAGGGCTGAGGACCATGGCATCATCCTTTATCAACTCTAATCTAATCTTTTTTTTTTTTTTTTTAGATTTTATTTATTTATGCATGAGAGACACAGAGAGAGTCAGAGACATAGGCAGAGGGAAAAGCAGACTCCCTATGAGGAACCCGATGTGGGACTTGATCCCAGGACTCTGGAATCACACCCTGAGCCAAAGGCAGACGCTCAACCACTGAGCCACCCAGGTTCCCCAGCTCTAATCTAATCTAACCACTTTCATTGTCCTGTTCATTTGCTAATAAGCTTCTAGAACTCCTTGATAGACTGACCATCTGTCCTCTGCATTTTGCCTAAAAAACTAGAAAGAATAAGAGTTTGATGATCTGGAATCAAATTTAGAAAGTTGAGTGATATTTACCTAATGTTATAAAGCCATCTATACATATAGATGTAGATACAGATATATATGATGCTTTGGTTTGTGTATATTAAAATCTTTTTTTTTTATTTATTTTTTTATTTATTTATGATAGTCACAGAGAGAGAGAGAGGCAGAGACACAGGCAGAGGGAGAAGCAGGCTCCATGCACCGGGAGCCTGACGTGGGATTCGATCCCGGGTCTCCAGGATCGCGCCCTGGGCCAAAGACGGGCGCCAAACCGCTGCGCCACCCAGGGATCCCTGTATATTAAAATCTTAATGACAATTAGCAAATTAATGAGTTAGAGTAATGTTAATGACTGATATAGTTAATGATTTGTTTGATATAGTCATTACTGACAGTCTATAAAACAAACTTGTTTGAATTTCTAACTGTGGGTAATGATTGCCGTGTGGCTAAGAGGGTGGATGGGCTCAGACTGCCTAGGTTTGTATCCTGATGACACTACTTACTGGATGCGTGTCTTCAGGCATGACCGTTACCTTTAAAAAAAAAGAAGATTTTGTTTATTTATTCATGAGACACACACACACACACACACACACAGAGGCAGAGACACAGGCTCTATGGGAGGGAGAAGCAGGCTCTATGCAGGAAGCCCGACACCTGGGCTGCCCAACAGTTACCTTTTTTGTGCTTCAGTTCCCTTATCTGTACAAGTGTTGTATGGGGCTGCTATGAAGTTTAGGAGAGGTAACGTAAAACTTTTAGAGTGGTGCTTGGCACACAAGGGGACCCAATAAATATGTTTGCAGTTGTGGTTGTTAGTACCATTTTAAACTGCAGATTCATCCTTAGTAAAAACAAACAAACAACAACAAAAACACCCCCTCCATATCAAATCTAATCATTCTTTTTGTCATGGTTCTCTTTTAGACATTACGAGCTGATTATTATTTACTAATAAAAATGTATAGAGAGCACCTTCTTTCGCATTTCCTTTAGTTTGAAATAGATGAGATTGAGCTGGTCCATTCTGGAAAAATAGTTGGGTGGATCCAGCTGGGATTCTCTTCAGTCCTACTCATGTTTTTTTTTTTTTTTTTTTTCTACTCATGTTTTCATCATGACTTCACTGGGAATTTGAAACAGTTCTTCATAGATACCAGTGTTCCAGTCATTTGACCCAGTGTCTGCTGAGAACTTCTCATTCAGTGTGGTCTCTTCAGTTCTTTTTACTGCAGTGGGGTTCCCCTGCCATGAAAAACTGAACTGAGCAATTTCAAAATCATATATTTAACTCCCACTAAAAAAAATCCTCCTGTCAATGAAGAAAGTCTGAGTGATGATGGGTGGAGCTCTGAAATGTGAGTTAGAAGGCCAGAATTCTAGTTTCAACACTGCATTTATTTGGAAATATCTATTGGGTACCTTCTAGGTGTAGAGCAATATGCCTGCTGGGCATTGAGAGGATTCAAAGAAAGGAATCACACAAGTGGAATTTCATCTCAGAAAATTACAACCTGGTCAGAGAAACAAAGCCACTGTAATAATGAGGTTGAATGAAATTCATGCAGAGTCTAGCATCCCATAGTATGCTGAAGGAAAGACCGAAATTATAATAAAGGCCAGGGGAAAACATGCTCTGGGCAATCAGTATCCCTTCCCACCCACTGTGGGCTCTCCTTTGTATTACAAAGCCTGGAAACCTGGGGATGATATTTTTCAGACTCCTTGGCTTTCAGGGTTCTTGCTGTAGTTTCTGTGCTGCCAAAGAGGGACATTTGGCTAGATTTGGAAAGCAGAAGAGAAGCAGAAGGCACTGTTTCCCTTTCTCTTCTGGCAGTGTAGGAAAGTGGTTATGTGAGCTTCCTGGCCATGAGCCTTTGCAGTGGCCAGGGCCGTGGAGGTCTGCGTGAGCAGTAGCTTCCAGTAGGCTCCTGACTGCTTGGGAGCAGTGCTCCCACTCAATGTTTACTCTAATAAAACTAGATCTTCTGCAATGCTACGTTCATTTTTACCTGGAGTCTTTACTTACTTGTTTCCTTTTGTCACCCTATTTGTCCTTCCTTACACCTCTTTTGTATTTTGTTCATCTTTATAGCCCAGCAACTAGTCAATGACTGTTGCCTATCAATCAATCAGTATTGTTTTTTGGGAATAGATGAAGGAATGAATGAAAGAAAAGGATTGGTTACAGGCTTAGACAGATCTATAAATAGTATGGGATGATGATCATAGTGAAGAGGGACAAAACTTATAAAGAGTGACTAAACAGAGTAATGATTGAGAGGATGAATGGAAACTCACCCCTTCAATGGAATAATATCATTGGGTTTCTAACAATCTGTTATGTATGGTAGAGACAAGCACCATGGTTTGCTGACTATATCAGCATTTTTTAAAGAAGGAGGTCTGGGCACCTGGGTAGCACAATCAGTTAAGTGATGGACCTGATGGCTTCCACTCAGGTTGTGATCTCAGGTATTACTCTCAGGGTTATGAGATTGAGCCCTGCATCAGGCTGTGTGATCAGTGCAGAGTCTGCTTGAGTTTTTCTCTCTCTCTACCCCCGCCACACTCTCTCTCAAATGAATAAATATATATATATATATATATATATATATATATATATATATATATATATTTTTTTTTTTTTTTAAAAGAAGGAGGTCCAATATGGGATGGGTGGGGAGATGAGTCTGTTGCAGTGTGTAGGTATGAAGAACAAGTTGGTAGTCAAGCAGAGTGAAAATGACCTATAGGAGAACCCACTGAAGACAGCACAAACAGATACTATGTGTGAATGATGGGAAAGGATACCCTACGCTTTGGTAGAGGAGATTTAATATTTACATGGTACTTGACAACACCAAAAACATTTTTCAGGTGCATTATCTTGTTTTATCCTCATGGCAACCCTTTGAGAAAAATATATGCTATGAATAATAAAAATAAGTTTATTTGCTCAGAAAAGCAATGTGTTTATTGTGGACAATTACAACCTATAGATACACAAAGGAAAAGAATAAAAAGCACTCTTAAGGGTATCATTGCTGACATCTTTATACTAGCCTCTCAGAGTTTTCTATTCATATTTTTTAATTTCTTATTAAAAAAAGGAATCATATTGTATATTTTAGTTTGCTTTTTTACTTAGGGCAAAATAAACATATTTTCATGTCATTAAATGTTCTTCCATGCATGAGTATTAATGGCTGCATAATATCCTGTTGTCGGGAAGCATGGGTGGCTCAGCGTTTCAGCGCCTGCCTTCAGCCTGGGGTGTGATCCTGGAGTCCTGGGATTGAGTCCCGCATCAGTCTCCCTGCATGGAGCCTGCTTCTCCCTCTGCCTGTGTCTCTGCCTCTCTCTCTGTGTCTCCCACGAATAAATAAATAAAATCTTAAAAAAAAATCCCATTGTCTGCCTATTTTATACCAAAATTTATTTAACCAATCATTTATTGCTAGCATTTAGTTGACTCTAGTTTTTTACTTTTATAGACAAGGTTGAGATGAATGTCTTTGTAGTTAGGTCTGTGCACATACCTTCAATTACATTCTCAGGATAACTGCCTAAAAGTAGAATTACTGAATCAGTAAATCTGCATATTTTAAGGCTTTTTTCCCCACATTCCCAGACTATGCTCCCAAGGGATCATACTAGCTATTGGAGAGCATATATTTCTCTGAATCTTCTACAACATAGGGTATTCTAATTTTTGTGTGTGGCATTTTTAGATGTTGAAATACACATTATTTTTGGGAGAGCCTGAACACTCCCAGGACAGCTCATCAATCTCATGTATTTTGTTTCTTTTCTCCCAGGGATACAATCACTAGAGGGCCGTATTTCCTCTCCCAGATAAAATAGGTGTCAGGTCACCTGTACTATATTGTTAAAAATTCCTACAGGATCATGGATTCCATCAGTAGATGGGACTGGTAGGAGTTAGAGAGTAATTCTGTTTACTTATCTCTGGTCAGAGCTTTCTTCATGCATTGGGTTCAGTCTGAGGCTATGTAACTAAAACAGAACATTCAAAAATAGTCCATAGATAGGTCATAAAAATGATCAAAGAATTAGACAAGAGGATCTAGGAATACAACATCCTGGGTATTGAATAATTTAGACAGAAGAAAGGACTAGAAGGACCTCTGATCTTTGAAGAGTTGATGGCCTGAGCCTGAGACCCAGAGGGAAGGGACTCTCAGTGAGTCCAGAGTGTTCAACTGACAGAGGGAAATACATTTTGTAAGTGAGACACTGCGATAAGGTATGTTATATTTCTTGGAAGTCTCAAAGAAAAGATCCTTGTGCTGTTTCCTACCCCAATACTTCCCCAATATAACAATTGCTTCAAAGACAAGGGAAGAAGAAAATGGCTTGTTTGACTGTGTCCATGTAAGAGAATCATGGTATATTTTGATGTAGGCTTAGTGAGGCCACTTTCATGCTATTAGTGTCATCTGGATCTTTTTAGCAGCAGCTACTTTCCTTTTGTGTTTTTAGTAATTTCTGGGGAATGTAAAAGGGGTATGAGTGAGAAGGTAAGTGGGTAGGAGGGGGAGCATATGAAAGGTAGGCAGTAGAAGAAAAGGAAGGGCCTAGAGAGAGCTGGAACGTGGGAGCTTCTCAACTACCTGACTGACCCCTTGTTTCTTTTCTTTCTTTTCTTTTTTTTTTTTTTAAGATTTTATTTATTTATTCATGAGAGACACAGAGAGACAGAGGCAGAGACAGAGGCAGAGGGAGAAGCAGGCTCCATGCAGGGAGCCCGACGTGGGACTCCATCCCGGGTCTCCAGGATCACACCCTGGGCTGAAGGTGGCGCCAAACCGCTGAGCCACCCAGGCTGTCTGACTCCTTGTTTCTTATGTCTCTGTTCAACTGGTAGGCACTTCTTTGGTCTTTATGGGATGAAGATAAAATTCTAAAAAAGCAGGACGCCTGGGTGCTCAGTGGCTAAGCCTCTGCGTTTGGCTCAGGTCGCGATCCCGGGGTCCTGGGATCAAGTCCCACATTAGGCTTCCTGCAAGGAGCCTGCTTCTCCCTCTGCCTGTGTCTCTGCCTCTCTCTCTATGTCTCTCATGAATAAATAAATAAAATCTTTCAAAAATTCTAAAAAGGCTGAAGTGAAATTCTAAAAGGCTGTATGTTTCAAGGTGATGGGTTAGAAAGAGCACTGGCCTAAGAGTCTTGGGTTTAGTTTCAACTCAGTTCCTCACTATCTATGTTCCTCTATCTATCTATGTGGCCTTGGGTCCACCATTTCAAATTTTTTAGTCTCAGGCTTCCTTTATGTTTTTTGTTTTTCCTCTTAACAACTACAATCATAGGAATGTATTGAATGTTTATTATTGAACCAGGCACTGTAAAATGAAGGGACTAGAATAGATCAAGGGCCTTAAGTCCAGAGTCATTGATAAGCTGCCAGGTGTCTGTGAACTTGTAAAGCAATTTTCTGGGGAAATAGTCAAAATGTTCATCACTTTTCATGGAAGAAATCCAGAAAAAGTTCAAAACTAGTGGGCTGAATGAGCTCCAATAAGGTCCTACTAGCCTTGAGTCTTTGAGTCTTCTCTTTAAGAACAAGTGAGGCTGCACCTGGCAAAGAGCTCCCTTTATCTGCCTGCTCTTTTTTTTTTTTTAATTTTTAATTAATTTATTTATTTATGATAGTCACAGAGAGAGAGAGAGAGAGAGGCAGAGACACAGGCAGAGGGAGAAGCAGGCTCCATGCACCGGGAGCCCGATGTGGGACTTGATCCCGGGTCTCCAGGATCGCGCCCTGGGCCAAAGGCAGGCGCCAAACCGCTGCGCCACCCAGGGATCCCCTACCTGCCTGCTCTTAGGAGAAGTTGGGTGGGTGTTGGTTGTGGGCACAGAGTTGAGAGGGAGGCTGGGAATAGAAGTGTGAGCAAGTAGGGCAGAACCTGGTATTCAGAGCCACAGTATCTGGCTTTAAACTCCACCTTGTCACTCACTAAGAAACTTGAGGTAAGTTAAATTATTCTGAGCTTCAGTTTTCTCATTTGTAAAATGGGGATAATACCATACCTCACTCCCAATGTTGTTAATTTATGTAAAGTTTTCAAAGCAATGCCTAGCACGTAGCAAGCATTATTTAACTGCTGTTATTGAAAATGAATGTATGTGTGAGTGTAAGTGAAAATGTTGGGGAGAGATAACTTGTGTGTGGGTGTGTGGGTGTCTGTGTGTCTGAGGAGCAGAATATATCAAAGATTGTACTTGGGTAGCAGGATATGAATTCTAAACCATTTTTATGTGAAAAATTGAATTTATTCTCTTTTTTCTTGGATCAAAAATTATTTGAGAGTTTTTGTTTTTAGCAGGGTAGAACAGGATAGAACTCCATTTCCCACCACTACTTTGTTGGATTGGCATCAGTCGGACTGACAACTTGGGGTCTGATCCTGGTGCCTGACAGTGATTTTCTCATCCTGAGAAAAGCCCATTGAGGACAGTCCTGTGAATTTCATGATTTTAGGGCCCCATGGCTGGACTGGACCAGAAACCTCATCAGCTCATCCTAGAATCTTGGCCTCAGTGGGAATGTGGCATCATCTGTAGCAGAGGCCTAGAGCCAACTGTCCAGGTACCATGAACTGAAAGAACACTTGTCCCTATCTCAAATGCAAACGATGAGAACACCATTTTACTTTTGTAGAGTTAAGGGCGCCCCTAGAACTTTGGTGGAGTGGGGGAAACCATGCTGGTGCTTATGCTTTGAGGTTTCCCTGAGTAATTGGAACACTAGCAGCTGGGACAGTGACAATGGCTTCTCTGCTACATCAGCAGACCACAGCTGACACTGTGAGTCTATTCTCTAAACCACACTATTGGTCTTCCCTTTGTTTCTTTTATTTTATTTTTAGAAATTTTATTTATTTATGTGTGTGTATAAGAGAGAGAGAGAGAGAGAGAGAGAGCTTGACCAGGGAGAGGGACAGAGGGAGAGGGTGAGGGAGAGAGAGAAATCTCAAGCAGATTCCATATGGAGTCCAATGTGGGGCTCGATCCAAGGACCCTAAGATCACAACCTGAGCTGAAACCAAGAATTGGACACTTAACTGACTGAGCCACCCAGGCCACCCCCCTGCCCTTTTCTAAAGAAATTCTTTTAGAAATTTCCTTTATCTCTACCCCTCAAGATATATGTTAGCAATTATCCTCCAAGCATATGGTCCACTGCTATACATCTGAAGAGTCTCATGATTAAGGCTCTACTAGACAGTAATAAATGACTTATTCTAATAGCTAGCCCCCTCAAGGTCCTGGAAACCTTGCTTCCAAAATTTCTTAGAGACTTACCCTATTCTTAACCCCTCCCAACTTGAAAGTGTATAATGGGTCACTCCTTAAGACCCCAGTGCAGCTCTTTCTGCCTACAGGTCCTGTCTCCATGCTTTAATAAAACCACCTTTTTGTACTGAAGATGTCTCAAGAATTCTTTTTTTTTTTTTAAGTAGTTTTTACCTTACAGCTTGGTTAGACTCAGTCACTTCTTTTTTTAAGATTATATTTATTTATTCATGAGAGACAGAGAGAGGCAGAGACACAGGCAGAGGGAGAAGCAGGAGCCTGACGTGGGATTTGATCCCAGGTCTCCAGGATCACACCCTGGGCCAAAGGCAGGTGCTAAACTGCTGAGCCACCAGGGATCCCCCTCAAGAATTCTTTCTTGACTGTTTGCTCCAAACCCCAACATTTCTACATCAATCCATGTGTTGTGTGCATCATCAGTTTATTCCTTTTTATTGCTGAGGCATTCCATAGTAGGGATATTCCACAATTTGTTTATTTATTCACCAGCTGATGGACATTTGGGTTGTTTCCAGGTTGGGGCTATTTTGAATAAAGCTGTTATGAACATTTGAATATAAGTCTTTGAATAGATGTATGTTTTCATTTCCTTTGGGTAGATATCTGAAAGTGGGATTTCTGGGTTGTATGGTAAATGTATGCTTAACTTCATAAGGCACTATCAAACTGTTTTCCAAAGTTCTTGTGTCATTTTGCATTTCTGCTAGGATTGCATGAATGTTCCCATGTCTGTAGACTCTTCACACGTCTATCATATACATACACTTCACTTTTCCTACTGCAATGGGTCATTAAGTGAGAAGATCTCTTTTACTATGGAAGCTCCAGGTTTCATAATCTGTTTCAGGTACTCATTCTAATGATTAGTGTAACACACTCCGCTGTTAGGAAGTGCCCCGTTTAGAAATAGAGACTATCGACTCTCAGTCCTCTTTGTCTCTGGCTATTACTCATAATTCCTCTTATTTCCTTTCACCCTTTTTATTAGGAAGACCAAAATTAACAACTTTGGCCAACTAACCCATCATTAGTGTCAAAGATTTTATCTTGATTTGATTTTTTTCTTCTTACAGATTTTATTTATATTTATTTATTTGAGAGAGAGACAGAGACAGAGACAGAAGCAGGAGCAGAGGGGAGAGGGAAAAGCAGGTTCCCTGCTGAACCAGGAGCACATGGGGCTCTATCCCAGGACCTTGCCTGAGCAAGAAGGCAGACACTTAACTGACCGAGCCCCCCAGACATCCCGATTTTATTTTATTTTTTTTTTTACAGAGAAAAATACATATTTGGGACTTTTCTACTCATTCTCAAGTTTTTCTTTATCTATTCTCTCTGAATTTTAGTTTGTAGACAAAGCATTTCCTGATAATTTACCTTTCCCTTCAGTCTGACTCTTGTTGGAAAGTCTCCCTCTCCTTCCCCTCCTCAGCACTATATCTCTCATGCATCCCCTCATTCTCTGCCTTTGGGCTGGTGGTAGCATCTGCCTGTGTTGACTTCTTGCACTGCGCCAGCAAGGCCTTGGCTTATTCTTAGGCTTCCCTGCATGCAGGGCTTTTGCTTCCTTTCTCCATGCTGTAGAGGGAAAGAGAAAGTACATGATGGGCTGACTGTGTGTGTCCAGGAAAGGCTCTGTGATCATTGAAGCCCTGGGTTTTTATTATCCAACCAGGGGGAGGTATTCATTTCCACTTGAATAGAGGCATGGAGCTCTTTTTTAGACTGAAGTTGGCTATTTTGCATAAAACAAAGAGGTTATACATCAGCATGGGGTAACTGGCTTTTCTCAGGAGTGATCTAACAATGCCTAGAGACAAAGGTTTAATTATAAGCTACCACAGTTAAAAGACTCGTAACCCACACACAATATCTTATCAAAATTTCACCATTCCTTTTGAAAGAGATTTAAACTGGTTGGCGGATCTAATGAAGAGCCTACTTTGTCCTTCTCATTTCCTCACTGTTCCCAGAGCATTTCAAGCTTATTTCAGCCTCTGGCCTTTGCCAAAGCTGTTCCCATAGCCTGGGGTGCTTTCCCTTCCTTTATTTAGCTTATATGTTACTTATTTCTCTTTCATTTTAGGCACTTACTCCTGTAAGAAGGGCTTTTGTTTGCTTGCTTTTCACTTTTTTTCTTTTTTTTTTTAAATTTTGTTCTTTTTTTTTTAAATTTTTATTTATTTATGATAGTCACACAGAGAGAGAGAGAGAGAGAGAAAGAGAGAGAGAGAGAGAGAGAGAGGCAGAGACACAGGCAGAGGGAGAAGCAGGCTCCATGCACTGGGAGCCCGATGTGGGATTCGATCCCGGGTCTCCAGGATCGTGCCCTGGGCCAAAGGCAGGCGCCAAACCGCTGCGCCACCCAGGGATCCCTTTCTTTCTTTCTTTTTCTTTCTTTCTTTCTTTCTTTCTTTCTTTCTTTCTTTCTTTTCTTTCTTTCTTTCTTCTTTCTTTCTTTCTTTCTTCTTTCTTTCCTTTCCTTTTTTTTTTTTTTACAACTTTAGCCCATTCTGAGCTATACTGTCTATGAAGATTCTAGTACACACAAGTTTAACTCATTATTCTTCAGTTGTAGATATCAGTGATCTTGTCTTCTCCCCAGAAATGAGCTATTTAGAGGGTAAAGACCATATTTTACTTATTTTTTTTATTCCAGCCCCTAATACAGGTCCTGGGAACGTATAATTTTGTTGAACCAATGAGTTGAATGAATGTTAAGGGACTGTTGATTGATTATGGGGCCATTGTTGGAGATGCTGTAAAACCTCATCCACAGTATCACCATTATAATGGTAGTCAGTACTGTTTGCAGAGGTCATCTAGAAACTATACACTACCTCCCATGTCTTCCTCAAGCATTGATTCCTTTTTTTTCTTTTAAGATTTTATTTATTTATTCATGAGAGACACAGAGAGAGGCAGAGACATAGGCAGAGGGAGAAGCAGGCTACCTGTGGGGAGCCTCATGCAGGACTCATCCCAGGGCCCCAGGATCACGACCTAAACCAAAGGCAGATGCTCAACCACTGAGCCACCCAAGTGCGCCATGATTCTTTTCTTCTTTCCTCTTCCCTTCAGTGATTTTCAGTGATTTGGACAGCAAAGAGGTAAATGACCTAAAAGGAGAGAGGCTTAGGAGGATTAGAAGGGAAATATTTTATTTTATTTTATTTATTTTTTTTTAAATTTTTTTTTATTATTATTATTTTAATTTTTATTTATTTATGATAGTCACAGAGAGAGAGAGAGGCAGAGACACAGGCGGAGGGAGAAGCAGGCTCCATGCACCGGGAGCCTGATATGGGATTTGATCCCGGGTCTCCAGGATCGCGCCCTGGGCCAAAGGCAGGCGCCAAACCGCTGTGCCACCCAGGGATCCCAGAAGGGAAATATTTTAAACTAGTTTATAATCTTGTTATGAATTGTATTTTGCTCCACAGGTTGGGAATTATATCCCATAACGGTTGCATGAAGCATATGGACAAGTGCTGACGAAGCCAGCAAGATTTTATTTACATGCAGTTGGTAAAAATAATTGAGCATAGTGCCTATTACTTCTAAGGATGCAGGACAAAAAAAGTTTGTTGATTTTTTCAAGTAATTTCTGCACCCAACATGGGGCTTGAACTCAGGACCCTGAGATCAAGAGTTGCACACTCTTCCAACTGAGCCAGCCAGGCCCCCCTAGATCATATGATTTTCTAAGGGAGATTGCCCAGTTGATCCCAGGTGCCCTTTCTGGCCCAGGTCAGGCTCTCACTGTTCGGTGTAGAGATTACTTAAAAATAAAATCTTTAAAGGGGGAAAAAAAAAAAAAGAAAATCATACAATCTTGAAATCACCAAAGGACAGACATTAAGGATTGAGCTAAGGCCTTTAGGATAACTCCCTGAGCCAAAAGCAGATGCTCAACCATTGAGCCACCCAGGCATCCCACCCTGGCTGTTTTCAAAGCAAAGCCTGGATAATGTCTTTTAACATCATTCATTGGTATAGTCTGTAATTAGGGCAATTTTTAAAAAGAGTGTTAAAGCCCATCTTGGGTATTTGGGTTTCCAAAACCAACCAACCAACCAACCAACCAACCAACCAACCAACAGCCAAACAAACCCCACAAACGTGTGAACTCCAGGAATTCTTCAATTCATGACAAGGGAGGAAGATACTTTTGTGTTGGGGGCATAGAGATTTATCTCCACCAGATACTCCGGGAGACCCTTCCAGCATGAGTGCCATGGCACAGATAAAATAGCTGTCTCTGGAAATAGATTGAGACTTTGCACAGCAAATATTATCAAAATTTCAGAGGCCCTCCTCAAGATAGTGTGAACCCTCACAGTATTGCCCATAGATGGTTTGTTTTCTGGCACCTGAATGAGGAGATCCACAGAGCATTCCAAAGGCTGGAGGGATTTCTTACCAGTGGCAAAGGCAGGGAGCCTGGATAAGGCTAATTCAGGCTTGGTACTGGGCAAAGCTGCAAAGTTGGCCAAAGTGTCTTCCCATTTTTCTTCTCCTGAGTCTCCATCCCTTCTGGTAACTCCTTTCTTGCCACATGTTTCATGCTGCCCTCAAGGTGAGCAGCATTGTACACTGGAAGGTGTACTAGGCCTGCAATTGGAAGGCCTGGATTCAAGTTCTGACTCTGCCACTTACTAACAGCTGTGTGACCTTTGCCATGTCCCTTAACCTCTTAGATTCTCAGCTTCCCCTATTGAAAAATGGAAATAACACCTCAAACAAGTGTCATGAGGCTCAAGTGATAGAATGCTTGTGTAAGTGACTTTAAAAAAAGATTTTATTTATTTATTTGAGAGAGAGAGACGGACAGACACATGTGCAAGAGTTTCTCCTGGGTACATGGTTGGGCATGGTTTCACTAGATTGCAGTTTATTGCAGACTTTCAACTTTATTATTTAATATAAAATTCTATCTGTTTGTTTTCTCATCAGCAATTTATGAGGGCTCAACATTTTTGCCAATACCTAGTTATGTGAGACTTATATTTTTGCCAATCAAGTGCCTGTGTAGTAGTATGTCCTGGTGCTGTTAGTGTACATTTTCTTGATTACTAATAAGATTGAGCATATTAAAAAAAAAAGATTGAGCATATTTTCACACATTTATTGGCTATTCATTGGGTTATTTTTTTTAGCATTTAAAACATCACATTGGTAATCTCTTAAAGACTTGTGAGTTTGTGTTTTATGAATATTTAGTCCCTTAAATTGCTTTCAGATTGCTTTTCTCACTTTGTAGTTTTCTCACTTTCTGTCTTTAAATGAAGGGAAGTCTTAATTTTTTTTTGTTGTTGTTATTAAACAAAATGAATTGAGATACACAAAGATTTAGCAAAAAGTTACAGAAAAGACCTAAGTGTCAAGGCACCCGGGTGTCTCAGTGGTTGAGTGTCTGCCTTTGGCTCAGGTTGTGATCCTGGAGTTCCAGGATCTAGTCCCAGGATTGAGTCCCTCATCAGGTTCCCTGCAGGGGAACCCTCTGCATATGTCTCTGCATATGTCTCTGCATATGTCTCTGCCTCTCTCTTTGTGTCTCTCATGAATAAATACACAAAATCTTAAAAAAAAAACCAAAAAACAAAAAAAAGACACAAGTCCCATTGGGCTTCTTAGTCATGGAGTAATATGCCCGGCTGGTTTTCCAGAATGATCTGCTAGGTGATTCTGGAGAAGACATTGTATTGGGGATGCCCCCAGGTATATGCCACTCTGGCTTACCTAGAAGCTAACACTTGCCACGAGGGTGGACAGTTCTCTAAAGCACAAAGAACTGTCCTTTAAAAAGTATTATTTACCCATCTTACCTGTGGAGCAAATGAGGTCATAGATGTGAAGGCTGACCATTGGTTTATTAGCAGAAGTTGCAGAAGGCCATCCCTTAACCGTTTTTTCCCTTGGGCATGATGGAGTTAAGTTGTGGGCTGAATGTAGGATAGATGCCTTGGAAGATTGGGCCAGGGGTGGGACAGATTAATTAATTAATTAATTAATCAATTAATTTAAAAGATTTTCTTTATTTATTCATGAGAAACAAAGAGAGAGAGGCAGAGACACAGGCAGAGGGAGAAGCAGGCTCCATGCAGGGAGCCCGATATGGGACTCGATCCCAGACCTGGGACCACACCCTGAGCCAAAGGCAGACACCCAACTGCTGAACCACCCAGGCGTCCCTCTTCTGGAGTTTTGATTGGAAATGCACTAAATCTATAGCTAACCTTTTAAAACATGTCGGGGGTGTTTTCTATCTTTGATGGTTTTTCTTCTCTGGAATAGCTGAGTGAGCATAGAATAATGTTTCCATTACCCATTGCTGTGGGAAAGCCACCCCACACTGAGTGGCTTAAAGCAACAATCATTTATTTTGTTCACAGATCTGTAGTTTGGGCAGGGCTTGGTGGGCCAGCTTGTCTCTCTTTCATGTGGTGACAGCTGGGGCAGCTCAAAGGCTGGGGCGGGGTAAGGTGTTGCTGGAATCATCTCCAGGCTTGTTTACTTACATGTCTGGCAATTGAGGATGGCTGTTGACTGAGACCTCAGCTGGGGCTGTTGGCCCCAGAACCTAGGGGTACCCCGCCGTGTGGCTGCTTAGCTTTCTCTCAGAGTGGTGGCTGGGTTCCAAGACCAAGCATTCCCAATGGACAGAGTGGAAGCTGCCTGTCTCTTTAGGTAATGGGCCAGGAACCGACAGTGTCACTTCTGCTGTATTCGACTGACCGACTGATGGAGCACTCACCAAGTCCAGATTCGGGGGGAGGGGATGCAGAGCCAACCTCTTGGTGGGACAGGTGTCCTAGAATTTTGGGACTCTTAAAAAATTGCTACAAATAAGTTCGATTTTTGAATGCTTGTTAAAGCCTGCCTTTAGTGCTGGCTGGGGTTGCCTTTTCTTTTTTTCTTTTTTGTGGGAAGTTAACCACGGACTCAATTTCTTTGTTTTAGGACCAACTGGATTTCCTATTTCTTTTTATTTATTTATTTATTTATTTATTTATTTATTTATTTATTTATTTTTGGATTTCCTATTTCTGAAGCCACTTTGCTGAGTTATATGTTTCTAGGTATATGTCCTTTTAAATCTGATTTTTCATATTTATGTACAGGATTCTTTGACTATAATATTCATTTAGTATGTCTTATGTTTCATTTTGTTTGCTTTATTATTCATTTAAAAAAATCTTTTCTGTCAGAAGTTTTCAATTTTGTTTTTACAAAGAACTGAGCTTTGATTTTGTTGCTTTTTAAATATTTTATCTTGTTTCTCTTTCATTAGTGTTTATTCTTCTAATGTTTCATTTTTTCTTTTCAGTGTGTATTTTTTTCTGATCCCTGTTTTCTCATTTCTTCAGTGGGATGCTTAGTTCATTAATTCCTTCTTTTTTTTTTTCCGTAAACATTTTAATTCACAGATGTCCTTTTATCTTTAAGACTTAAAAAAAGAGAGAGAGAGAGACCTCAGAGAGATCTCTTGCCCCTTCTACCATATGAGGTTACAGTGAAAGATTGGCCATTATGAACTGGGAAGCATGCTCTCACTGAATGCTGAATCTAAGCCTTTTTTTTCTTAAAGCTTTAATTTGTTTATTCATGAGAGACACAGAGACAAAGACAAAGGCAGAGACAGAGGGAGGGGCAGGCTCCATGCAGGGAGCCCGACTCCATCCCAGGTCTTCAGGATCACGCCCTGGACTGAAGGCAGTGCTTTAGTGACATTTGTTGAGACTTGCTTTGTGATTTTATCAGGGATCAATTTTTGTAAATGATCTATGTATGTTTAAAGGAATATACATTCTTGGGGTGCCGGGTGGCTCAGTCTATTAAGCATCTGCCTTTTAAAAAATAAATAGGTAGGGGGGGATCCCTGGGTGGCGCAGCGGTTTGGCGCCTGCCTTTGGCCCAGGGCGCGATCCTGGAGACCAGGGATCGAATCCCACGTTGGGCTCCCGGTGCATGGAGCCTGCTTCTCCCTCTGCCTGTGTCTCTGCCTCTCTCTCTCTGTGTGTCTCTCATGAATAAATAAATAAAATCTCATGAATAAATAAATTTTTTAAAAAAGCACTATACATACAACCCAGTAATTCCAAAAACACTAATTCAAAAAGATACATGCACCCTTATGCTTACTGCAGCATTATTTACAATAGTCAAAAGAAGAAAGCAGCCCAAGTGTCCATCTATTAATAAATGAATAAAGGAAATGTGATATATACACACAATGGAATATTATTTAATGATAAAAAGAATAAGATCTTGCTATTCATGTCAACATGGAAAGATCCAGAGTATATAATGCCAAAAAAAAAAAAGTCAAACAGAGAAAGACAAATATACAAAACACCCAGGGCTCAACATAACAGTGCCCTCCATAATGTCCATCCCCCATCTAGCCCATCCCCCACCCACCTCCCTCCATCAACCTTTAGTTTGTTCTCTATTTTTAAGAGTCTGTGATGAATCTGTTTCTGCCTCTTGTTTGTTTGTGTTGTTTTTTTGCATTTGTTCCTTTGCCTGGTAGATATATCTGGAAAAATATTGCTAAGGTTGATGTTTAAGAGTTTACCGCTTATGTTTTCTTTTGGGAGTTTTATGGTTTCACTTCTGACTTATAGGTCTTTAATCCATTTTGAGTTTATTTTTTACATATAGTATAAGAAAGTGGTCTGATTTCATTCTTTTCCATGTAGCTGTCTAATTTTGCCAATACCATTTATTGAAGAGACTGCCTTTTCCCCATTGTATACTCTTGCCTCCTTTGTCCTACATTAATTGACTATATAAGCATGAGTTTATTTCTGGGCTCTCTATTATTTTCCATTGATCTATGTGTCTATTTTTGTGTCGGTACCATACTGTTTGATCATGACAATTTGAAATCTGGGATCGTGATACATCCAGCTTGTTCTTAAGATTGCTTGGGCTATTCAGGATCTTTTGAGATTTCATACACATTTTAGGATTATTTGTCCTAGTTCTATGAAAAAATGCCATTGGTATTTTGAAAGGGATTAAATTGAATCTGTAGATTGCTTTGGATAATATAGACATTTTAACAACATGAATTCTTCCAATCCATGAGCACAGTATATCTTTCTTTTTATTTGTGTCATCTTTAATTTCTTTCATCAATGTGTGGTTTTCAGAGTATAGGTCTTTCACCTACTTGGTTAAAGTCATCTTTAGGTACTTTATTATTATGATGCAGTTGTAAGTGGGATTGTTTTCTTTTTCTTTTTTCTTTTTGAAGATTTTATTTATTTATTCATGAGAGACACACAGAGAGAGAGAGAGAGAGAGAGGCAGAGACACAGGCAGAGGGAGAAGCAGGCTCCATGCAGGGAGCCTGTTGTGGGACTTGATCCCAAGACTCCAGGATCACACCCTGGGCCGAAGGCAGGCTCTAAACCGCTGAGCCATCTAGGGGTCCCCATCGGATTGTTTTCTTAATTTCTCTCTCTGCTATTTTATTTTTCATGTATAAAAATAAAACAGATTTTATATACTGATTTTGTGTTTTGCAACTTTACTGCATTCATTTATTAGTTCTAATAGTTTTTTATTGGAATCTTTAGGGCTTTCTATATTTAATATCATATCATCTGCAAATGGTGACAGTTTTACTTCTTCCCTACCAATTTGGATGCCTTGTCTTTCTTTATCTTGTCTGATTGCTGTGGCTAGGACTTTTAGTACTATGTTGAATAAAAGCATTGAGAGTGGACATCATTGTCTTGTTTCTGATCTTAGAGGAAGTTTTCAGCTTTTCACCATTGAATATGGTGTTAATTGTGGCCTTATCTTATATGACCTCCATTGAGTAGAGGTATGTTCCCTCTATACCCAGCTAAACAGACCAATTACCAGTAAGGAGATTGAATCAGTAATCAAAAATCTCCTAACAACAACAAAAATTCTAGGACCAGATGAATTCTGATGAATTCTACTAAACCTTTAAAGAAGGATTAATACCAGTCCTTTTCAAACTCTTCCAAAAAGTGTAAAAGGAGGCACTGCCAAATTGATTTTACAAGGCCAGAATAATCCTGGTACCAAAGCCACTACAAGGACACTACAAGAAAAAAATATTACAGGCCAATATGCCTTATGAACATATTTGCAAAAATCCTCAAAAAAGTTAACAAACTAAATTCAATGGTACATTAAAAGGATCAGACAGTTTGCTCAAATGGGATTTATTCCAGGGATCCAAGATGGTTCAATGTGTGCAAATCAATAAATGTGATATACTGCATTAACAAACTAAAGTATAAAAATTGATCTTCTCAATAGGTAGAGGAAAAGCATTTTCCTTCAGCATCCTCTCTCTTGAGTTCTCTGTCTCTTTTCTCAAATAAATAAAATCTTGTCTCTCTGGTACCTTTTGGGAGGTTTCCAATCTCTGCTATACTACTTCTCAAAATGATTGATGTCTACAACATGCCTTGTAGCTACTTGCTTTGCAGCTAGTAGACTTTTGTAGTACCCATACATATTTTTGTTTCCATCAGTTGGCTTGTACCAAGAATCAGTGGTTTGTTTCCAAACCTTGATTGGATAATTCGACTTGTTATTATAATTACATATTTTTAAAAAAGATTTATTTATTTATTCACGAGATATGGGGGGGAGGGGGTGCAGAGACACAGCCAGAGGGAGAAGCAGGCTCCATGCAGGGAGCCCGACATGGGACTCTATCTCGGGTTTCCAGGACCAGGCCCTGGGCCAAAGGCAGGCGCTAAACTGCTGAGCCACCCAGGCTGCCCTATAATTACATATTTTAACTAAATAAAAATAAACTAATGATATATGAGTATAAAAACAAAGCTGTTTCTATGAAAACCAAGTTGATTCCTTTTGACAGATTCCATAAAGCCAGATAATGAAAAAACTTGGTTGACTGAGGTGTGGGCAAGAACTATGAAGATTGGAAAACAAACAAAAAGCGAAAATTCTAGAATTCTGTTCTCAGATATTTTCCCAAACAACTGTGAAATTTTCGTATTACTGAAACAAATCCTGAAAATTAGAGAGGATGCGTAATGAATGTGCTTTAAACAAGAGACTACAATTCTTATGCTCATCCTCATAGAAAAGGATATTTATAGATTAATAAATGCATATTTCTTTTACCTTAATTTCAAATAAGTACTTAAAGTGCATATCACTTTTAAATTGTTCTTCTGCTTTAACTTCCTCCTCTCCCCCAAATAACCAAGTACTAGTCCTAATCTCTCTGAAAGGAAAGTTTCTACCTGGTTAGCCAATAGTCTTAGCATCATTTATTGACTTGAATTTCTTTTCTTTATGATTAGAAAGTCTACTTAATCATCTATTAGATCCTTATGTGTGCTGCATTGTCTTTCCAGATTACCTATCCAGTTCCATTGTTCTATTTGTTAGTTCTTGACTTAGTGTTTTAATACTTGATATTGTATTTTTTAAATATTTTACTTATTTATTTGAGATTGAGTGAGAGAGAGCACCAGCTGGAAGGAAAGACAGAGGGAGAGGGAGAAGCAGGCTTCCCACCAAGCAGGGAGCCCCACGTGGGACCTGATCTCAGGATCCTGATCCGAAGGCAGATTGCCAACTGACTGAGCCACACAGGTGCCCCTTAATATCTGATACTTTCTTTAGTTTGTTTTTTGGATATTCCAGCTCATTAATTTCCATATATGTCTTATTTCTGAAGTTTATCATCAATAGGTTTTTGTTGAGGATCTTTTTATCAATGAAACATTCTAGTAAAGAAGGTATATTTTTAGTCATTATAATTTTAAAAAAGATTTTATTTATTTATTCATGAGAGGCACACAGAGAGAGGCAGAGACACAGCCAGAGGGAGAAGCAAGCTCCCTGTGGGGATCCTGATGTGGGACTTGATCCTGAGACCCAGGGATCATTCCCTGAGCCGAAGATAGACTGAACTACTCAGGTGTCCCTCATTATAATTTTTTAAAAAGATTTTATTAATTTGTTTGACACACACAGAGAGAGAGAGAGAGCGAGAGAGCACAAGGAAGGGGAACAGCAGAGAGAGAGGAAGAAGCAGGTTCCCCAGCGAGCAGGAAACCTACTTAGAGCTTAATCCCAGGACTCTGGGATCATGACCTGAGCTGAAGGCAGATGCCTAACTGAGCCACCTAGGTGCCCTTGTCATTATAACTTTTTTTAAAAAGTATTTATTTATTTGAGAGAGTGGGAGAGAGTGTGTAAGCAGGGGGAGGGGTAGAGGAGAAAGGAAAGAATCTCAAGCAGACTCCACACTCAGTGCAGAGTCCAATGCAGGAATTGATCTCATGACCCTGAGATCATGAACAGAGCTGAAATCAAGAATTGGGTGCTGAAACAACTAAGCCCCTGATTATCATTAAAACTTAAAAATGAGGCAAGACTAGGAAACTCAGATACAGCACAGGGTCAGAAGCATGAGTATACACCAACACAGTAGTACACCGAGCTTTCTGTACCCTTCATGAGCCAATAATACATGTAAGAAACTACTTTAGAGGGGGATCTCTGGGTGGCTCAGCGGTTTAGCGCCTGCCTTCGGCCCAGGGCATGGTCCTGGAGTCCCAGGATTGAGTCCTGCATCAGGCTCCCTGCGTGGATCCTGCTTCTCCCTCTGCCTGTGTCTCTGCCCACCCCCCTCTGTGTGTCTCTCATGAATAAATAAATAAATAAAGTCTTTTAAAAAAAAGAAAAAAACTACTGTAGATTTGAACATATGCTAAAAACCGTCAAGAAAGAGATAGTTCATAGAGATCAGGACAGGACTGCATTTACAGGGTTTGAGGCAAGGATCCAACTTTATCCTCTTTCAGGGGTGCCTGGGTGGCTCAGTGGTTGAGCGTCTCCTTTGGCTCAGGTCGTGATCCTAGGGTCCTGGGACTGAGTCCCACATCGGTCTCTCCATGGGGAGCCGGCAGCTCCCTCTTCCTATGTCTCTGCCCCTCTCTGTGTGTCTCTCATGAATAAATAAATAAAATCTTAAAAAACAAACAAAAACTTTACCTTCTTTCAGGCACAGCTCATCCTTATGAAAGGAGCTTGCTCATTTGCTTCCTAAACACCTGCTTCACCTGTTTGTTCCTCAGGGTATAGATGAAGGGATTGAGCATCGGGGTCACCACGGTATTGAGCAAGGCTACCACCTTGTTTTTGTCCTCTCCCTCATTACCCTTCCCTGTCCGGATGTACATGAAGATGCAGCTGCCATAGAAGAGAGACACAACAATAATGTGAGAGGAGCAGGTTGAGAAGGCTTTCTGCCTTTCCTTGGCTGAAGGGATGCGCAGGATGCTGTGGAGGATGTAGCCATAGCAGGTGGTTGTCACGGACAGAGTGCCTAGTAAACTGAAGTTGGCCACAATAAAGCCCAGAAGCTCTATCAGACTTGTGTCTGCACATATGAGCTCCAGGAGTGGAAAGTTGTCACAGAAGAAATGATTAATGACATTGGGGCCACAAAATGGCTGCTGAAAAGTGATGAAACTTGGAAAGATGATGAGAAGGAATCCTGCCATCCAGGAAAAAAGAACTAGCTGGACACAGACCCTTTTGCTCATGATGGTGGCATAACGCAAGGGGTTACATATGGCCACATACCTGTCAAAGGACATCACTGCTAGTAGGAAGAACTCTGTAGTGCCCAGGAAGAAATAGAGGAAACTTTGTAGAAAACAGCCTGCTAGGGAAATGGTCTTGTTTCCAGTTAGGATGTTGGTCAGCATCTTGGGGAAGATGACCGAGGTGAACCAGATCTCCAGGACAGCAAAGTTGCAGAGGAAGTAGTACATGGGGGTGTGGAGGCACCTGTCCATGAGGGTGATGCTCACAATGAGGAGATTTCCTAGCAGAGTGACAAGATAGGTCAGGAGCAGTGCCAGGAAGATGAGCATCTGCAGCTCACAGGCCTCTGAGAGCCCTAGCAGGACAAACTCAGTGACAGTGGTGTGGTTTCTCATGGCTCCTCTGACGACTGCTGGGGTGGCCAATCAGATGTGCAGCATCAGGAATTGTAATGTTCTGGGGACCTGCAAGGAACTGAAAGGAAAAAGGGATGAATGATCTATTTTGAACTGAAGGAGTCCTTTATTTCTGTGGGGGAGATATGACTTACTATTCAGGCTTATTTTGTAGAGCCCCTAGGGATTTCTGTCTCACGTTTGGTCCCGGGCATGTCTGTGTGTTGGAGGAGAAAATGGTGGTTTTCAGGGTGGCCTAAGTAAGGCCCCAAAGCAAAAATGATCCTTGCTTACTTTTTATTTATTTTTATTTTTAAATTTTTTTCCTTGCTTACTTTTTTTTCCTTGCTTACTTTTTTTCTTGCTTACTTTTTTAACTAAATTTTTATTCTTTTTTTTTTTATTTTTATTTATTTTTGATAGTCACAGAGAGATTGAGAGAGAGAGGCAGAGACACAGGCAGAGGGAGAAGCAGGCTCCATGCACCGGGAGCCCGACGTGGGATTCGATCCCGGGTCTCCAGGATCGCGCCCTGGGCCAAAGGCAGGCGCCAAACCGCTGCGCCACCCAGGGATCCCCTAAATTTTTATTCTTGATACTGAACAAATCCTTTACCCTTAACATTATAATCTGTTTTCAATGCTTTTTATTCTTATGTTCATATTATGAACATTTTTATTCTTATGTTCATATTATGGGCAGGACCAATATTGGGTCCTGCCCATAAGCAGTTCATATCTGAGGGTAGTAAACATTTTTGCTTAACTTAGCCATTTGCTTCACAGATCCATATGCTCAGGTAAACTGATTTAGAATACATAGAAGCTCTATTGCTTTTCAAGATTACCTGAAAATGTAATGCTTTTCACTAATATTTGGATTAATACATATAGAGAGAGAATCTATGAGACAAAAGCACAACTCTTACAAATAAAAAAAAAGAACAAGTCCAATAATGTGTTCATAAATAAAAATTTCTAAGAGGCAGTTTGGTAGTCAAGGTTCTTAAGGATCTATTCTCAAATGGTATATCTGTGTTCTTCTCTTACAACATTTTCTTGTGGGCTCCAGATGCAATAGACTCTTTACAATTTCTTAGTTCTATTTTATGCACCTGTACTTCTGTACATGGCAATCTTTCAACATGGAATTATCAGCTTTTCAAATCCTATTTATCCTTTAAGTCTCTCCTCAAAAAGGGCTATCATTTTTATGAAATCTCTTCTGAATGAATGATTCTTTCCTCATAATTTTATTATATCTCATTTGATTTTTATTGAATTTTATAGTTGTCTTTCATTTGTTGCTCATTGAATAAAAAAAATTTCTTTACTTGTCAATTGACAGATGAATGGATATAGAAGATGTGATATATATATACAATGGACTAACTACTCAACCATCAAAAAGAATGAAACCTTACCATTTGCAATGACAGATGGAACTAGAAGGTATTACTCTAAGTGAAATAAATCAATCAGAGAAGAACAATTATTCTCTGATCTCACTCATATGTGGAATTTAGGAAACGAAACAGGATTGTAGGGAAAGAGAGGAAAAAATAGGACAAAATCAAAGAGGGAGACAAACTATAAGGGACTCCTAATCATAGGAAACAAACTGAGGGTTCCTGGAGGGGAGGTGGGTGGGAGGATGGGGTAACTGGGTGATGAACATTAAGGAAGGCATGTGATATAATGAGCACTGGGTATTATATAAGTTTGATAAATCACTGACCTGTACCTCTGAAACTAATAATACACTATATGTTAATTCATTGAATTTAAATAAAAACAAATTTATTAATTTATATTTTATACAGTCCTTAGAACAAGTTTCCTGAAATAATAAGTTTCAATAAACATTTCCTGAATGAGTGAATAACACCTCAAATGTCTGAGGGATGGATGTGGTGGTGTTTGATACAGAAAAAGCTGAGGACATGTCATTTATGTAGTACTTCCTAGGGGACAGCAAACTTGCAGAGACATATGTCAAGTAGTCTTAAATTGACCTATGTGAAGAGAGTTTACTTTTTCTTCAGGAGAAAGTGGAAGTGTCTCCCCACATTCTTTAAAGTAACACTCTCCATCTTTGAGACATTCTAGACTTTGAGCTAGTAAATAGAGCTCTGGGTGGGTCTGCCAAAATGCTCCTAGCAGCAAAACTCCCCAAACCTTAAAAAGGTTTCTCTTTAAAAGTCAGCTTCCCCTAGAGGTGCCTGGCATGGCTCAGCCATGTATGACCTGAGGGTTGTGAGTTCAAGCCCTACATTGGATGTAGAGATTACTTAAATATTTAGGGGCGCCTGGGTGGCTCAGTTAGTTAAGCATCTGCCTTTGGCTCAGATCATGACCTCAGGGTCCTGGGATCAAGCCTCAAGTCGGGCTTCATGCTCAACAAGGTGTCTGCTTCTCTCTGCCTCTCCTCCTCCCACTTGTGCTCTCCCTCTCTCTCTCTAAAAAAAAAAATCTTTTTAAAAATTAAAAAAACAAATAAATAAAAATTTAAAAAATTAAAAATCTTCAAAAAAAAAGTCAACATATCTCGACGTTTCCTTCCTTAAAAATTGCCAGCTACAGCCTATATGCTTGATGAATGAAGGGGAGACTTTTGTGGCAGCCTGAGAGTCTGGACATGCCTCACTGTCTATCTAGACCATTTACTATTTTAAAAGTCAGTTATGCTATGCCCAGTGGGAAAGTCTGTGGATGCCCTGGAGGTTTGTTGCTATGCTGGAATTGCATGGTCTCTGGACAGTTCTGGTTTGTTTAGAAGGAGGGTGAAATCTTCTCCTTTGGAGGAAAAGCATTAAAAGTTTTACCAAGGGCACCTGGGTGGCTCAGTTGGGTAAGTGTCTGCCTTTGGCTCGGGTCATGACCTCAGGGTTCTGGGATTAAGCCCCACTTAGGGCTCCTTGTTTAGCAGGGAGCCTGCTTCTCCTTCTCCCTCTACCTGCAGCTCCCCCAGCTTGTGCTCCTCTCTTTGTCAAATAAATGAAAAAAAAAAATATATATATATTAAAAAATATATTTTTAAAAAGGTTCACCCAAACTCAATACCATCTGGAGCTTTGGCTTTTCCAAGGGCCAGTTACCTAGTGTACGAGGTGGGATAAGCAAAGTTCCTCAATGTGAGTGTGCAACTGAATGAATAAACATCGGTTTGCCTGGCTTTGACCTGAATGGTGGGGCTAAAGTTATACCATGTGTATGTTTGATGTGCCAATCTTATAAATGAATATAAAAACAAAGTGCATGGGGAATGGGAGGGTTGAAGAAGCCACTGCTGTCCTGCCATCCTCTATAGTGCCAAGGTGGAGATTACCCCACAGGCCCAGGTCAGGTATCTAGCAGCCCTCTGGGGAGTCCAAATCAGGCCACGCCAAGTACACTACTCACAGGATTGCAGAAGATACCTGGTTCTCATGGGTATTTCTTGAGGTTGCAGTATTGTCTGTGGCTCTAATACTACAATGCTGTTGGTGTGAGATCTTCATCTCTCATGAATTTGATGGCGTTCTCTAAGAACATCTATTTTTTCCCAAAGCATCCTGAATGGTCAGCTTTCATTCCCTGGGTAGGAGAATGGTTTCCTTGAACTTTATCTTTCAGGTCACAGGATCTGAGGAGCACAGAATGTTGAAATCTTCCATTTTCAGCAAGCCCATCCTGGGGGAAGCCTTGGAAAAATAATTATCATTTGATGCATTCTTCCTTCAGCCTCCTCTTGGACTAACAGGGGTGATTTTGACTGGTAGAGACTTAAATTACATCCTCACATTGGCCCAGTCTCTATGAGATGATATTTCTTCTGTGGACAATGGGGCTCTAGGGAAGAGTGGGTGAAATATTCCTGGAACAAACACATCTCTTTGTGGAGGTGACATCAGAGTTGACAGATTTAGGTTGCATGTTTGTTTTCCTAAGGGATCTAGTTTTCTCCAAAGTTTTATGGAGCTTGGGATCCCCAGATAACTAGTATAATGAGTCTCACTCAGCCTCTTCCCAGCTCTCTTGGCTGTTACTTACCATGCTTTGCAAACAAAAGTTTCTGTTGTTTGTTAAGATCAGGAATAGCCATTATTTTTAGCAAAGTAATATATCTAATTATGTCTCTGAAATTGGGAGCTCCTGTCTAATATTAAGCAGTCTTATTGTTATGGGGATGTAAGGAGTCAACAGAAGTAATATAGAACCTTGGTTAATCCTACCTTACTGGGGCTGGGAGATGGTGGAGATGGGGTCCTGGGGTGAGAGGAGGAACAACAAGGAAGGAAATGAAAATGTTACAATTAAAAATTTTCCCAGCTTTATTGAGGTGTAATAAATTGGTATCTATTTGAAGTGTACAATATGATGATTTGATCTGCCATACAGTGTGAAATGATTACTATAATGAGGTTAATTAATATGTCCATCACCTCACAGAATTACCATCTGTGTGTTGATAACAGTTAAGATTTTACCACATTGCAATACACAAGTGTATCAAATCAGTATGTTGTACATATTAAACTTGCACAATGTTACAATATGTCAATTATATATATATATATTTAAAGATTTTATTTATTTATTCATGAGAGACACACACAGAGAGAGAGGCAAAGACACATGCAGATGGAGAAGCAGGCTCCATGCAGGGAGCCTGACGTGGGACTGGATCCCAGGTCTCCAGGATCACACCCTGGCTGAAGGCTGCGCTAAACAGCTGAGCCACCCAGGCTGCCCTTTTTTTTTTTTTAATTTAATTTTTAAAATTTTTTGTTTATTTATTTTGTTTATTCTTTTAGCATATTTTGAGTGTACAATGTAGTATTATTAACTAGGGACATGGTGCTGTACAGTATATCCCCCGAACTTATTCATCTTATGGTTAGAAGTTTGTACCCTTTGACCAATATCTCCCCGTTTCCTCCACTCCCCAGTCCCTGGCAACCACCATTCTGTTTCTGTGAATTTGACTTTTTATTTGTTTGTTTAGATTCAACATATAAATGATACTATATAATATTTGTCTTTGTCTGGGTTTTTCATTTAGCATAATGTCCTCCAATTTCATCCATGTTGTCGTGAATGCAGGATTTCCTTCTTTTTTATGGTTGAATTGTATTCCATGGTATATATATATCAATCACATCTTCTTTATCCATTCATCCATTGATGGACACTTGAATTGTTTCCATATCTTAGCTATTGTGAGTAATGCTACAATGAACATGGGAATACAGATATCTCTTTGAGACATTGATTTTATTTCCTTTAGATATATACCCCAAAGTGGGGCTGCTGGATCATATGGCGGTTCTATTTTTAACTTTTAAAGGAATTTCTATACAGTTTTCTTTTTCCTGTTTTTAATTAATTAATTAATTAATTAATTAATTTATCAGAGAGAGAGAGAGATTACAAGCAGGAGAAGCAGCAGAGGGAGAGGAGGTAGGCTCCCCGTGGATCAAGGAGCCGGATATAGGGCTTAGCTCAGGATCATAAGCTCACGACCTGAGCTGAAGGCAGACACTTAACTGACTGAGCCACTCAGATGCCCCTGGGTTCCGTTTTGTTAACATCCTCACCAAACTTGTTATTTCTTGTTTTTTCTATAAGAGCCATTCTAACAGGTATGAAGTGATATCTCATTATGATTTTGATTTGCATTTTCCTGATGATTAGTGATGTTGAGCACATTTTTATATACCTGTTGTCCATTTGTATATCTTCTTTGGAAGAAATGTCTACTCAGATTCTTTGCCCATTTTTAATGCGCTTATTTGATTTGTTGCTATTGAGTTGACTTTTCATGAGCCCAGGTATCTCTCTTGAACTCCAGCATCATTTATCGAACTATCAACTGAAGATCTCAGCTTGGATACCTTAAGGCAAGTGAGTTAAAAGCAACTGGAGGAATACACCAGAGGCCAATAAAAGTGATACTTGTTGCAGGTTGTAGTTTGGGGTCGATAATGCTAGGGTTGACAGCACAATTCATGACCATTTATCTTTTTATATACTAAAAAAATGAACCAAGTGAATTTTTTAAAGTAAATGATTGGTGAATGGAAAAAATGTAAATGAATCAACTACTCTCCCCAATCTACTTCTGCCCAAACTTGCCATTATCGTGTATTCTTATTGATGTGAAATGGTATCATCATTTCCTTGGTCACCCAAGCCAGTATTTAGGGAGGTATCTTAGACTCTTCCCTCTCCTTTACCCTCTTAACCCAACTTGTGGAATTTTGCCCCCAAGATATCTTGTAAATGAATTTCCTTTCTCTTTTCATTCCTATTGACATTGCCTTCACATGGGCTCTTTTATCTGGATTTTAATGCCTTTCTTACTTTGGTTCTTCATATTGTACTACAGTGATCTTTTAAAAACACAAAAGAGATTATAATATTTTCCAGCTTAAGATCATTCGATGTATGAGCGTTGGGTATTATGCTATATGTTGGCAAATTGAACTTAAATAAAATTTTAAAAAATAATGAAATGTCTCTAGATAGCCTTCAGAGTAAAATGCAAGCTTCCCTGTACAGCACCTTTTTTTTTTTTTAAGATTTTATTTATTTATTCGTGAGAGACACACACACACACACACAGAGAGAGAGAGAGAGAGAGAGAGAGAGAGGCAGAGACACAGGCAGAGGGAGAAGCAGGCTCCATGCAGGGAGCCCAACGTGGGACTCAATCCCAGGTCTCCAGGATCAGGCCCTGGGCTGAAGGTGGCGCTAAACCGCTGAGCCACCCGGGCTGCGCAAGTACAGCACCCTTTTGATCTTGGGTCTACCTAATGCTCCACTCTCTTCTCCCATTCTTCTTAAAGAATGAAAATAATCTTGTTCTCTTTGGCTTCTGTGCCTTTGTATATGATATCTTCCTACTTGAAATACCTTCCCAACATTGGTAAAAATCAAATCCAGTTTTCCATGGGGAAACTTTTCTGAGTAGTTCCTCCTTCCCCATGCCCAACCACATTCCTCTCATCTATAAATATAAATTCTGATATTGCACAAAATGCAGTATTATCACTGTTGGGTTTTCTCTCTGTATTTCCTGATTAGGTGTGAGTCGGGACAAATCCTGATATTAGGCACTGAATTGTGTTTTGCTTTGTATATCCAGCATCTAACACAGTACCCATGGAGAAGTATCCCATTTTTCAAATCTTATTTATTATGTCTTATTATGTATTTATTATCCCTCTCAGCTACCTTATTCCTCCCATTTCCATAGGAGACTAGGAAAGAAATGTTATTGCAGAAGGCAGAGTAAAGCCTTTTCAAGTTTAAGACTTGGGGCCTAAGAAAAGCCTGATGAGTCCATGCATGGCTTCTTACTTCCTGAGATTCTGCACCATAGGGGAGAGAGGAGATTGCTGGTGAAGAAAGGATAGCTCAGAGCTCGCTGGTCTGTGGGAAGGCATGTTGTACTCTGCCCTCTCAAGCCCAGGCCGGGTCCAAGAGGGGTGATGGAAGAACCCCGTAAAGGGTTGTGGGTCTGCTAACAGACAGCACTTGCAACTTGCTTTCTGGGAAGGGTTTGGGGTAATGGTAATACTACAGAGAAGAGTCTGTGTAAGATTTCTAAGCAGGTGGGACTGTCTAGAGCATCAAAAAGTTTCACACATTCAGAGACATGTAGAAATAGAGTAATAAGTCTAGTGTGCCTGAGGGAGAGCTGCTCAACTCTCAAGAGCCTCACTGCTGGGAATGAGGAGTGATATGTCAGCTACCTGTGGACTGATCTGGGGCAGGATGGGAGGGTCCAGAGGACAAATGGGCAGAAAGCTGGATGCTCCTTGCTTCCTTTTATCTTCCTCAAAACTCAACACAACACTGAAGTACACTTGTGAGAGAATCCAGAATTGACTGAGATTTAATTTCCACTATCAGGTTAATGGGGCATCTAGGGAAATTAAGTTGAGTTTTAAAAATTGAATTTGGTGCACTCATGAATTTGCAAACTGAGATTAATATTTGCTTTACCTGGCATCACAGTGTTATAAATCAGTTAATTAAATATGTATGTAAAACGTTCAAAGGAGTAGAATATATCAAAATGCTCTAAGTAAACTTTGGAATCTAAATATAATTTAGATTATTAATTCTTTCTCGGTTAGAGAAAGGGTTAGTGACTCACTAAGGGTTAGTGACTCTTGGTCTATTAACTCTGTGGAGGAGTGAAAAGATCTTTGACTTTAGGGTCAGATAGATCTGAATGTAGATACTAGTTCTGCAGTCTGCTGGCTGGTGACTCTTATTCTCTGAGTTTTATTTTCCTAGTAGGAAATAGGTGCTCAGTAGGTATTAGTTTCCTCCCTTTTCTTCCTTACTTTTAAGATTTATTTATTTATTTTGTTGAGGAGAGGGGCAGAGGGAGAAGGAAAGAGAGAATCCCAAGCAGACTCCTCACCGAACATGGAGCCCGACAAATAAGTTGACCACTTTGTTTTTCAATTTGTCTGTTTGTTATATCTACAACCCTTGAATAATATGTTTATACTGCTGTTTTTTTATTTATCCATTTTAAGCAACATTATTTAATTCCTTCTGTGAAAGGTGAATAGTTTTGATCCCTTATAGTAACCCTCTCCCTTCTCAAATGTCTACTCACAATTTTTTTCTTAGTTTTAGTTCTTCTATACTTTTATATCTTTAATTGATATAAATCTCTATTTTTTTGACTCATTGTCTCTGGACAGCATTTCTAGGCTTTCCAGAAGAGGAGGAAATCTTCATTCTCCCCTTTTCCCACCTCTCCAAGATCCCTTTGATGATGAGCTTTAGTGACATTTGTTGAGACTTGCTTTGTGATTTTATCAGGGATCAATTTTTGTAAATGATCTATGTGTGTTTAAAGGAATATACATTCTTGGGGTGCCGGGTGGCTCAGTCTATTAAGCATCTGCCTTTTATTTATTTTATTTTTATTTTTTTAAAAATTTATTTTATTTTATTTATTTATGATAGGCACACAGTGAGAGAGAGAGAGAGAGGCAGAGAGACAGGCAGAGGGAGAAGCAGGCTCCATGCACCGGGAGCCCGACGTGGGATTCGATCCCGGGTCTCCAGGATCGCGCCCTGGGCCAAAGGCAGGCACTAAACCGCTGCGCCACCCAGGGATCCCCAAGCATCTGCCTTTTAAAAAATAAATAGGTAGGGGAGGATCCCTGGGTGGTGCAGCGGTTTGGCGCCTGCCTTTGGCCCAGGGCGCGATCCTGGAGACCAGGGATCGAATCCCACATCGGGCTCCCGGTGCATGGAGCCTGCTTCTCCCTCTGCCTGTGTCTCTGCCTCTCTCTCTCTCTGTGACTATCATAAATTAAAAAAAATTAAAAAAAAATAGGTAGGGCAGCCTGGGTGGCTCAGCGGTTTAGCGCCTGCCTTCGGCCCAGGGTGTGATCCTGGAGACCTGGGATCAAGTCCCACATCAGGCTTCCTGCATGGAGCCTGCTTCTCCCTCTGCGTCTCTGTCTCTGTCTCTGTCTCTCTTTCTCTCTGTGTCTCTAATGAATAAATAAATAAAATCTTTAAAAAAATAAATAGGTTATAGCTGATTTGTTTTATATGAGTGTCCATCTTGGGGATCTCTGTCCTTTAAACTAGGGGACTTAATCTGTTATATTTATTGTAATTTTTATGTACTTGGATCTATTTCTATTAAACTGTCTTTTTAAAGTTTATTTATTTTTTTTAAGTAATCTCTACACCTAACATGGGGCTTGAACACAGGACTCTGAGATCAAGAGTGGCATACTTTTCTGACTGAGCCAGCCAGGTGCCCCTCTAATAAACTGTTTTGTACTTTACATTTACTATACTTTCCCTCCCCCCTCGCATGTATTTTCTTCCTCCCTTTCTTGTCTTCTATTGGATTGACCCAATTCTTTATTGTTCATTTCTAACCCTCATTTTTCCATTGTTATTTTGGAAGTTAAATATTTTATTTCTGTGCTTTTGTCCGTTACTTTACATTTTTAACATGTACTTTTTGCTTAACAAAATCTTAAGTTAATCAATACCTTTCTTTTTTTTTTTTTTTTTCTAAACAAGACAAGAGGGGATCCCTGGGTGGCTCAGCAGTTTCGTGCCTGCCTTTGGCCCAGGGCACGATCCTGCAGTCCCGGGATCGAGTCCCACATCGGGCTCCCTGCATGGAGCCTGCTTCCCCCTCTGCCTGTGTCTCTGCCTCTCTCTATCTCTGAGATATCTATCATGTCTATCATAAATAAAAAAAAAATCTTAAACAATACAAGAACATTAACACAGATCAACCTCTCCCTTATCTTCTGTGTCATTATCAACCTCCTCCTGTCTTTCATGTCATTTTGTTTTAATACCTACCAAATTAGTTGTAATAATTATTGCTTCTTATAGTTAATATTTGTTAGATTTACCCATGTTTTTTACCGAATTGTTTGTTTACTATGACTTCTTGCATTTCTTTTCTTACTTCTACAGGTAGTTTTCTTTTTTCAGAAGTAAATCCTTTAGCAGATCTTTTATAAGAATTGAAAGTGATAAATTCTCAGTCTTGAAGATACCTTTATTTCACTCTTTTTTAAAAAAATTATTTATTTATTCATGAGAGACACAGAAAGAGAGAGAGGCAGAGACACAGGCAGAGGGAGAAGCAGGCTCTATGCAGGGAGCCCGATATGGGACTCCATCCTGGGACTCCAGGATCATGCCCTGAGCCAAAGGCAGGTGCTAAACCGCTGAGACACCCAAGGATCCCCTATTTCACTCTTTAATGAATATTTTCCTAGTTATAGAGTCAAAAGTTAGCAATTATTTTCTCTTGCCTTCAAACAATTTTTTTAACTTAAATTCATTTCAGTTAACATATACTGTATTATTATTTTCAGAGGTAGAATTTAGTGGTTCATCAGTTGCATACAATACCCAGTGCTCGTTACTTCAAGTGCCCTTCTATTGCTCATTATTCAGTTACCCCAACCCCCCACCTCCTGTCCAGCAATCCTGTTTGTTCCCTATAGTTAAGAGTCTCTTATGGTTTGCCTCCCTCTTTGTTTTTGTCTTATTTTTCCTTCCCTTACCCTAGCTCTTGGCCTTTTGAGCCATTATTTCCATTGTATCTCATTGTCTCAGTTGTTGGGATTTCTGCTCGCTGCTAAATTAATATCCTTTTATCTTTTATCTCCGGTGCTTCTTATTTTTATTTATTATTTTTTACATTTGTTTTTATTTAAGTTTGATTTGCCAACATATAGTATAACACCTGGTGTTCATCCCATCAACTGCCCTCTTCAGTGCCCATCACCCACTTACCCCATCCTCCTCCCACTTCCTCTTCCACAACCTTTCATTTGTTTGCCAGAGTTAGGAGTCTCTCATGGTTTGCCTCCCTCTGTAATTTTTCCCACTCAGTTCCTCTCCTTTCTGTTATAATCCCTTTCACTATTTCTTACATTCCGCATATGAGTGAAACCATATGATGATTGTCCTTTTCTGATTGATTTACTTCACTCAGCATAATACCCTCCAGTTCCATTCACATCGAAGCAAATGGTGGGTACTCATCCTTTCTGATGCCTGAGTAATATTCCATTGTATACATAGACCACATCTTCTTTATCCATTCATCTTTCAATGGACACCGAGGCTTCTTCCACAGTTTGGCTATTGTGGACATTGTTGCTATAAACATTGAGGTGTGGGTGACCTGGCTTTTCACTGCATCTGTATCTTTTGGGGTAAATCCCCAGTAGTGCAATTGCTGGGTCATAGGGTAGCTCTATTTTTAACTCTTTAAGGAACTTCCACACTGTTTTTCAGAGTGGCTGCACCAGTTCACATTCCCATCAACAGTGCAAGAGGGTCCCCTTTCTCCACATCCTCTCCAACATTTGTTGTCTCCTGTCTTGTTAATTTTCACCATTCTCACTAGTATGAGGTGGTATCTCAATGTGGTTTTGATTTGTATTTCTCTGATGGCAAGTGATGAGGAGCATTTTCTCATGTGCTTGTTGGCCATGTGTTTGTCTTCTTTTGAGAAATATCTGCTCATGTCTTCAGCCCGTTTCATGACTGGATTGTTTGTTTCTTGGGTGTTGAGTTTAATAAGTTCTTTATAGATCTTGGATCCTAACCCTTTATCTGATAGGTCATTTGCAATTATCTTCTGCCATTCTGTAGGTTGTCTTTTACTTTTGTTGACTGTTCCTTCTGCTGTGCAGAAGCTTTTTACCTTGATGAAGTCCCAATAGTTCATTTTTGCTTTTGTTTCCTTTGCTTTCATAGATGTGCTTGCAAGAAGTTACTGTGTCCAAGTTCAAAAAGGCTGTTGCCTGTGTTCTCCTCTAGAATTTTGATGGATTCTTGTCTCACATTTAGACCTTTCAACCATTTTGAATTTATTGTTGTGTATGGTGTAAGAGAATGGTCTGGTTTCATTTTTCTGCACGTGGCTGCCCAAGCTTCCCAGCATGATTTATTGAATAGATTGTCTTTTTTTTTCAGTGGATATCCTTTCCTGCTTTGTTGAATATTATTTGACCATAGATTTGAGGCCCACTTCTGGGTTCTCTATTCTGTTCCATTGATCTATGTGTCTGTTTTTGTGCTGGTACCACACAGTCTTGGTGATCACAGCTTTGTAATACAGCTTTAAATCCAGTATTGTGATGCCCCTGGCTCTGGTTTTCTTTTTCAATATTCCCCTGGCTATTCAGGGTCTTTTCGGATTCCATACAAATCTAAAGATTATTTTTTCCAACTCCATAAAGAAAGTCCATGGTATTTTTTTCCCCAAAGATTTTATTCATCTATTCATGAGAGACAGAGAGACAGACAGACAGACAGAGAGAGAGAGAGAGAAACACAGGCAGAGGGAGAATCAGGCTCCATGCAGGGAGTCCGATGCAGGACCGGATCCCAGGACCCCAGCATCATGCCCCAGGCCTGAAAGGCAGGCACTAAACCACCAAGCCACCCAGGGATCCCCAGTCCATGGTATTTTGATAGGGATTGCATTGAATGTGTACATTGCCCTGGGAAGCATAGATATTTTCACAATATATATTCCTCCAATCCATGAGCATGGAATATTTTTCCATCTCTTTGTGTCTTCCTCAATTTCTTTCAGAAGTGTTCTGTAGTTTTTAGGGTATAGATCCTTTACCTCTTTTTTTTTTTAATTTTTTTGATTATTTATTTATTTATGATAGTCACAGAGAGAGAGAGAGAAGCAGAGACACAGGCAGAGGGAGAAGCAGGCTCCATGCACCGGGAGCCCGACGTGGGACTCGATCCCGGGTCTCCAGGATCGCGCCCTGGGCCAAAGGCAGGCGCCAAACTGCTGCGCCACCCAGGGATCCCTAGATCCTTTTCCTCTTTGGTTAGGTTTATTCCTAGGTATCTTATGCTTTTGGGTGTAATTGTACATGGGATTAATTCCTTAATTTCTCTTTCTTCAGTCTCATTGTTCGTGTATAGAAATGCCATTGATTTCTGGGCATTGATTTTGTATCCTGCCATACTACTGAATTGCTGTATGAGTTCTAGCAATCTTGGGGTGGAGTCTTTTGGGTTTTCTAGGTACAGTATCATGTCATCTGCGAAGAGGGAGAGTTTGACTTCTTCTTTGCCAAGTTGAATGCCTTTTATTTCTTTTTGTTGCCTGATTGCTGAGGCTAGGACTTCTAGTACTATATTGAATAGCAGTGGTTAGAGTGGACATCCCTGTCGTGTTCCTGATGTTAGGGAAAAGGCTCTCAGTGTTTCCCCATTGAGAATAATATTTGCTGTGGGTTTTTCATAAATGGCTTTTAAGATATTGAGAAATGTTCTCTCTATCCCTACACTCTGAAGAGTTTTGATCAGGAATGGATGCTGTATTTTGTCAAATGCTTTCTCTGCATCTATTAAGAGGATCATATTGATCTTGTTTTTTCTCCTGTTGATGTGATCTATCACGTTGATTGTTTTACAAGTGTTGAACCAGCCTTGCATCCCAGGTATAAATCCACTTGGTCATGGTGAATAATCCTCTTAAGGTACTGTTGGATCCTATTGGCTAGTATCTTGGTGAAAATTTTTGCATCCATGGTCATCAGGGAGAGTGGTCTATAATTCTCCTTTCTGGTCAGTTTTTGTCTGGTTTTGGAATCAAGGTAATGCTGGTCTCGTAAAACGAGTTTGGCAGTATTCCCTCCCTTTCTATCCTTCAAAACAGCTTCAGTAGAGTAATTATTATTTCTTCTTTATTATTTATTTATTTATTTATTTATTTATTTATTTATTTTATTTTTTTCTTTAAATGTTTGATAGAATTTCCCTGGGAAGCCATTTGGCCCTGGACTTTTTTGTCTTGGGAGGTTTTTGATGACTGCTTCAACTTCCTCACTGGTTATCGGCCTATTTAGGCTTTTTATTTCTTCCTGTTCCAGTTTCGGGAATTTGTGGTTTTCTAGAAATCCATCCATTTTTTAGATTGCCTAGTTTGTTAGCATATAGCTGCTCATAATATGGTTTTAAAATCGTTTGTATTTCCTTTGTATTGGTTGTGATCTCTCCTCTTTCATTCATGATTTTATTAATTTGAGTTTTTTTTTCTTTTTAACAAGGCTGGCTAGGGGTTTATCTATCTTATTAATTCTTTCAAAGAAACAACTCCTGGTTTTGTTGATCTGTTCCACAGTTCTTCTGGTCTCTATTTCATTGAGTTCTGCTCGAATCTTTATTAACTCTCTTCTTCTGCTGGGGGTAGGATCTATTTGCTGTTTTTTCTCCAGCTCCTTTAGGTGCAAGGTTAGCTTTTGTATTTGAGTTCTTTCCAGTTTTTGGATGGATGCTTGTACTGTGATTTATTTCTCCCCCAGGACTGCTTTTGCTGTATCCCAAAGATTTTGAACGGTTGTATCTTCATTCTCATTAGTTTTCATGAATCTTTTTAATTGTTCTCCTCAACCTTTTATTTTCAGGCTGTAGGTGTCCTTACAGCTAAAATGAGTCTCTCGTAGACAGCAAATAGATGGGTCTTGCTTTTTTATCCAGTCTGAAACCCTGCGCCTTTTGATGGGGTCATAAACCCATTCACGTTCAGAGTAACTATTGAAAGATATGAATTTAGTGTCATCATGAGAACTATTCAGTCCCTGTTTTTGTGGTTTGTTTCCTTGGACTTCCTCTTTCTTTTACAGAGTCCCCCTTAATATTTCTTGCAGAGCTGGTTTGGTGGTCACGTATTCTTTCAGTTTCTGCCTATCTTGGAAGCTCTTTATCTCTCCTTCTATTCTGAATGAGAGCCTTGCTGGATAAAGTATTCTTGGCTGCATGTTCTTCTCATTTAGGACCCTGAATATATCCTGCCAGCCCTTTCTGGCCTGCCAGGTCTCTGTGGAGAGGCCTGCTGTTAATCTGATATTTCTCTCCATATAAGTTAAGAATCTCTGGTCTCAAGTTGCCTTAATAATTTTCTCTTTATCTTTGAAATTTGCGAGTTTCACTATTAAATGTCGAGGTGTTGAATGGTTTTTATTGATTTTTTGGGGGGGTCCTTTGTATCTGTTGTATCTGAATGCCTGTTTCCTTCTCCAGATTTGGGAACTTCTCAGCTATGATTTGTTCAAATATACTTTCTGGTCCTCTCTCTCTCTCAGTCTCTTCTGGAATCCCAATTAGAGGTATATTCTTCCTTCTCAAGCTATCATTTATTTCCCTAAGCCTTTCCTCATGGTCTCTTAATTGTTTTTCTCTTTTTTCCTCAGCTTCCTTACCATCAACTTGTCTTCTAAGTCACTCATTCTCTCTTCCACCTCATTAACCCTCGCAGTTAGAGCATCCAGTTTAGATTGCATCTCATTTAATCTATTTTTAATTTCGGCCTGATTAGATCTGAATTCTGTAGTAACAATGTCTCTAGAGTCCTGCATGCTTTTTTCCAGAGCCACCAGTAGCTTTATTTTTTTATTTTTTTAAAGATTTATTTATTTATTTATTTATTTATTTATTTATTTATTTATTCATGATAGACATAAAGAGAGAGAGATAGGCAGAGACACAGGCAAAGGGAGAAGCAGGCTCCATGCCGGGAGCCCCACGTGGGACTTGATCCCAGGACTCCAGGATTGCACCCTGGGCCAAAGGCAGGTGCCAAACTGCTGAGCCACCAGGGATCCCCACAGCAGTAGCTTTATAATTGTGCTTCTGAATTGGCTTTCTGACATCGTATTGTAATTCATATTCTGTAACTCTGTGGCAGAGAATGTTGCTTCCAGTTCTTTCCTTTGTGGTGAATTCTTCCTTCTCCTCATTTTGCTCAGTGCAGATTGGCTGTATGAGCATCTTGAGTCAAAATATCAACTGCGACCTATATAAAATACACCCTAGATGATTCTGAAGAGAAGTCAGAGACCAGAAAATAAAAGATAAATTAGAACAGAACAAAATAAAAGGAACACTAAAGTGAAAAACAAACTTTAAAACAAAGTAATAAAAATAAAAAGCCAAAACCAAAAACAAAGAAGAAGGAAAAAGAAAAAAGAGAGAGAAAAGTAAAGAAAAGACAGAGAAAAAAGGGGGGAGATGGTAGTGGTGAAGAAGTTGTAGTGGAGAGAGAATGTAGTCTACCTGAGGGGTCCTAGAGGGTGATCCTCTTGGTTCTGAGTGTATTGTGTTCTGTATGTTAGAAGATGCTAAACCACACATTTATATAAACCAGCAATAATTGTAGAAAGCCCCATCACTGACCACAGAAACATAAGATAAACGGGGGCAGAATGGGAAGGAAGAGAGAATATCACAGAATGAACCATCACGGTATTCCACTTGGTTTTGAATGTATTTTGGTCGTGTGTTAGAAGGTACTAACTTCCACATTGTAAAACAAAATGAGGCAGAAAAAAAACCCCAAAAAACAAGTACCCATATCTAATATATCTACCAAAATTAAATTGAATATGTTGAAAGGAATCCAGATGTGAAAAATACATCTAAGACATGTAATTCAAGAAATTTGAAAGTCACAAAGGAAAAAACTTAACAATGAAGAGTTGGTAAAATACTGTAGTTAAGGTGGGAAAGGTGAAAAAATATTGGAAATTTTTAGTCTGATATAAAAATGAGTTGTAATGGAAAAAGAAAAAAAAGGACCCTCTAGTTCTCTATACTATTTTCCCTTGGTCCTGGAGCTTTCCAGTGCTGCTTGTTCAGTAAACTTGCTTTTCCCTTGTGCTTCCAGCTGGTCTTCTGGGGGAGGGGCCTGCTGTGCTGATTCTCAGGTGTGTGTACCTGGGGGAGATGCCCCACCCTCTGCTTGGTGTTGGGCTCAGTGGGATCTGTTTACTCCGTGAGGCCTCTGTTCCCAGAAGGCCCTGCCCCTCCCAGGCACACGGTGACACAAGGAGGAACAATAACACTGGCAGTGGCCAGACATCCAGCTCTGGGGTCGAGCTCCCTTCGAGTAACTATCTGCAATCTCCCAGTCTGCACTGGCCTAGATGCTCCTGGGGCCAGCCCGGTGTGCTGATTGCACAGCTTGCGGGCAGTCCAGCAGCAGGAGAGTCCTCCCTGTCCTGTGCCCTCCCCGCTTCCGCCTGTCGGGGTGGAAGGATTGCTGGCTTTGTCCTCTTGGGCGCCCTGGGATCCTGGGCCCTGTGCCGCTGGACCTGCGCTCTTGGGGACCGTCTTTCCCACAGGGAACGGAGTACAGCCCCCTCCTTCCATTGCGGGTCTCTAGGGTAAAGGCCAAGCCAGAGCCACCAGTTTAACTGACCGGCTTCTCCCAGAGGCCCCGGAGGGCTGCGGCGCTCCAGCCCTATGTCGGTATCACACCGAGTTCCAGGTGAGCTTTCCCCCGGGGCCCCCTCCTCTTATAGTGACTCCAGGAATCTTGAGGCTTCACTGCCCCTCCTGCGATTCTGCCCAATTTGCCTGCTAAGCCGTTTCCATCAGCCCTTTGCCAAAACTCAGGCGCGGATCTTTAAAGTTTCCACTTCTCAGGGCTGGGCTTTCCGGCCGAGGATTTGGCTGCTTGGCTTTAGCCCTGGCTAGTCGTGGTTCCCCTCCCCCACTTTATTCTTTTTTAGTTTTTTCACCTTGTTAGAAGTGAAAACTTTCCTCTCTGTAGCATCCCAGCTCTTCTCTCTTTAAATCTCAGGTTGAATTCGTAGGTGTTTAGGATGTTTTGAAAGTTATCTAGGTAAGTCTGTGGGATCAGAGGAGTTGAGGAGGGCTCTCTTCCACCATTTTGCCCCTCCCTCTCCCGTGCTTATTTTTAATGACCTATAGTTTGTTTTACTGTGACAGGCCTACGGAGGACTTATTTTTATTGATACTGCTTAAGATCCAGCATGCTTTTAAAAAAATCAAAATTTATTAACTAACATCTATTTTTTTAAAGTTTATATTATTTATTTTAGTTATACATATACACATCTTAAAAAAAAATCACAAGGTCCTACAAGACTTATTATGAGAAACAGTGGTCTCCATTATCGCCAGTGAATACTAGTTTCCTCTTTCCCAGTGGCAACCACTTTTATCTCTTTTAGTATTTTCCATGTCTCTAAATAATATGTTTGTATACTACTTCTTGGGTTTTAGTGCTACACGTTATCTGTTGACTTCCTATTACAGAATATAAGAATCTCATTCTTTCCTCTACCCCTCCACACTATGTGCTCCTCCCATCCTCTGCCCTTCCATATATTTCTATTGTAATTTTGGTTCAATTAATATTTGATGTTCACATTATTGTTGCAAATGCTATTTATAGTTCCTTTCCTGTACTGTCTTTTAAAAATCAGTTTCATCATCTTGAATAAGTTCCTCCCAGAGCCTTATGACCTGTTTCAATTTCATCTGATTGCCTATCCCTCTATATCTGGTTGATACCTATTGCCATCACCTGAGGATCTCCCCCTCCCATAATGCTATGGATCCCTGTCTCCCATGATTTCATGTTTCTTGACTTCATCTGATGGCGCTTATCACCCAATAGCTCCTTGAGAATATGAAAGGTAACTATTTTTGAGAATTTGTGTGAAAATATTTTCCCCCCACACTAGATAATTTGTTTGGGTATAGGATTCTAGGTTGGTTTAATTTCTGCCAAGATGATGAAGTAACCCTATAGTCTCCCTCCCTCAAGATCAATAACAGAGGAACTGGATAGGGAAATTACAAAGACTTGGAAAAAAACACAGGGATTCCTGGGTTTCTGGAGACAAGGGTGAGGACTGTGTGTGTGTGTGTGTGTGTGTGTGTGTGTGTGGTCTCTTGCTGCTGGGTCCCCTTTTCTAGTTGCCATTCTCCTGGATGGGATACTACTAACTTCTTTGTCTATTTGAACCCTGAGAAACATATCCTTTCCCATCAAATGGTGGGTGTGCAGGATGCCCCATAGCTGCATACCATGCCCACCTCTCAGCTTTGTCATCTCTTTCCAGATCTCATTTCTGTTTAACACAGGGTATATAAGCAAGTTCATTGCCTGAACAGAACTGATACAACATTTGAAAAGGGAATAAAATGCATTCTCTAAGGTATCTCTCAGGGTTTTAGGGAGAGGTATTACCCTCCCCCAAGGACCTGCAATCTCTCAGTAGCTTCCTATATAGACCCATGTGTGTATGCATGTTTGTGGATGGGGTGATTGTTGGTGGTGAAACTGGTCTGCTCCAGTGCCTTCCAGTAAGCCCCAGGAGAAAGATGAAGGGACTGTAACTATTATTGGCTTTCTGAACTTAGAATGTGGAATACTTAGGACATTTTGTAGTCAGCTTTTTTTAATCCATAATTCTGAGACAATAGGAAAGATTCCATTGGATATCCTATTACACAACTAATGATCTACTACAAACTACTCTAAGCCAAAAGATTATTTACCGGATGCTTGGGTGGCTCAGTGGTTGAGCATCTGCCTTTGGCTCAGGTTGTGATCCCAGCGTCCTGGGATAGAGTCCCACATCAAGCTCTCTGCGAGTACCCTGCTTCTCCTTCTGCCTATGTCTCTGCCTCCCTCTGTGTCTCTCATAAATAAAATAAAATAAACCAAAAGATTATTCAAAGAGTATATATTAGTCACCTATTACTAAATAACAAATAACCCAAAACTTAGTATCTTAAAACAATAAATATATCTCACAGTTTCTGTAAGTCAGAGATTCATAAGTGGCTTAACTGGATGGTTCTGGCTCAGAATGTTTTCTGAGGTTGCCGTCAAGATGTTGGCTGTGTCTACCATCATCTGGAAGCCTGAGTGGGGCTGGACGATGTGCTTCCACTCACATGCCTAGCAAGATGGTGTTGGATGTTGGCAGGTAGCCTCAGTTCCTCTTCGGGTGGGCTTCAGAATGACTACTCATGTCAGGAGAGAGAGAACAGGCAGGAATAATGACTTTCATGATCTAGCCTTGAAAGTTAAGCATCATCATTTCTGCAATATTCTATTAATTACTTGGGCAAACCCTATTCAGTATGGTAGGGGACTGCACCAGGGCATGAATACCAGTGGCAAGAATCATTGGGGGCCATTTGGAGGTTCACTACCACAGGGCACCAGAGTATCTTCTGGATCTCGAGGGTAAGCGATGCACTTAGTTTTACAAATGGCCTGAAAAACTGGACTCTAAGGGCACAAAAAGCCTGCCTGATTTTCTGCTTTTTTTTCTCTCTGTCTCCATGGCTCTCTCTCTCCCTCTCTCAGTTGATTTCCTGGTCCATTGTTTCTGCATCTGCTATATTTTTTCCTATATGTGAACTGGTTTTTGCTGCCTTGGCTGCATCTCAGCAAACACACAATGGCAGCCTCATTCTCTGAGTTTTCAATCCATGTAATGAAGTGAGCAGCATGGAATAACTAGAATGAATAAATCCCAATTTCAAATTCTCAGGAGAGAGCAGCTGTTGTCTATCTCAGCCAGATTAATTGGGTGAAGGAGATCAAGAGGCATAAAATAAAGACATGATCACAGCTTCCCAAAGAATGAGGAATGGATGTGGACTGACAAACACATCTAGTATCTGTTGCTGTGATCACAGACCACAGCAATACCTTCTTAGGAGAACAAAACTGAATTGCCTCATAATAAACACCTTCAAGCAAAAGAAACAAAAGCAAAAATGAACTATTGGGACTTCATCAAGATAAGAAGCTTTTGCACAGCAAAGGATACAGTCAACAAAACTCAAAGACAACCTACAGAATGGGAGAAGATATTTGCAAATGACGTATCAGATAAAGGGCTAGTTTCCAAGATCTATAAAGAACTTATTAAACTCAACACCAAAGAAACAAATAATCCAATCATGAAATGGGCAAAAGACATGAAGAGAAATCTCACAGAGGAAGACATAGACATGGCCAACATGCACATGAGAAAATGCTCCGCATCACTTGCCATCAGGGAAATACAAATCAAAACCACAATGAGATACCACCTCACACCAGTGAGAATGGGGAAAATTAACAAGGCAGGAAACCACAAATGTTGGAGAGGATGCAGAGAAAGGGGAACCCTCTCGCACTGTTGGTGGGAATGTGAACTCGTGCAGCCACTCTGGAAAACTGTGTGGAGGCTCCTCAAAGAGTTAAAAATAGACCTACCCTACGACCCAGCAATTGCACTGCTGGGGATTTACCCCAAAGATACAGATGCAGGGAAACGCCGGGACACCTGCACCCTGATGTTTCTAGCAGCAATGTCCACAATAGCCAAACTGTGGAAGGAGCCTCGGTGTCCATCGAAAGATGAATGGATAAAGAAGATGTGGTTTATGTATACAATGGAACCTTCCTCAGCCATTAGAAATGACAAATACCCACCATTTGCTTCAACGTGGATGGAACTGGAGGGTATTATGCTGAGTGAAATAAGTCAATCGGAGAAGGACAAACATTATATGTTCTCATTCATTTGGGGAATATAAATAATAGTGAAAGGGAATAGAAGGGAAGGGAGAAGAAATGTTTGGGAAATATCAGAAAGGGAGACAGAACATAAAGACTCCTAACTGGGACGCCTGGGTGGCTCAGCAGTTGAGCCTCTTCCTTCGGCTCAGGGTGTGATGCTGGAGACCCAGAATCGAGTCCTACATCGGGCTCCTTGCGTAGAGCCTGCTTGTCTTCTGTCTGTGTCTGTGTCTCTGTGTCTTTCATGGATAAAGAAATAAATAAAATCTTAAAAAAAAAAAAAGACTCCTAACTCTGGGAAATGAACTAGGGGTGGTGGAAGGGGAGGACGGCAGGGGGTGGGGGTGAATGAGTGACGGGCACTGAGGGGGTCACTTGATGGGATGAGCACTGGGTGTTATTCTGTATGTTGGTAAATTGAACACCAATAAAAAATATTATAAAAAAATAAAATAAAATAAACACCTTCAAGGATTCAGCTCTTACCAGGGCTACTTTATTATAAAGTACTTAAAATTGTGTGTGAAAGATAGGTCTTTCACACAGATTTTAAAAACTCCACAAAATTTTAGGATCTCACTCATTGCTTAATTATGTTTTGCATAAATTCTATTTTTCAAACCAACATCTATAGAATTTGTTTTGTATTTATCTCTAAAATTCTCTAAGATATTAGTCATATACTTCATACTTTGAGAACATTCTGAGAGAGTTGACCTCTGAAATATCAACAGCCTGCTAGAAGTAATTTGCGCGAGAGAGAAACGCTAAGTCTGGGGATATCTCTTATTGGGACACTTGCCTGCTGTAAGTTGGGGCATTCTACCTTGCTGTAACATAATAATTTATAAGAAGTTTTCAACATTTTGGTTAACAGATCAATAGATGGAACAGAAAAAAATGGCTTAATGACAAAATGTAGTGAAGTAGATTTTTTTCAATTTAGCGAAGTCCTAGTTTTCCTTCCACAATGTGTTCTGCTGATGGCTGTGTTGAAATAAACATATGGCTTGAGAAGGATATCTTCTGCACGGTACAAAATTTATTATTTGTATTATTCTGACATTTGACAGCAGGATAAAATGGTGATTAAGGCCTGGAGTCAAATCAGTCTTTAAGTCTCAATTTCCTTTTTTGCCAAATGGGGTGTCCTGGTCACAGTTGATATATATAGTGAACCACCCTAAACTTAGTGGAGTAAAACATGGGTCAGAGCGTCAGAAAGGGCATGGCTGGGAAATTCTCACTTCAAGGGTCTTTTATGCATTTGCAGTCAGATATCCACCGGAAGTGCAATCATCCAAAAGCTTGACAGGGCTGAACAAACAAGGTGGCTCCCTCACATGGCTGTCAGCCAAGGCTGGTGTTAGCTGGGAGCTCAGTTGGCATTATTGATTAGACATATCTGCACACAACCTCACTAGCATAGCATCATGGCCTACCTGCTGTAGGATTTCTTAAGTTGTGGCTGCTTTCCCCCAGAATGAACATCCCAGAAGAGCCTGGTGGAAGTCGCAAAGCCTTTGCTGACTTTGCCTTGGAAATTATATGACCTAATCCTGCCATACTCAATAGGTCAAAGCCTGCCCTGATTCAGAGGGAGGGTACATAGCGTCCAACCTGTTGATGGGAAGATTGGCAAGATTACATTATAGAAAAGCATTTGAGATGGGAGCTATGGCTGTGGTCATATTTAGAAAATATAATCTGCTGCATGTAGATAATAATAATTGCTATTTCATAAGGTTTTGTGAGTATTGAAAGAAAAGTGTATGTGATATAGTACCAAATCAGAATTTAAGTACTGATTTAATTGCTTAACTTTTTTTTTTAAGATTTTATTTATTCATGAGAGAGACACACACAGAGAGAGAGAGAGAGAGGCAGAGACACAGGCAGAGACACAGGCAGAGGGAGAAGCAGGCTTCATGCAGAGAGCCTGATGTGGGACTTGATCCCTGGTCTCCAGGATCAGGCCCTGGGCCGAAGGCGGCGCTAAACCTCTGAGCCACCAGGGCTTCCCTGCTTAACTTAATCAAATGCTTAAATACTGATTGTTGATTAAAATACTTAATTAAAATATTTAATGAACACTTAATCAGTACTTAATATATTGTCTGGCAAGCTGGAAAAGCTCAGTAAATGTTACCATTATTATTATTCCAACACTATCCTTTGGAGAATTTTTCAGTTTGGGATAAACGCTATTTTGATTTTCTGAATTATTATGATTCTCCCATAAATCTGATTAAGATTAGACAGGTCAAGGCCAAAAAATACAAGTGAGATTGGATGGAAACGTATTGTGGTTATCTTTGAAGTGTCTTCGTGTCATTTTATAAAAATTATGAAGTATACAGAGGCCTTTACTTAGAAGTAAAATGTCCCAAATCAGGGGAAAATGCTTTGTGGCCCTCTCCCTTGCTTTGAGATAATGAAAGCACTTTGGATGGCAACTTGCATTAGAGCATAAGCACCCTATTGCTTTTGCCTTTGTTTTCTTAACGTTAAATCTGTTGTAATCATGAAGTCAATGTAAACTTTCTTATCAAGGTTTGCAGGTCTATTCTTTATGATTGGAAAAGTCACAGATTTTCAGATGTTATGAAATTTAGCAGCAGTAACTTTGCCTTCCCAAAGTGATTTGAAATGAGCAACCCAGACAATAAACCTATCTCTGACAAACTCAGTTTGTGCTTTGTTGTCAGTTGTGATGATTTAGATTCTCCTCTCCTTGGCTCAGAAATTGATGTCACAGTTGCACTAGGTACTGGGCAAATGATATTAGTTTTATCTGCCTGTAGCTATAAAATTATGTTCTTCTTATCACTGTGGGTTGAAGGACATCTTTGTACCTAAACACTTTGATTTGACAGTGATGTCAAATAGATTTTGACTCAAATAAATATTCAGCTGGGCAAAGAATTACAAAAAGAATCTTGTGACCTTGTTGCAATCAGGAAAAATGTGGAATGAATTAAAGAAAAATGTTTTAAAAGAACGTTTTGGAGTATTTTTCTATGATAAAATAATTTATATTCCTCATGAAATTTTAGAAAATCCACACAAAAAGCGAAGAATAAAAAAATCACCTGCATTCTTATCACTTGGATTCAATAATTATTCACATTTTAGAATAAGGGTCTTGTGCATTATATTACATTCATATATACCACAAATTTTTAAAAAATGGATCATGATGTACATGTTATTTAGCATCTGGATTTTTTTTTTTTAATTTTCAGAAGATTTACTTGAGAGAGGGTGCAGTGGGGAGGGGTGGAGGGAGAGGGGGAATCTGGAGCAGACTCCTCACATACCAGTCACCAGGTCCGGGTGAGGACCACGTGAGGACCACAGTCACCAGGTACAGGTGAGCCCCATGTGGGACCCAGAGCCACCAGGACCAGATAAGGCTCAGGTGGGGACCAAAAAGACCAGGTCCAGGTTGAGGCCCAGGTGGCAACCAGATTCACCAGGTCCAGGTGAATCCCAGGTGGAGACCAGATTCACCAACTCCAGGTAAGGCCCAGGTGGGGACCAAAGTCACAAGGTCTGGGTGAGGCCCAGGTGGGGACACAGTCTTCAGGTCCAGGTGAGGCAAAACTGAGGACCAGAGTCAACAGGTCCAGCTGAGGCACAAGAGGGGACCAGAGTCACCAGGTCCAGGTGAGGCCTAGAAGGAGACCATAGGACCCAGGTCCAGGTGAGCCCCATGTGGGAACCAAAGCCACCAGGTCCATTTGAGGCCCAGGTGGGGACCACAGTCACCAGGTCCGGGTGAAGCCCAGTGGGGACCAGGTTCACAAGACCAGGTGAGGCCCAGGTGGTGACCAGAGTCACCAAGTCTGGGTAAGGAACAGGTAAGGACCAGATTCACCAGGTCCGGGTGAGGCCCCGGTGGGGACCAGAGTCGCCAGGTCCAGGTGAGGCCCAGGTGGCAACCACACTCAGCAGGTCCAGGTGAGGCCAAGCTGAGGACCAGTGTCACCAGGGCCAGGTGAGGCCCAGATGGGGACCAGAGTCACCAGGTCCAGGTGAGGCCAGAAGGATACCACAGGTACCAGCTCCAGGTGAGGTCCATGTGCGAACCAGAGTCACCCGGTCCAGGTGAGGCCCAGGAGGGGACCAGAGCCACCAAGTCAAGGTGTGGCCCAGATGGTGATCAGAGTCACCAGGTACAGGTGAGGCCAAGAAGGGGACCACAGTCACCATGTCCAGGTGAACCCGATGTGGGAACTAGAGCCACCAGATCCAGGTGAGGCCCATGTGGGGACCACAGAAACCAGATCCAGATGAGGCTCAGGACAGGACCAGAGTCACCAGGTCCAGGTGAGCTCAGGTGGGAAACAGATTCACCAGGTCCGGGTGAGGCCCAGGTGGGGAACACAGTCACCAGATCCAGGTGAGGCACAGGTGGGGAACACAGTCACCAGGTCCAAGTGAGGCCAAGCAGAGGACCAGAGTCACCAGTTCCAGGTGAGGCCCAGGTGGAGACCGGAGTTACTAGGTACAGATGAGGCTAGAAGGAAACGAGAGACCCAAGGTCCAGGTGAGGTCCATGTGGGAACCAGAGTCACCAGGTACAGGTGAGGCCAGGTGAGGACCAAAGTTAACAGATCCAGGTGTGTCCCAGGTCGGGAACAGAGAAACCCTGTCCCGATGATGCCTAGGTAGGTACCAGAGACACCAGGTCCAGGTGAGGCCCAGGTGGGGACCAGTTACCAGATCTAGGTGAGGCCAAGCTGAGGACCAGAGTCACCAGGTCCTGGTAAGACTCAGGTGAGGCCCAGGTGGGGATCAGAGTCATCAGGTCCAGGTGAGGCCCAGGTGGGGACCACAGCCACCAGGTCCAGGTGGGGACCAGAGTCACCAGGGCCAGGTGAGGCACAGATGGTGACCAGAGTCACCAGGTCTGGGTACATCTGGATTTTTTTAAATAAAAAACTCGATATAGTGTGGGGATCTTTGTCAGTAAATACATAAAACTGATTTAAATGATTTCAATTGGTCTCCTAGTCATCTCTTTGTAGGTATTCAGATTGTTTATAGTTCCCGCAATTATAAACAACATTAGAAAGACTATCTTTTTTATACAAATTTTAAAAAATTGTTAAAAAAATTATAGAAGTAGCATACAAATAAAAAATTCAAACATTATAGAAGGTTATAAAATGAAAAGTAAAAAATTTTCTTTCCTCTTCCCCTAGTTCAGTTCATCACAAGCATCTAAAAATACTTTCTAATTGGGATTATTCTCATGATTATTATTTTATCTTTAATTAATATTCTTTAGTTAATTTGTATTTAATTAATATTTCTGTCTTTAGTAATATTTCTTCCTTTTTTCTTGGTTTATCATCTTTGGCAGTGTCCATAGCTATATTCTTTTTTTTTTTTAAGATTTTATTTATTTATTCATGAGAGACACAGAGAGAAGGCAGAGACATAAGCAGAGGGAGAAGCAGGCTCCCTGCAGGGAGTCTGATGCGGGACTGATCCTAGGACCCCAGGGTCATGCCCTGAGCCAAAGTCAGATGCTCAACCACTGAGCCACCCAGGTGTCCCCCATGGCTATGTTCTGAAAGATGAGGAATTTATTGCTTCTACGGCACCTCCCACTTTCCCTGATCCTTCTAGCTCCAGACAGTGGTAGTTACATTTTTGTTCATGTAATTAAAAAAATAAAATTGAATTGAATCTATTTTTATTGTCCTGATATTTTTAGCTATATTGTAATTTTATATTGCCAAGATCTAGAACATTCCTATTCTATAACTCCAGTTAAATCTTTGTATCTTGTTTGTAGGTTAATTTTAGAAATGCAAAATCAGTAGACATTATTTATCAATTTATTGGATAAAGATTATTATAGTTTGATTCTACCAAAGGAAGGAAATGTAATTCATGTCATTAAAAGTTTGTTCCTTAAAGGAGAATCTTCCAAATACTAAGGTCTAATCAAGGATGGATCCAAGTTTTGTAGATCTTGAATCTTACACAATTTGGGGAGCCATCTTTAAGAGAAAAAAATACAAAATTACAAATAGGCACTGTTAGGGCTCATCCCTTGGACTTGGAAAGGTCTGAAGTGAGTGAAAGGCTTATTTTCATTAGTTTCATAATAAATTTGTCCAGAGGGTCTAACAAATCCCCTTCAACTTGTTGGTTCCTTTCATTTCTTTTTTTTTTTTTTTAATTTTTTTATTTATTTATGATAGTCACAGAGAGAGAGAGAGAGAGAGAGAGAGGCAGAGACACAGGCAGAGGGAGAAGCAGGCTCCATGCACCGGGAGCCCGACGTGGGATTCCATCCCGGGTCTCCAGGATCGCGCCCTGGGCCAAAGGCAGGCGCCAAACTGCTGCGCCACCCAGGGATCCCAAAAGCAAAGAAGTCTTTATCCTGATGGTGATACACTTATACATATTTCACCCTCTGAGTGGGCTGCCTCTTTGTTGTCTTAATGTTTTATTTTGTGCCTTGGAACTCAGCCGTTACCTAAACAAGTTACTACTTTTCTATCAGGCTTTGATATTTTGCCTAGAAGTCCCTTCTAGATCATCCATAGGTCATCCATAGGTCATCCATTCTTTAGAGAACAGGTTTTCAGCTTTAGTCTAAGAGCAACAGCGCTAGTTACTAGGGTTGTTCCTTGAGAAGGTGAAGGGAGGAATCCACTGCTCCAGCTCTTCCCAAGGCCCTTCGTTTACACATCTGCCTGGGATTTAGGGGACTGTGGTCAGTTAGTTTTTCCTACAACAGGGTGTGTTTGGGCAACAGTGAGTGACACCTATAGCCAGTGAGAATAAATCTTTTCAATTTGTTTATTGGCCATTTGTATTTATTTTTTCTGTAAATTACTCATCCTTGATCATTGACCATTTTTATTGTGGTATTCACCTGGTTGAAAAATATTTTGTTTTATTTTTTTATTTTTAAAAGATTTTATTTATTCATGAGAGAAGAGAGAGAGAGGGAGGCAGAGGCAGAGGGAGAGGCAGGCTCTCTGCGGAGCAGGGAGCCCAATGCTGGACTCAGTCCCAGGACTCTGGGTTCATGACCTGAGCCGAAAGCAGATACTTAACGAACTGAGCCACCCAGACGTCCCCCAAAATATTTTATTTTAACTTGTAAGAACTCTTTATGTAAGACAAGAAATCAGAAATAAAACAAATCTATAAATTTAAGATGATTTAAAAGAATTATAAGAGCTTACATGGAATGCTGTGGTAAAAACAAAGTCATGACTTAAAAAACATTTTTTTTTGCACAATATTAATGATAAGTAATGGACACCAATATGTGACAGCCTGAACAGACCAATTAAAGTTTTGACAAATGTACTGGAGACTGGAAAGGTGACTAAAGATTGAATAAAATAAAAAAGGAGCAGAGCCAGATAGATGCACAGCTATATTTTGTCTGCTATTTCAAGACCAGACAATTTCAGTGTTATATAAACTATTCTAGGTCTTAAAAAAAGAACTTTCCAGGGGATCCCTGGGTGGCGCAGCGGTTTGGCGCCTGCCTTTGGCCCAGGGCGCAATCCTGGAGACCCGGGATCGAATCCCATGTCGGGCTCCCTGTATGGAGCCTGCTTCTTCCTCTGCCTGTGTCTCTGCCTCTCTCTCTCTCTCTGTGTGACTATCATGAATAAATAAATAAAATCTTAAAAAAAAAAGAAGAACTTTCCATGATTCATTTTATGAAGCCAACATAACTTTGACATAAAATCTAGAAGTAGAAGAAAGGGTTATAGAATAAGCCTGCTCTAGCATATAGGAGGAAAATTCCTAAATTAGGTATTAGTAAATAAAATCTAATATTTATCAAAAGGATAATAAACCATGACCTGAAAAAGTTTTATTTTCTTGTAGCTTTTTTTTTTTTTTTAAAGCTTTTATTTATTTACTCATGAGAGACACACACACAGAGAGAGACAGAGACACAGGCAGAGGGAGAAGCAGGCTTCTCACAGGGACTCAATCCCTGGACCCTGGATCAGGCCCTGAGCCCAAGGCAGATACTTACCCGCTGAGCCACCCAGGTGTTCCTTCTTGTAAACTTCCAGTTTACAGAAAGTTATAAGGATAGTACAAAGTATTCCCATGTATCTTTCATCCAGATTCCCTGTAACCACATTTACTTTATCTTTTCTCGACATATTTCTCTTAACATGGGTAACTTTCCTGTTTTTAACTCTAAAATACAGTTTCTTTAAACATAAATGGGATCATGCTATCCACATATTTGGCAACTCATATTTTCCATCAGTACTTTACATATATATGTATATACATATACATATTTTCTTTTTTAACATCATAAATGTATGTGTTTTAAAATTAAACAGTTATTACATGAAATGACATATGAATCTCTTCTGAATGGTAAAACCCTTGTCTCATTGATAAAGCTAAAGTTTTGCTTGACTACCACCTTCATTCCCAGACTCTTAAAGACTTTTTTAAAAAGTATTTATTTATTGAGAGAGTAAGAGGGGGAGAAGCAGAGGGAGAGGGACAAACAGACTCCATTTGCTGAGCATGGTGCAGATGTGGGGCTCAATCTCATGACCCTGAGATCATGACCTGAGCTGAAACCAAGAGGCAGATGCTTAACCGACTGAGCCACTCAGGTGCCCCTATATCTATTTTAACATATATTTCTTGCATTATTAGTAAATTTGAATGTATTTTCATATATTAATTGGTACTTTGTTTTTCTTTTTCTTTGAGTTGCCTATTCCCATTTTATCCCTTACTAAAGTAATTAGCATGAAAAACAAATCTTCCTACCATGTTTTCTCTCCAGATACCAAATTTGAGTCTCCAGAGGCTTCTGCAGTTAGCAATTTTTTTGTGTATACTCTAGAGATATTCAATGCTCATGTAAACATTCGTATTCTATTGATTTAGTAAACTTTATTGAGGTCTGATTTACATTCAATAAAGCCCAACTATTTTGAGTATACAGTTTGATAAGTTTTGACAAATGTATACACCTGTGTAACCACCATCATAATCAATATATAGGATATTTCCATCACTTTACAAAGTTGTCTCATGCCCCTTTTCACCAACTCCATAGCTTCTCCCTTTCCCTCTCCCTGCCCCATCCCACACCTGTCCATCCTTGGGCCCAGGCAACCAGTGATCTGCTTCTCATCCCTACAGATTACTTTTGCCTATTCTAGAATATCATATAAATAGAATCATAGAACATGCACTCTCCTCTGTCTACTTCTTTTGCTTACTGTAATGCTTTTGAGATTGCATCTGTGTTGTGTATATCAGCAGTTCATTCTGTTTTATTGCTGAATAGTATTCCACTGTGTATATATACCACAATTTGTACACCTATCTACTTGTCGATGGAAATTTAGGTTGTTTCTAGTTTTTGGCTACTATGAATAAAATGGTATGAACATTCATGTACAAGTCTGTTAGTAAACACTTTGTTTATTTGTTTCTCTTGGGTAATACAGGATTGGAATGGCCGGAGTGTATGGTAAGTGTATGTTTAACTTTATAAGAAACTGACAGCTTTGGGAACCCTGGGTGGCGCAGCGGTTTGGCGCCTGCCTTTGGCCCAGGGCACGATCCTGGAGACCCAGGACCGAATCCCACGTCGGGCTCCCAGTGCATGGAGACTGCTTCTCCCTCTGCCTATGTCTCTGCCTCTCTCTCTCTCTCTCTCTCTGTGTGTGACTATCATAAATAAATAAAAATTAAAAAAAAAAAAAAAGAAACTGACAGATTGTGTTACCAAGTGGTTATCTTGGTTGTACACCAGTAATGTATGATATTTTCAGTTTTCCATATCTTCATCAACTCTTACATTTATATGTCTTCTCCAATTTAGGTGTTCTAGTGAGTTGTGGCAATAGCTCATTGTGATTTTAATATGTATTTCCTTGATAACTTATTTGCCATCTGTAACTTTTTGTATGTGAAATATCTGTCCTTATTGTTTGCCCATCTTACATGATGAATTGTCTTTTTATTATTGAGCTTTAAGAGCTCTTTATATATTTCTGAAAAAGGCAGAAGTTTTAAATTTTGATGAGGTCTGATTTATAACTTTTTCTATTTTGGTTCATACTTTTCAGGCTCTTTCCAAGAAATCTTTGCCTAACCTAAGATCACAAAGACTGTCTCCTACATTTTCTTTCAGAAGTGTTATGGTTTAAGGTTTTTGTTTTTGTTTTTTTTAAGACTATTTATTTATTTATTTATTCATGAGAGAGAATGAGAGAGAGAGACAGAGAGAGGCAGAAGCAGGATCCTTGCAGGGAGCCTGATGCAGGACTCGATCCCGGGACCTCAGGATCACACACTGAGCTGAAGGCAGAGGCTCAACTGCTGAGCCACCCAGGCATCCCTATGGTATAAAGTTTTATGTTTAGGTCTATAATCTATTTTAAATTAATACTTTTGTTTGGTATATGGTAATGATTGAGGATCATTTAAAGAATACTTATATCCAGTTGTTCCAACATTGTTAAAAAAAAAAACAACTCTTCTTCCCATGTTGAATTACCTTTGCATCTTTGTGGAAAATCAATGGGCCATATAAATGTGAATGTATTTCTAGGCTCTATCCTGTTCCTTTGAGTTATACATCTATCTTTCTGCCAATAATAAACTGCCTTGGTTACTGTTAACTTTATAATGAGTCTTAAAATCAGATAGTGTAAGTCCTGAAACTTTCAAACACATATATCCTTGAAGTATAAACAAAATTGTATGTTGTGTTTGGATTTAGAAACTATTAGTAGTGTTTTTATATTTAACTTAAACTTGTTTTTCTTGTAAAACCTTTTATAGTTGAAACATTTTGTCATGCACAAAAGTAGAGAAAACAGTATAATGAAAAGATGCTCAACATCACTGATCATTAGGGAAATACAAATCAAAGCTACTATGAGATATCACCTCACACCTGTCGGGATGATAAAATCAATAACACAAGAACAAAAGGTGTTGACAAGGATGTGGAGAAAGGGGAAAACTTTCCCACTGTTCATGGGAAAGCAAACTGGTGCAGCCACTCTGGAAAATAGTACAGTGGTTCCTCAAAAAGTTAAAAATAGAATGACTTTATGATCGCACTATTAGGTATCTATTACAAAACCAGTAATTCAAAAGGATACATGCACCCCAATGTTCATAGCAGCATTATGAACAACAGCCAAATTACATACATATATATATACTTATATATATATGTCCAACAATACATATATATGTTAAATAATACACTATCAACAGTAGCCAAATTATATAATAAAAGTTATATAGTAAAAAATTATATATATAAAAAGAATGAAGTCTTAGCATTTGCAACGACATGGATGGAGCCAGAGTATTGCGCTAAGTGAAATAGTCATTCAGAGAAAGATAAATACCATATAATTATCACCCATAATATCAATAGTAGAATTTAAGAAACAAAACAAATGAGCAAAAGGGGAAAAAAAGAGAGAGAGAGAGGCAAACTAAGAAACAGACTCTTAGGACTCCTGGGTGGCTCAGCAGTTGAGCATCTGCCTTCTGGCTCAGGGCATGATCCTGGGGTAGAGGGATTGAGTCTTGCATCAGGCTTCCTGTTGGGGGCCTACTTCTCCCTCTGTCTGTGTCTCTGCCTCTCTCTCTCTCTCTCTCTCTCTGAGTCTCTCATGACTAAATAAATAAATCTTAAAAAAAAAAACAAAGAGAGAGAATGAGACTCTTGTCTATAAAGCAAACTGATGGTTCCCAAAGGGCAGGTGGGTGGGGGAATGGGTGAAATAGGTGTTGGGGAGGAAGGAGTGCACTTGTGATGACTATTGGGTATTCTATGGAAGTGTTGAATAATTATATTGTACACTTGAAACTAATATTACACTATATGTTAATTAACTGGAATTTAAATAAAAACTTTAAAAAATAGTATGATGAATGTCCATGTACCCCAAAATGATAAATTTTTTTTTTTTTTTTTTTTTTTATGATAGTCACACAGAGAGAGAGAGAGAGAGGCAGAGACACAGGCAGAGGGAGAAGCAGGCTCCATGCACCGGAAGCCTGACGTGGGATTCGATCCCGGGTCTCCAGGATCGCGCCCTGGGCCAAAGGCAGGCGCCAAACCGCTGCGCCACCCAGGGATCCCCCAAAATGATAAAATTTTGATTAAACTTGTTTCTTTTTCTTTTTTTAAAAGATTTATTTATTTATTTATTTATTTATTTATTTATTTATTTATTCATGAGAGACACACAGAGAGAGAGGCAGAGACATAGGCAGAGGGAGAAGCAGGCTCCCCACAGGGAGCCCGATGTGGGATTTAGTCCTGGATCCCAGGATCAAGCCCTGATCCGAAGGCAGATGCTCAACTGCTGAGCCACCCAGGCGCCCCCTAAACTTGTTTCATCTGGATTTTTCTCCCCCACTGGATTTTTAAAAAATATTTTATTTAAATTCAGTTTGCCGGGATCCCTGGGTGGCGCAGCGGTTTGGCGCCTGCCTTTGGCCCAGGGCGCGATCCTGGAGACCCGGGATCGAATCCCACGTCGGGCTCCCGGTGCATGGAGCCTGCTTCTCCCTCCGCCTGTGTCTCTGCCTCTCTCTCTCTCTCTCTCTGTGACTATCATAAATAAATAAAAAATTTAAAAAAAAAAACTTATATTCTTTAAAAAAAAAATAAATAAATAAATAAATAAATTCAGTTTGCCAACATACTGTGTAACACCCAGTGTTCATCCCATAAAGTGCCCTTGTTAGTGCTCATCATCCAGCTACCCCATCCCCCAACTCACCTCCCCTTCTGCAGCCCTTCATTTATTTCCCAGAGTTAGGAGTCTCTCATGGTTTGTCTCCCTCTCTAATTTTTTCCCCCACTCAGTTTCCCTTCTTTCTCCTATAATCCCTTTCACTATTTCTTATATTCCACAAATGAGTGAAACCATATGATGACTGTCTTTCTCTGATTGACTTACTTCACTCAGCATAATACCCTCCAGTTCCATCCACATCGAAGCAAATGGTGGGTATTCGTTGTTTCTAATGGCTGAGTAATATTCCATTGTATATATAGACCACATCTTCTTTATCTGTCAAAGGACATTGTGGCTCCTTCCACAGTTTGGCTGTGTGGACATTGCTGCTATGAACATCGGGGTGCAGGTGTCCCGGCGTTTCACTACATCTGTATCTTTGGGGTAAATGCCTGGTAGTGCAATTGCTGGGTCATAGGGTAGCTCTATTTTTAACTTTTTAAAGAACTTCCATACTGTTTTCCAGAATGGCTGCACTAACTTTCATTCCCACCAACAGTGCAAGAGGGTTCCCCTTTCTCCACATCCTCTCCAGCATTTGGCGTTTCCTGTCTTGTTCATTTTTGCCATTCTTACTGGTGTGAGGTGGTATCTCATTGTGGTTTTGATTTGTATTTCCCTGAGGGCAAGTGATGAGGAGCATTTTCTCATGTGCTTGTTGGCCATGTCTACGTCTTCTTTTGAGAAATGTCCGCTCATGTCTTCAGCCCGTTTTATGACTGGATTGTTTGTTTCTTGGGTATTGAGTTTGATAACTTCTTTACAGATCTTGGATACTATCCCTTTATCTGATAGGTCATTTGCAAATATCTTCTCCCATTCTGTAGGTTGTCTTTTAGTTTTGTTGACTGTTCCTTCTGCTGTGCAGAAGCTTTTTACCTTGATGAAGTCCCAATAGTTCATTTTTGCTTTTGTTTCCTTTGCCTTCATAGATGTGTCTTGCAAGAAGATACTGTGACCAAGTTCTAAAAGGTTGTTGCCTGTGTTCTCCTCTAGGATTTTGATGGATTCCTGTCTCACATTTTGATCTTTCAACCATTTTGAGTTTATCTTTGTGTCCCACTGGATTATTCTGATGCATATACCAGACACCATATAATTCTATCTATAAATATTCAATGTGTATCTCTAAAAGCTAAAAACTATTTTTCAAGAGTGCCTGGATGGCTTAGTTGGTTAACCATCTGCCTTTGGCTCAGGTCATGATGGCAGGGTCCTGGGACGGAGCCCTGCATCAGGCTCCCTGTTTAGCAGGGAGTCTGCTTCACCCTCTCTCTCTCTCCCTGCCCCTGCTCATGATCATGCTCTCTCTTTCAAATAAATAAAATGAAATTTAAAAAAAATTAAAGAACTATTTTTCAAAAATCATAACACCATTTGTGACATCTGAAATTTAATAATTTTTAATGTTTATATTACTGATTTTGTGTATTAATATATGACAAAAATACATATAGTTTAATATAGCATAATAAGCTCAATATATAAAACAGCCTTTCATATTTCATATCTGTATTTCACTGATTGCTTTGAAAAATTTTTTTAACAGTTTGGATGAAAAAAAAACCAGTTTGGATGAAAATCCAAACACGAACCATACTTTGTAACTTATTGATATTGACTTTTAAGATCTAAATTCTCACTCTGTCCATATCTCTCTCTTTTCCTTACAATTTATTTGTTGAGAGAACCCAGATGTTTGTCCTTTAGCATGCCCATGGTCTCTGCTTATGGTGTGCATCCTCATGGTGCTATGCAATGTGTTCCTCTGCCCTTCTGTATTCCCTGAATACTGTAGAGGCTTTATCAGATTCAGGTTTGATTTTCTTGGCAAGAATATTTCATAATGGTTGCATACAATTCTTTCATACCTTCTTTATTTAGTAGCTGGAATACTTCTATAAGGAATATATTTATCGACTCTTTGCTTATCCTCTTTGTTTTCAATTTTTGCAGAAAATAGGCAATGAGTTGTTCTGGTACCTATCAAGCCTTTTATAGGTTGTGAAGACCCATAGAAATCTTTAGGGAGTTCATTGGAAGATCATATTTATTGGAAATGATTCAAAAATATCTTTCATGAACTCTAATTATCTCCTTCATTTAGTTGTACACACTTCATGATTTCTCATATTTAAATCCAGTTCACAATTTTTAAAGAAGATTTTATTTATTTATTCATGAGAGACAGAGAGAGAGAGAGAGAGAGAGAGAGAGAGGCAGAGACAGAGAAGCAGGCTCCATGATGGGAACCCGATGTGGGACTCGATCCTGGGACTCCAGGACCACACTCTGGGTTGAAGGCAGGCACTAAACCACCGAGCCACCCACGGATCCTATCAGTTCACAAATCTTGATAAACTTTAAGGTATTCATTTAAAATGTGTAATGAAATAATTTGGTAGTGAGAAAAATCACATGTACTTATTTATTTTTACACTGAATAGCAAGAAAACAGAAATCTGTCACTTTTGTTTGAGAACACAGTTAAATATATTCTCATTTGAGTCTTTTACTCTGGTTGATTAATCAGCTGTGCTTAATTTAAAAGCTTATAAAGTTAAATTTCTTATCAGCACATAACAAGGTATTTATAACACAGCATCTGAATTTAAAAGTATTTTGGTTTGAGGAAATTACTCTTACAGTGTCTTTTCATTAGAACTGACTTTCTATGGCTAAAAACTTCATTTCCAAGATTGCATTATAACTAGCATTTTGGATGAAATTTAGATTTTGTATGTGCAGGAAGCTTTTTGAGACTGTGTTACGTGAGGAGAGCAGCAGGGCATGGGATAGCATGCATGGCATGTTCCAACATAGTTCATGGCAGGCAATGTGATTCTGGGACAGCCTCTTCCTGATTCAGCAGCTTCCTGAGGGAGAAATGCCATTGTGTCTTATCACAGCAGGGGTAATCTGGGTTCCTGGAAGTTCTGCTTAGACCCCGTTCTTCCAGCCTTTCCACTGACTTTGTGAACTACAAAAAGCCACCTTCTTCTTCTTCTTCTTCTTCTTCTTCTTCTTCTTCTTCTTCTTCTTCTTCTTCTTCTTCTTTTTTAAGATTTTATTCATTTATTCATGAGAGAGAGAGAGAGAGAGGGAGGCAGAGACACAGGCAGAGGGAGAAGGAGGCTCCATACGTGGGACTCGATCCCGGGACTCCAGGATCACACCCCGGGGCTGCAGGCGGTGCCTGCGCCACCAGGGCTGCCCAGGACTGAGTTTTGTATATTATTTTTGTACTCAGCCATCATACTCAACCTATTTATTGGCTATTACAGTTTTTCAGATAATTTTGGAAACTATTAAAAATTGTAAAATTTTCGTATATTCTTTGCTAATTTCTTCATCATTTCTCTTGAATATTAGCACCTTGTAGTATAGGTGATAGTATTTTTGCATTATTCTAACTTTAATGGAAAAGCTTTTAGTCTTTCCCCATTGAGAATAATTCTAGTTTTGGAGATTAGAGATATATAATGTTAAGAAGGTATTATTCATCACTGGGGCACCTGGGTAGCTCAGTTGGTTAAGCGTCTGGCTTTGGCTCAGCTTATGATCTCAAGGTACTGGGATCAGGCTCCCTGCTCAGTGAGGAGTCTCATCTCTCTCCCTCTACCCCTCTCTCTGCTTGTGCTCTCTCTCTCAAATAAATAAATGAAATCTTTGAAAAAGATATTCATCTTTTCCCATTTTACTAATAGTTTTCTTTTTTAAAAAATTAAGAATGGAAGTTAGCTGTTTTGAAGTTTATTTAAACATCCATGGGAATGACCATAGTTGTTTTCTAAATCTATCCACATGATAAATTATATTAGTAGATTTTCTTTTTTTTAAATAGATTTTCTAATATCAAATCATCTTGCATCCCTTGAAAAAACACACTTAGTCATAATATATTATTTTTTTAATGCTTTACTGGGTTCTCATTAGTATTTTATGATTTTTGGATTGATATTCATAAATGGGCAATTTTCCTTTTTTGTACTATTTTTCTATTTTGTACTACATTTCTTCTTGATATAATGTTTGCTATATGAAAAGAATTAGAAAAACTCATTATTATTATGTTGTCAGTTCTGTGAAATTATGTGGGTCTAATGATTTGAGGAGGGTTGTACAGAGGGTACACACTTTGACAACTTTCTTTGTTCTATTCTACTTCTGTGCTACTCATTATATTTAAGTTTTCCATCTTTTCGTGGGTCAGTTTTGATCCATTTCCTTCTTTTTTTGTGTGTGTGTGTGAAGACATTTTAAGAATAGTTTAATTAGGGATCCCTGGGTGGCGCAGCGGTTTGGCGCCTGTCTTTGGCCCAGGGCGCGATCCTGGAGACCCGGGATCGAATCCCACATCGGGCTCCCGGTGCATGGAGCCTGCTTCTCCCTCTGCCTGTGTCTCTGCCTCTCTCTCTCTCTCTCTCTCTCTCTCTGTGACTATCATAATTAAAAAAAAAAAAAAAAGAATAGTTTAATTAACTTTTGCCTTATTCTTTTTTTTTTAATTAATTTTTATTGGTGTTCAATTTACCAACATACAGAAAAACACCCAGTGCTCATCCCGTCAAGTGTTCACCTCAGTGCCTGTCACCCATTCCCCTCCAACACCCGCCCTCCTCCCCTTCCACCACCCCTAGTTCGTTTCCCCGAGTTAGGAGTCTTTATGTTCTGTCTCCCTTCCTGATATTTCCCAACATTTCTTTTCCCTTCCTTTATATTCCCTTTCACTATTATTCATATTCCCCAAATGAATGAGAACATACACTGTTTGTCCTTCTCCGATTGACTTATTTCACTCAGCATAATACCCTCCAGTTCCATCCACGTTGAAGCAAATGGTGGGTATTTGTCATTTCTAATTGCTGAGTAATATTCCATTGTATACATAAACCACATCTTCTTTATCCATTCATCTTTCGATGGACACCGAGGCTCCTTCCGCAGTTTGGCTATTGTGGCCATTGCTGATAGAAACATCGGGGTGCAGGTGTCCCGACGTTTCATTGCATCTGAATCTTTGGGGTAAATCCCCAACAGTGCAATTGCTGGGTCGTAGGGCAGGTCTATTTTTAACTCTTTGAGGAACCTCCACACAGTTTTCCAGAGTGGCTGCACCAGTTCACATTCCCACCAACAGTGTAAGAGGGTTCCCCTTTCTCCACATCCTCTCGAACATTTGTTGTTTCCTGCCTTGTTAATTTTCCCCATTCTCACTGGTGTGAGGTGGTATCTCATTGTGGTTTTGATTTGTATTTCCCTGATGGCAAGTGATGCAGAGCATTTTCTCATGTGCATGTTGGCCATGTCCATGTCTTCCTCCGTGAGATTTCTCTTCATGTCTTTTGCCCATTTCATGATTGGATTGTTTGTTTCTTTGGTGTTGAGTTTAATAAGTTCTTTATAGATTTTGGAAACTAGCCCTTTATCTGATATGTCATTTGCAAATATCTTCTCCCATTCTGTAGGTTGTCTTTTAGTTTTGTTGACTGTATCCTTTGCTGTGCAAAAGCTTCTTATCTTGATGAAGTCCCAATAGTTCATTTTTGCTTTTGTTTCTTTTGCCTTTGTGGATGTATCTTGCAAGAAGTTACTGTGGCTGAGTTCAAAAAGGGTGTTGCCTGTGTTCTCTTCTATGATTTTGATGGACTCTTGTCTCACATTTAGATCTCTCATCCATTTTGAGTTTATCTTTGTGTATGGTGAAAGAGAGTGGTCCAGTTTCATTCTTCTGCATGTGGATGTCCAATTTTCCCAGCACCATTTATTGAAGAGACTGTCTTTCTTCCAATGGATAGTCTTTCCTCCTTTATCGAATATTAGATGACCATACATTTCAGGGTCCACTTCTGGGTTCTCTATTCTGTTCCATTGATCTATGTGTCTGTTTTTGTGCCGGTACCACACTGTCTTGATGACCACAGCTTTGTAGTACAACCTGAAATCTGGCATTGTGATGCCCCCAGCTATGGTTTTCTTTTTTAAAATTCCCCTGGCTATTCGGGGTCTTTTCTGATTCCACACAAATCTTAAAATAATTTGTTCTAACTCTCTGAAGAAAGTCCATGGTATTTTGATAGGGATTGCATTAAACGTGTAAATTGCCCTGGGTAACATTGACATTTTTACAATATTAATTCTGCCAATCCATGAGCATGGAATATTTTTCCATCTCTTTGTGTCTTCCTCAATTTCTTTCAGAAGTGTTCTATAGTTTTTAGGGTATAGATCTTTTACCTCTTTGGTTAGGTTTATTCCTAGGTATCTTATGCTTTTGGGTGCAATTGTAAATGGGATTGACTCCTTAATTTCTCTTTCTTCAGTCTCATTGTTAGTGTATAGAAATGCCATTGATTTCTGGGCATTGATTTTGTATCCTGCCACGCTACCAAATTGCTGTATGAGTTCTAGCAATCTTGGGGTGGAGGCTTTTGGGTTTTCTATGTAGAGTATCATGTCATCGGCGAAGAGGGAGAGTTTGACTTCTTCTTTGCCAATTTGAATGCCTTTAATGTCTTTTTGTTGTCTGATTGCTGAGGCGAGGACTTCCAGAACTATGTTGAACAGCAGTGGTGAGAGTGGACATCCCTGTCTTGTTCCTGATCTTAAGGGAAAGGCTCCCAGTGCTTCCCCATTGAGAATGATATTTGCTGTGGGCTTTTCGTAAATGGCTTTTAAGATGTTGAGGAAAGTTCCCTCTATCCTAACACTCTGAAGGGTTTTGATCAGGAATGGATGCTGTATTTTGTCAAATGCTTTCTCTGCATCTAATGAGAGTATCATATGGTTCTTGGTTTTTCTCTTGCTGATATGATGAATCACATTGATGGTTTTACGAGTGTTGAACCAGCCTTGTGTCCCAGGGATAAATCCTACTTGGTCATGGTGAATAATTTTCTTAATGTGTTGTTGGATCCTATTGGCTAGTATCTTGTTGAGAATTTTTGCATCCATGTTCATCAGGGATATTGGTCTGTAATTCTCCTTTTTGGTGGGGTCTTTGTCTGGTTTTGGAATTAAGGTGATGCTGGCCTCATAGAACGAATTTGGAAGTACTCCATCTCTTTCTATCTTTCCAAACAGCTTTATTAGAATAGGTATGGTTTCTTCTTTAAACGTTTGATAGAATTCCCCTGGGAAGCCATCTGGCCCTGGACTCTCGTGTCTTGGGAGGTTTTTGATGACTGCTTCAATTTCCTCCCTGGTTATTGGCCTGTTCAGGTTTTCTATTTCTTCCTGCTCCAGTTTTGGTAGTTTGTGGCTTTCCAGGAATGCGTCCATTTCTTCTAGATTGCCTAATTTATTGGCGTACAGCTGTTCATAATATGTTTTTAAAATCGTTTGTATTTCCTTGGTGTTGGTAGTGATCTCTCCTTTCTCATTCATGATTTTATTAATTTGAGTCTTCTCTCTCTTCTTTTTAATAAGGTTGGCTAATGGTTTATCTATCTTATTAATTCTTTCAAAGAACCAACTCCTGGTTCTGTTGATCTGTTCCACAGTTCTTTTGGTCTCGATATCATTGAGTTCTGCTCGAATTTTAATTAACTGTCTTCTTCTGCTGGGGGTGGGGTCTATTTGTTGCTTTTTCTCTAGTTCCTTTATGTGTAAGGTGAGCTTTTGAATTTGAGATCTTTCCAGTTTTTGAATGGATGCTTGTATTGCCATGTATTTCTCCCTCAGGACTGCTTTTGCTGCATCCCAAAGATTTTGAACGGTTGTATCTTCATTCTCATTAGTTTCCATGAATCTTTTTAATTCTTCCTTAATTTCCTGGTTGACCTTTTTATCTTTTAGCAGGATGGTCCTTAACCTCCACGTGTTTGTGGTCCTTCCAAACTTCTTGTTGTGATTAAGTTCTAATTTCAAGGCATTATGGTCTGAGAATATACAGGGGACTATCCCGATGTTTTGGTATCAGTTCAGACCCGATTTGTGACCCAGTATGTGGTCTATTCTGGAGAAAGTTCCATGTGCACTTGAGAAGAATGTGTATTCTGTTGAGTTTGGATGTAAAGTTCTGTAGATATCTGTGAAATCCATCTGGTCCAGTGTATCATTTAAAGCTCTCATTTCGGGATCCCTGGGTGGCGCAGCGGTTTAGCGCCTGCCTTTAACCCAGGGCGCGATCCTGGAGACCCGGGATCAAATCCCACGTCGGGCTCCCGGTGCATGGAGCCTGCTTCTCCCTCTGCCTATGTCTCTGCCTCTCTCTCTCTCTCTCTCTCTATCATAAATAAATAAAAATTTAAAAAAATTAATTAAAAAAAAATAAAGCTCTCGTTTCTTTGGATATGTTGTGCTTAGAAGACCTATCTAGTATAGAGAGAGCTAGATTGAAGTCACCAAGTATAAGTGTATTATTATCAAAGTATTTCTTCAGTTTGGTTATTAATTGGTTTAAATATTTGGCAGCTCCCACATTCGGGGCATATATATTGAGGATTGTTAAGTCCTCTTCTTGGATAGATCCTTTGAGTATGAGATAGTGTCCCTCTTCATCTCTCACTATAGTCTTCGGGGTAAATTTTAATTTATCTGATATAAGGATGGCAACCCCTGCTTTCTTTTGAGGACCATTTGAATGGTAAATGGTTCTCCAACCTTTTATTTTCAGGTTGTAGGTGTCCTTCTGTCTAAAATGAGTCTCTTGTAGACAGCAAATAGATGGGTCCTGCTTTTTTATCCAGTCTGAAACCCTGCGCCTTTTGATGGGGTCATTAAGCCCATTCACGTTCAGAGTTACTATTGATAGATATGAGTTTAGTGTCATCATGAGAACTATTCAGTCCTTGTTTTTGTGGATTGTTCCACTGAACTTCTTCTTAAAGGGGAATTTTAAGAGTCCCCCTTAAAATTTCTTGCAGAGCTGGTTTGGAGGTTACGTATTCTTTCAGTTCCTGCCTGTCTTGGAAGCTCTTTATCTCTCCTTCCATTTTGAATGAAAGCCTTGCTGGATAAAGTATTCTTGGTTGCATGTTCTTTTCATTTAGGACCCTGAATATATCCTGCCAGCCCTTTCTGGCCTGCCAGGTCTCTGTGGAGAGGTCTGCTGTTACCCTAATATTCCTCCCCATAAAAGTCAGGGACTTTTTTTCTCTTGCTGCTTTAAGGATCTTCTCCTTATCTTTGGAATTTGCAAGCTTCACTATTAAATGTCGAGGTGTTGAACGGTTTTTGTTGATTTTAGGGGGGGATCTCTCTATTTCCTGGATCTGAATGCCTGTTTCCCTTCCCAGATTAGGAAAGTTTTCAGCTAGGATTTGTTCAAATACATATTTTGGCCCTCTGTCCCTTTCCGTGCCCTCAGGAACCCCAATTAAACGTAGGTTTTTCTTCCTCAGGCTGTCATTTATTTCCCTTAATCTATCCTCATGATCTTTTAATTGCTTGTCTCTTTTTTCCTCAGTTTCCCTCTTTGCCATCAACTTGTCTTCTATGTCACTCACTCGTTCTTCCACCTCGTTAAGCCTCGTTGTTAGGACTTCTAGCTTGGATTGCATCTCATTTAATTGATTTTTAATTTCTGCCTGATTGGATCTAAATTCTGCAGTCATGAAGTCTCTTGAGTCCTTTATGGTTTTTTCTAGAGCCACCAGTAGCTGTAAAATAGTGCTTCTGAATTGGCTTTCTGACATTGAATTGTAATCCATATTTTGTAACTCTGTGGGAGAGAGGGCTGTTTCTGATTCTTTTTTTTGAGGTGAGGTTTTCCTTCTAGTCATTTTGCTCAGTGCAGAGTGGCCAAAAACAAGTTGTATTGGGAAAAGGAGAAAAAGAAAGAGAAGGAAAGAAAAGAGAAAAAGAAAAAAGAGAAAGAAGAAAAAAAAGGGGAAAAAGAGAAGAAAAAGAAAAAGAAAAAGAAAGAAAGGAGAAAAAAGAAAAAAAAGGGGGGTTGGGGTGGGGGAAGCAATCAGAAATCAAGAAGAAAGAAAGAAAAAAAAGCACAAAACAAAACAAAAACAACAAAAAAAAAACAAAAACAAACAAACAAACAAACAAACAAAACACGGGGGAGTATCTTCCGATTCTGTATACTTTAAGTCCCTTGACTTCCCTTGGAACTGGTCCGTCTCGCTGGTCTTCTGGGGGAGGGGCCTGCTGTGCTGATTCTCAGGTGTTAGCACTTGGGGGAGCTGCTCTGCCCCTGCCTGGTGCAGGGCTCAGTGGGGGTTGTTCACCCCGTGAGGCCCCGGGAGGAAGCCACGGTGGCGGCAGCAGCTCTGGGACCCTGGAGTCAGCTCCCGCAGTAGCTCCGGGGCTCTCCGTCTGCAGGGCCTGGGGGCTCCCGGGCGGGGCCGCTGATCTGCTCAGCTCGGGGCAGGAGCGTCCTCGCTGTCCTGGGCCCTCCCGGCCTCTGCCTGTCCCGGGGGGAGGCCGGATCCTGGGCTGTGTCCCGGCGCCCTGTGCTCCGGGGCCTGCGCTGTTGGATTCTCGCTCCCGCCCCGCAGCCCCCTCCGCAGAGCCGCCGCCCGAGCCCCTCCGAGCTGTTCCCAGAGCCCCCCAGCCCCCTCTGCGGAGCTTCTTCCTCTGCCCGAGCCGCCGCCGCCGAGCTGCTCCCGGAGCCGCGCCGCCCCAGCCCCTCCGAGCTGCTCCGGTCCCGCCGAGCGCTGCAGCCGTTAGGGAGCTCGGCGCATCTCCCGGGGTGCAGTTCCTCTGTTACTGTCCCAGGGAGCCCGAGGGCATCCCCGCCCCCCTGGGTCCTGCTCCACCTCCCTGCGGGCCCCTTCCCCCCCCCCCCCCCCCCGGGGAAGGTTGGTGCAGCTCCTGCTCCTCCGGGCCGGGGCTCTCCTGTCCTGGGGACACTCGCCCCGGCCTCAGCCCGGCTCCTCCCGGGCCCCTCCCCCTTGGAGGCCTTTTGTGTCTTTATTTCTTTTTCCCCGTCTTCCTACCTTGATGGAAGCGCGAACTCTTCTCACTGTAGCGTTTCAGCTGGTCTCTCTTTAAATCTCAGGCCGAATTCGTAGATTTTCAGGATGATTGGATGGTTTTCTAGGTAATTTGTTGAGGACAGGTGACCTGGAGACCCTGCTCTTCCGCCATCTTGCCCCTCCCCTGATCCATTTCATACAAGTTTTCAAAGATATTTTTGGATAGATGTGAGTAACACAACATACATGTGCATATAAATAATTTCTGCTGTATCTGGTCATTTCTTCCTTTCCTATTTGGTGTGTTTGTCTTTCTCCTTAAAATAATAATATAAGGGGATCCCTGGGTGGCGCAGTGGTTTGGCGCTTGCCTTTGGCCCAGGGCGCGATCCTGGAGACCCGGGATCGAATCCCACATCAGGCTCCCGGTGCATGGAGCCTGCTTCTCCCTCTGCCTATGTCTCTGCCTCTCTCTCTCTCTCTGCGACTATCATAAATAAATAAAAATTAAAAAAAAAAATAATAATATAAAAAACTAGACTTGTGGGATCCCTGGGTGGCGCAGCGGTTTGGCGCCTGCCTTTGGCCCAGGGCGCGATCCTGGAGACCCGGGATCGAGTCCCGCATCAGGCTCCCGGTGCATGGAGCCTGTGTCTCTGCCTCTCTCTCTCTCCGTGTGTGACTATCATAAATAAATAAAAATTTTAAAAAAACTTAAAAAAAAACTAGACTTGCTAGTTAATCTATTTAGTTGATTTTCAAAAATCCATTTTATATTTTCTCTTTTTTTTTAAAAGATGTATTTATTTATTTTGGGGGGGGGGGCAGAGGGAGCAGAGGGAGAAAGAGTAAGAGAAACTCAAGTAGGCTCCACACTGAATGAGGAGCACTAGGCAGGCTTGATCTTATGACCCTGAGATCATGACCTGAGCCAAAACCAAGAGTCAGATGCCTAACTGACTGTGTCACCAAGTGCCCCTGTATTTGCTCTTTCATGTTACAAAAATTCATTACTTCGTTTTCTATTTATTAATTCCTTCCTCTTAATTTCCTTAGGTTTATCTTTATTTTTCTTCCTTATTTACTGCCTTGCATCCTAATTCACTTATTTTTTTTTATCATTTCTTATTTATTAATATAAGCATCTTAGGCTATGAGGTTTCCCCTGGGCATTCGTTTAACTATATTTTCCATATATGAGGCATTAACAATGACAGTGGTGAATAAATCAGTTTTTCATGAAAATAGAATTTACAACTTTAAGTGAACACATGGTCTTCTGAAAATCAACATTAATTTAATTTTATTTATTTATTCATGAGAGACACAGGAGAGAGAGAGGCAGAGACATACACAGAGGGAGAATCAGGTTCCTCAGAAGGAGCCCAATGCAGGACTCCATCCCAGGAGCCCCTCCATCTCAGGACCCTGGGATCACACCCTGAACTGAAGGCAGACACTCAACCCCTGAGCCACCCAGGCGTTCCTGAATACATTTTAAACACATGTGATCCCCTGTAACAAATATATTTAATTTCAATGTTACAAGACAATTATCCGTGGAACTATTTCTTAAAATCTTTAATAATGTAGGAAAGTGCTTTGGTCTTTTTAGTTGGCTGATTTAGAAAAATGCTCAGTTCTGCAAGCACAGATACAGAAAAGACATATTTAACTAAAATTTGTAGTAACTGGCATCTATTTTCTTATCTATCTAATAAGGTAAAGTGGTTGGTGTAGGGCTTTCTTTCCTTAAAGCATCTATGTCATTGGTCTCCCATTCTTGCAATTCACTTCATTAAATTGTTAACTAAGCCTTTTGTCTTCAGTTACAATTTCTTTTTTTTTTTTTTTTTTTAAGATTCTATTAATTTATTCTTGAGAGACACAGAGACATAGAGATATAGGCAGAGGGAAAGGCAGGCTCCCTACAGGGAGCCTGATGCAGGACTCTATCCCAGGACCCCGGGATCATGACCTGAGTCAAAGGCAGATGCTGACCACTGAGCCAACCAGGTTCCCCCCTTCAGTTACACAATTTTTAACCAAGATCAAATTAATGAATATGGAACTTATATTTTTATGATTTCAAAGTTAGAATTTTAATATTTCCATTGAATATACTCATTAGATTTCTTGTGAATATTTGAAATTCCTTCCTATGCTTAAACATTTCATCTATCCATAGGGGCATAGATGCTTACTAAGAGATTAAAAAATTGGATCAGGTGGTGGGATTTTGGTGCTTTTGTACTCTTCTTTATGCTTTTCTCTACATTTGAACTTTTCATAATAAAAAGTTCCAAAAAATCAGATCTATTTGTATAATTGCAAGAGACATTTAGAAACACTCTAGAAATGATAGAAGAAAGAGGGAGTCAGCCATAGGAAGGAACTAGAGGTTGTGTGATTTATAAGTAGACAGTTGATACCCTCTGTTGTTTTTCCTCATGGAGAGCAGAAATGCTCGAGTGTGGCAGAAAATATTTAGACTGGATATAACAAGGGATGTCTTTCTGCAGGAGACCATGCAGCTGTTCTGCCTTATCTTTAAGAGCTCCAGAGATGCTCTCTGCCTAGCAAGGCAGAAGCCTTGTATGGGGGTGAGATAGCTCTTCCTTTGATTGGGGAGAGGAGGCAGTGTAATAATTCTTCAAACAGACCTGGGGCAGCTGCAACTCATATAACTGAATGGAGTTAGCAGGATGGTGTCTGGCTGCCCTGAAAAGAGTGGGAAGGCACCAGGCAAGGATGCAGATTAGGTTCTGCCTCAGTGGACCTGCTGTGGATCAGTCTCTGCCTTACATCTCACCCAGAATACTTCCATTGAGAACACGGATCACAAGGTAGGGAGGTGCTCTGGGGTTCATGGAGCCTAGCTCTTTACTCTTCTGGGAATGAAGAATTCATACTAAACTGTCACTTACGAAAGCATGGGATTTTCCAAGGGAAACAATCTTCACGACATCAGCCAGGCAAAATGCCCTGACAGTCATTCATGCAAAACATTAGTTGGTGCTCACTATATTCAGAACCATTTTGATTATATTCGGGCTACTGAATAGTTTCCAGAGTGCCATGCACATGACACCTAGAAGTATAGGTTCCAGATTCTGAGCTGGATTTAAGTCCTGACTCTTCAATTAACTAGCTGTGGAACTTTGCAAGCAAGTGCCTTATTAGTCTCTGTGTCTCAGACCCCTGGGTGGATTTGGTATCATAATAACAGCACCTAGTTCATAGGATTAGAGATGACAGATGTAAAGTGCTTGGAATGTCATGTAGTAAGTGCTCAGTAAGCGTTAACTATTATTATTTAGCATGGTCATGTTGTATCTTCTTTGACAAGCTTCATGTTCCTCATTTTCCAACAACTCAGGTACCTTAAATGGACCCCGAGTTACCTCAGGGCTGAGAAGCAGCTACTCTTAAATTTTCCTGGTCATCCAGCTGGAGGGGGTTCTCAGGAGCTTCTTGCCTTTCTAGCCTCATCAAAACATTAAATTCTAAGGTGAGAGGACTCTGACCCTTGCTGTTGGGTTCTGTGGGTGATGGAACAAGTGAACCATCCTATGGAAATGGCTTTGGAGTCTCTCCTCTTGAGCTAAAGATATAATTGTGGGTAGAGATTCATTCAGCTCAACTACAGGCAATCTCGGAGTACTGGATTATCCTTCACCTACATTCTGGAGTAACATCCTTGAGTATCCCAAGGACTTGGTATAAGCTATTCTGGGGAGACTTTGTGACTCTGTGTGCATCCAGCACAGGCCTTGTGTATGTGGATTGTTTCCCAGTTTCTATGGAATTTTGAAACTTGGGAGTCCCAAACTGAGAGTTTTCCCCTCTCTGGAGAGAGGTTGTGGGGCTTCTCCAGAGACTCATTACAACACTGTGATAACAAGGCCCTAGCCACTTCAAATCCCCTGGCTGTTGATTGCTCTAATTTTAAAAATGAAAGTTTAGGGGCTCCAGGCCAGCTCAGTGGGTGGGGCATGTGGCTCTTGATCTCAGCGTTGTGAGTTTGATCCCCACATTGGGTGCAGAAATTACTTTTAAAAAGCCTGAAGCAAAGTAAGTCAGTCAGAGGAAGACAAATACCATATGATTACACTCATATGTGGAATTTAAGAAACAAAATAAAGAATATGGGGGTGGGGATAAACCAAGAAATAGACTCTTAACTACAGAGAGCAGAGGATTATGGGAGGGGATTTGGGGGGGATGGGTTAAATGGGTGATGGAAATAAAGGAGGACACTTCTTATGATGAGCACTGAGTGTTGTATATAAGTGATGAATCACTAAATTCTACACCTGAAGCTGATATTGCACTGTGTGTTAACCAGCTGAAATTTAAATAAAAACCTGGTAAAACCCTGGAAGTGCGCTCTTTTTCCCTCCATTTGCAGAGCATGGTAACTTTGGAAAAGTGTAATGAGCCTGGTTGAGGGAGTGAAGGGTAAAATAGCAGCTAAGCCCTTTCCTAAGGGCTTAACCAGTGAGTTATGACCATGGGCGTTGTATGGCTGTGAAAGGGTGTGGGTGTGGACCATGCTCCAGGAGCTGCAGGATAATTCCTTCTCTGTCTCTTTTTTATGAATCTCTGCCTGCCCCTTGACTTCCTCATCCCCCAGCTTCTATGATCTAGCTCTACCCATGGTGGCCTTCTTGTTCTTCAACCACACTCACACCTGTCTCAGGGCTTGGGTCCTAGCCCTTGTTGCATCTGCTCAGTGTCACCTCTTTAGATGGGCTTTTCCTGTCTAATGTAAAATAGATTCCTCCTTGTCATTCCCTGTCCCCTTACCCTATTTGCTTTAATTAATAACACTATCTGATATTTTATTTACATATTTACTTTTTTTGTTTACATACTTACATATTTCTGTTTTTCCTACTAGAAGGAAAACTATGAGGATAGGGACTGACCTGCTCATTGCTCTATCTGCTATGCTTAGAACAGTGCTTGATATAGAAAAGGTGCTGAATAAATACATTTTATGAAACTGAGAAAGCAACACACCTCTTGCCCCGAGGACTTTTTGCATGGAACAGAATAGCTGTGGGTACAGTCAGAAGGGGAGTAATGAGCACTTTTTGTAGCATTTTGAAGGGTTTCAGGCTTAAGATGCTGGAGTGCCTTTTGAGAAGGGGACATGAGACATAAGAAGACCAAAGATGAATCACTTAGCTAATTTGTGTCCTCTTGGGATGATTGGTCTCTCTCTTAGAAGTAGCACCAGTTAACTCAAGATGTCTTCAGCACCTCTGATTGCTCCACTGAGACCACTTTAATATATTCTTATCTCCAGGCCTCAAGAAATGTGGAGGATGGATACTTAAAAATATAAACTTGCTTCCAGCCAGACCAGGTCCATTCCTTGTTTAAAGCATACCTTACACTCTGGCATCTTCATGCTTTGGCTCCTGCCATTTCTCCTAACAGGAATTCTCTTCCTACTCCTCCCACTTTCCAGTTACTACCCCCTCTTCAAGACCTGGTTCAAATTCTTTTATGAAGCCTTCACAGTCATCATGGGCAAGAACTTTTCCTTCCTCTGAGCTCCTTTAAGTCTTATTGTTCACACATTCATGACATTTAGGTATGAACAAGTGGGGCAACTCAAGAAACTAATTAACTCCGAAGTCTTTTTCTTTGGCTTCTCAAGTCTTCAGATGTCACCCTTCCCTTTGGGGCTTAAAGTCACAGAAGACCAAACCTAGATTTGATAAACAGCCTGAAAGTTCAGTAGATTCCTGGATTCCCTCCCAAGTAATTCCCAGAGAATGCTTACATTTTCTGCCATCCCTGCTAGTTCTGCAGTTTGGCTGGTCTTCTGGCCATCTTATGACCACCTTGTCCAACTGCTATTCTTTTCCCAGACTTTCCCCTCCATGTGCAAACAAAGGTCCTTCTGTTATCTGTCCAAGTGCACAAGCTCTAACAACTACCAAAACTTCATAAAAAGCCTTGGAATAAGAAGAGGGAATTGTAGTGCAGAAAAGGGATGGGTTGGGGGGATCTCATAAGAGAACATGTAAAGAACAAGTGGAAGTTATTATTCTTAGAGTGCACTAACCATAAATCTAACAGGTATTTTAAAAAAATTTTTTTACACTTTCCTCATCCCTCTTTCTACTGCCATATTGCTAAAAATCTTGCCTTTAAGTCATGCAATGCCATCCCCATACCTCACTCTGCTCCATTCACCTCTGGATGCAAGATCCTGATCTCTGAGGCCTAGTGAGATGTGAAAACCCCATTTGGGCCCAACGACACATTCTATTCAACAGAGATGGATCTTTCCCCAATGTAAACCATTTCAATGTCTTGATGAGCCGTATAGCTCTGCATGGTCTTAAACCACAGAGGACATCATTTTGGCTTTACTGCCAATAAAGCAATTGAAATGTTTTCCCCAAACACACAAACTAACAAATACAGTATAGTCTCCAAATTGAGTCAGAAAATTGCTGGCAATTTTTAAATAACTTACCTTGGCTTCTAGACATTAGATATTTTTTTAAATATTGTGGTTCAAACTCCTCAGAACACTCTGGTATATATATATATATATATATATATATATATATATATATATAGGCTTTAAATGTGTTTTATTTCTTACAGAAGTCAGCAGAATAGTAAAGCATCTACGAAGAGAATGGTGGTGGCATCCAAGTGAAGGCCTGGGGATCTGTCCCTCCCTTTTGAAGGCATAAGGTGCGTAGGGGCATGGGTGAGTCGTGTTGATGCAGTTTTGGAATATCGGTGAGGTTTGGTGGGGTGGGGTGGGGGTGCGGAGCTGATGACCAAGAAAGAATTTTGAGATGTCTTTGGTGCAAAACGGTGGTTTTATTAAGGCATGGGAACAAGACTTGTGGGCAGAAAGAGTTGCCCTGGGGTTGTGAGAGGTGGCTGATTATATACCTAGGAATTGGGGGAGGTAAGGAAAAGAGAGGTTTCAAAAGGATTTTCATATTAAAGAAGACTCACAGGATGCCAGCCTTGCCATTGTCAAATTAAGGTTGTTTTTCCTTCTAACAAGGCATAAACATTAAGATAGTTGGGAGTTTCCCGGATGAACATTACACTCTGCCCGCTTGAAGTATCTGTCAATGGGCTGCAGGTTATAAGGACATTTATTTGGAGGGGGTGCCTGGGTGGCTCAGTTGGTTAAGCGTCTGCCTTCAGTTCCGATCGGTCCTGGGTGTTGTGCCCAAGATTGCGAATCCGAGAAACCACCAGGGAGCCGAGTCTGATACAAGCGCACGAGGGTTTATTAGCAAGCTCGAGCTTGGGTCCAAGTACACCAGACACAGCGGAGCAGGGACTTGGACCCCGAAGTGGGTTCCAGTTGGGTTTTTATGGGCTGTCTAGGGGATTTTCAGAAGGGAGGGAGGAATTTTTTTTTCCAATATGGGGGAAAGGGTGGGGGAGTTTCTTAAGATCTGATACGGGATTCTCTGCCGAGGGCAATTCTGAGCTCTGTTGTCTTTCTGATAGGGGATTCCCTGCCGAGGACATTCTGCAGTTTTTCCTGTAAAGTTCGGCTCTTATTCCCAGGGGCCTAAGATGGCTGTACTTGTGCTAATGCTAAACTTGAGGTGGAATGGCCTTAATTTTCTCAGCCTCCACACTGGGATTGAGCTCCATGTCTGTTCCCTGCTCCCTGGGGAATCTGCTTCTCCTTCTCCCTTGCCACTCTCCTGCTCATGCTCTCTTTCTCTCTATCTCAAATAAATAAAATCTTAAAAAATAGAAGAAAAGAAAATGCCTTAAAGAAAGGCCATTTAGGGCAGCCCGGATGGCTCAGTGGTTTAGTGCCGCCTTCAGCCCAGGGCATGATCCTGGAGACTCGGGATCGAGTCCCACATCGGGCTCCCAGCATGGAGCCTGCTTCTCCCTCTGCCTGCGTCTCTGCCTCTCTCTCTCTCTCTCTCTCTCTCTCTCTCTCTCATGAATAAAGAAATAAAATCTTTAAAAAAAAAAAAAAAGGCCATTTAATTGTATCTACATATTGATAAAATGCTTTGTTCTTGTAAATTACTAAAACATTTGTAAACTGAGGGAGACTCCTGTCTTTCAGGATTGTGATCTCTATAACTTAATTATTTGTTTTTTCCTTTCCTTAGCTTTAGGGCAGCCAGGAGTGCCTGCGGAATGTCACACATATCCTACCTGGGATGGGGATGGAGGGTTGCAGGATGTCTGCTTCTGCTTTGTCCTCAGCTTGCCTTCTGTTCTCTTATCAATGTTTGAGAGGGAGTCACACTAACAAAAATATACTTGTATGATGAGCATTTCAGAAAAAACATTTTATTAATCTCTGTGAGAAATAAGACTGCAAGGCCAGAAATGCTCTCCCCAGTACATTCACTCCCTTTGCCCTCTTCCTCATCTGAACCACTCCCTGAGATCTCTTTGACCCTTCATAACAGAGAAGGGTGTTCTTCCATCTTCAGTCAGAGTATGTTTAATCTGGAAAGTCTAAGCAAGCAGGCATTACTTTAGAAAGAGATAAAAATTTCTCTCTGGTCATGCTGCAAGTCAGGGAGTAGACAGTGGTCTGCCTACTGGATGAGCCCAAAGTCATCCAAAATTTCAGGGGCAGTCACTCCCTGGGTAAAACTATCCTTCCTGGGGCTGAGCCCCTGGTAACCAGGAGACAATGGAAATCATGAGTTGTACTTCCTTCCTCTACCGCCAGGAGTCTGTCACAAGCTGGTGAGCAAGGCCGGTCAGGAACACAGTAAAAAGCTAGAGACACCCAAGAGGTGCTGTAAATACTTGAATACTTGCCAAAGAGCTTAGAAATGAAAAAAATGGATGGTTCCAAATTACTGTTTTTTAACCTTTTTTCGAGTCACAAAGCCATTTGAGAATTTGACTCTTCCCACTTTCCTCCCAATCTACATAGACATACTCGTTTGAATGTAGTTTAAGGGATTTCCTAGAACACCCTGAGGTTCATCTACCGACCTTCTGCTCTAGACTACTAACTCTTGGAGGGCAAAGATTGGGCTTGTTCTCTGATGTGTGTTCAGCACCTGTTAAAAGTGCCTGCCATATGAGCAGTGTCAATAAATGTTTGTGGAGTGGAAGAGAGCAGAAGCAAACCTGCATTTGCCTGGCAAAAGCCAGTCTGGGCTGAGTACATGCTAGCGGCATTAGCACCTCAAGAGGCTTTGGTAGTGACTCCTTATCTCTATTTTTGATATGAAGGTTGGTTAAAGCATCTGATTCCTGATCTCAGCTTGGGTCATGATCTTAGGGTCCTGGGATTGAGCCCTGAGAGTTGAGAGAGTTGGGCTCCCCACTCAGTGGGGAGTCTGCTTGCCTGTCTGCCTCTCTCCACTCACATGCACACACATACTCTCTCTCTCTAAAATAAATGGATAGGGATCCCTGGGTGGTGCAGCAGTTTGGCGCCTGCCTTTGGCCCAGGGTGTGATCCTGGAGACCCGGGATCGAATCCCACATCAGGCTCCCGGTGTATGGAGCCTGCTTCTCCCTCTGCCTATGTCTCTGCCTCTCTCTCTGTGACTATCATTAAAATGAAATGGATAAATTTTTAAAAAAAATCTTAAAAAATCACTTTCTGATGAGAAAAGTGATATTGCTTCCTCAGCCATCATACTTTGAATTTAAAAACAGAAGCCTATTAGAGCTAGATGACTAAAGGTGCGTGTGCACAAGTGCACGCATGTATAGGGCAACGAAGAGAAGTCACAAATAACGTTGTTGATCTTTTCAAGTATAAGGTTGAGCAAATGATGTCAAATATAAAAAAATACATGCTATATGAATTTCAAAGACACGAAAAACTAACCCATGGTGTTAGAAATCAGGATAAAGTTCACCTTTGGGACGGGCAGCTTGAGAGGGACATCTAGGGGAGAGTATTTACTTTATGGTAATCCACTGAGTGTATGCTCTGTGTGCATTTCTGTGTATATATATATTTAAATAAAAATTCAAATTCTCAAATTCTACACTGTGGATTCCTGATTCCAAGTGCAAGAAAAATATGTCTAAGAGGGACAACACACTTTAGGCTTAAGCAGGAAGGACATGAGCTGGGCTCTGGAAATTAGGTGTGTGAAGACTTTCCCAATGGTAGGACATATGGGGACACAGGGGCAGTATGGGGCAGGGTGAAGATAATGGCTAGATTGAAGTAAATGATGTATATGGACTATGTAAGGTATGAGCGGAGACTGGGAGGTAATTCTGGGAGAGACTAAGGGTAGGGGTCTCAAGTGCTAGGCTCAGCAGCTTGGGTTTTTCTTTCAGATAATGGAAAATCACTGACGATTTGGTATATTGATAGCAGTTAGGATGTTAGAGAGGATGGTATTGAGTAGCGTGCAGTGGTAGCCTGTAATGGGGCTGTAGATGGGGGTAGATGGAGGACGACGTACTGTGAGATTCTCTAAGATATGTCCGGTAGTACTGATTTTGGTTAGTGTTCCTACTCTAGTTCTTGCTAGTTTACACATGTTTGGGTTTGTATTCTTTCCCAAGTGGGCTTCAGAGGCATCAGGCTCAGGCAGTGGCAATTCAGAGACTGCACTGTAAATTGTGCCCCTGAAGACTCCCTATGATTGGATCCTTCTAGATAGTCCATGCTCTTACCTGAGCCAAACCGGCCCCATTTTCCCCCTGTGGGGTCCAGCATGGGACCCAAACAGGAGACCTTTCCATAGTATTGCCCCTTTTGGCCCTGAGAGTGCAGAGTCTGCTTGTGCAAGCCCCCAAGCCTGGGGCTGCTCTGTGGGCAGGACATGCTGAGGGCTGGCCAGCCTGCCTCATTTAGGCTAATGTGAGTATTGCTGAGTCCCGTGTATGACAGTTACTCTGAGTATGCTGACCCCTCTGTAGAATGCAGATGGTGGAGGACAGAGGGGGTTGATTCCTTCACTCTAGGAATTCTAGGCAAGTAGGGCTAAGCAAAATTCCCATGTACAGAAGTATCTTCCCTTTGTCTTTACTTTTGGTAGTCAACTAGGTATACTGTCCAAGGAGAAAACAACTGATTGAGGCAGAACTATGGCCTGGCAAGATATATTAGTGGGTTGGGTGGGATGGTCAATATCTCAGTAGGGACAAGGAAAACAGAATTTGTTCTTTGCTAAAATTAAAGAATAGCAGAGCTTCTAGAAATAATGGCAACATCTTATGATTTCCTAATGCACTGCATATGAATTCTTTTCCATTTTGAATTTCTCAATCAGGCTATGAGAAAGATGAGGAAAATAGCATTATCCTTGATTATCATATGAGGATTCATGTACATATGTCCAGAAAGGGGAGGTGATTTGTCCAGTCTCAAGAATGGTAAGAGGTAGAACTTGACACCAGGTCTCTTGACTCCAAGTCTAGAGTTTTCTCTGTGTACTAGCTATATTGCCCCTTGGCAGGACTCTACCGTCCTGTAGTTAACAGAGAAGTTTAGACCTATGGACAATTTGGCCTTCCAGTCTCTGAAGAAATCTGATGGGAAGGTGGTACATGTTGGACTGAGTGGGCATGGAAGAGTAAACGAGAGAAGTAGAACAGTAATTGTTGTCTATCAGGTGAATCAAGCAAGAAGCAATGAAGACTGGTAAGGGGGCAGGGAATATGGTAGGAGAAGGGATAAAGCACTATCCAGAGAGACTACTTTGCCTTCTGTCCCCCAGCCAGTTTAGACTGTGCACATAGCACGAGAAGCTCCAGTTGGCCAATGGGTGGCCCAGATAAACCAAAGACACTTCCTCACCTACTCAGAGGACTTGTAGACCTCTCAGTGCTAGAACTGGTGGTACAACCTATAATTTTTTTAAAGATTTTATTTATTTATTCATGAGAGAGGGAGAGAGATAGAGAGGCAGAGACAGGCAGAGGAAGAAGCAGGCTCCATGCAGGGAGCCCGATGCAGGACTCGCTCCTAGGACTCCGGAATCACACCCTGAGCCAAAGGCAGACGCTCAACCACTGAGCCACCAGGCATCCCAACCTATAGCTTTCTAAGTGGCATAAACATCCAATAGAATAGACTGTCCAGCTGTCCATAACATGTGCATGCTCATCAATGAAGACTTCACAGCTAGAGGGGCAATCTAGAAGATTTGGGTGTGATTCATTTCACCGGCCAGACACTGCTGGTCTAATATGGAGCTCACTGTGGCTTTTTTTTTTATTTAAATTATTTATTTATTTATTTATGATAGTCACACAGAGAGAGAGAGAGAGGCAGAGACATAGGCAGAGGGAGAAGCAGGCTCCATGCACCAGGAGGCTGATGTGGGATTCGATCCCGGGTCTCCAGGATCGCGTCCTGGGCCAAAGGCAGGGGCTAAACTGCGCCACCCAGGGATCCCTCACTGTGGCTTTTGATCAAGATAATTATTATAGGGGCACCTGACTGGCTCACTTGATAGAGGATGTGACTCTTAACCTCAAGGTGGAGAGTTCAGGTCCCACATTGGACATAGAGCTTACTTAAAAAATAATAACAAAAAAATAAGATAATTACTGTACAAGATCCTAGGTGGCAGTAAAGCCAAGGTGAGCAGACCTAAACTGTAGAGGTGAAATGAGAGGTCCCCAGCAGAGGTGAACACAGAACAAACATTCTGCTGTTCCGGGTTACTTAAAGAGCAGAGCTTCTGCTATAACCTAAGGCATGTATCTTCGCTTTCATTAAATTTCTTGGTATTTCTGATATGGGGGAGTTATTTTTCACTGGGTATAGTGGCAGTTCCTCCAAAGATGTATTTTGAGAGTTGAATGGATTGTCTGGCTCCCTCATCTTATTTCCAGATTTGGTTACCAAGCTCAGCCCAGGCTTCACCCCCTGTACAATTCTTCTTGATTTTATAGACTTTGAATATATCTGCTTTTAGTAGTTCCGTGTGTGGGTGTGCGTATGTGTGTGTATGAGCAAGTGTGTCTGCCATGCCTAGGGTGGGTCAGGGCTTCTCCCTGGGGCCTTTCCTTCTGCCACATTCCTTCTTCAGGATTCTTGGCAATGATCTGTGCTACAACATGGATGAAACTTGAAAACAATATGGTAAGTGAAAGAAGCCAGACTATGTATTATATGATCCATTTATATGAAATGTCCAGAGTAAACAAATCCCATAGACACAAAAAGATTAATAGTTGTCAGAGGTTGGAGAGGGTTGATAAAAATTTTCTTAAATCGATTGTCGTGATGAATGCACAACTGAATATACTAAAAGCTATTGATTTGCATACTTTAAGTAGATGCATGGTATGGTATATAAATTAAATCTCAATAAAGCTTTTAAAAAAGAAAAGATCCTTGTGCACAGTGAGTTAGCTGGTGAGACTGTCTATGTGACATGATTGCACTGAGATGGGGGCAGGTGTTGGGTACAGACTCCATGCAGGAGTGGCTGATACAGAATTCTGGCTCAGTTGAGATAGGCAGAGGTTAATTCAGTCCTCAGGACTCTGCAGTCTTTCCTTTACAGATGTATTCTTCTGGTTTTTTTCTGTCTAGTTCATAGACCTTTGGTCACCAGCAAGCACATGGTCCCTTCTATCTAGTATCCAGCCCACCCCACCTGACCTATTTGACCTTATCCCTGGAATCTATCCATTTCCTTGGCATTTGGTTTGCTGTCTAGACTAATGGTCCAGAGCTAATAACCTATGAAAGAAATTTTGCTCTCCCTTAATTTTTCCTGTTTCTGTAACTTCCCTGAACTCAGGTTCCTCCACGTGTCTTTAGACCAAGAGCTGGGATGCCTGGGTGTCTCAGTGGTTGAGCGTCTGCTCAGGGTGTGATCCTGGAGTCCTGGGATCAGGTCCCACATCCAGCTCCTCGTGGGGAGCCTGCCTCTGCCTCTCCCTCTGCCTGTGTCTCTGCCTCTCTCTCCCTGCATCTCTCATGAATAAATAAATAAAATCTTAAAAAAAAAAAAAAGACCAAGAGCTATTCAAGGGCAAATGTTTTCCTGCTGTCTCCAAAGACTCACATCAATCGTAGACCCTGTGACATAGCCAGCTGTCACTATGTGCTTGCTCATAGACATTTCCCTCCTACCTTCAGAGCTACAATTAAATTATACATATATATTCTTTTAGGATAAATCTAACTTAGAGTCCTACCATTGTAATAACCCCTGTTGGGGCACCTAGGGTGGCTTAGTCCGTTAGGTGGCCAACTCTTGATTTTGGCTAGGATCATGGTCTCAACGTCCTGAGATTGAGCCTGCATTGGGCTCCCTGCTCAGTGCAGCACCTGCTATAGGATTCTCTCTCTCTTTCTGCTCCTCCTTCTGCTTGCTCACATGAGTGTGAGTTCTTTCTCTGTCTCTAGAATAAATAAATCTTTTTTTAAAATTTTTTATTTATTTATTTATGATAGTCACAGAGAGAGAGAGAGAGAGAGAGAGAGGCAGAGACACAGGCAGAGGGAGAAGCAGGCTCCATGCACTGGGAGCCCGATGTGGGATTCGATCCCGGGTCTCCAGGATCGCGCCCTGGGCCAAAGGCAGGCACCAAACCGCTGCGCCACCCAGGGATCCCTAGAATAAATAAATCTTAAAAAATAATTACCATTGTTAATAGTTTGGCATATGTTCCTATGTTCTTTACATACACATGTTTATATTTTTATTATCTTTTAAAATATAAATTTTGGCATACATCAAAGAATATATTTAGCATGTTAAAAAGAAAACCACAAGGCCCTGGGACGCCTGGGTGGCTCAGTGGTTGAGCGTCTGCTTTTGGCTCAGGTCGTGATCCTGGGGTCCTGGGATCCCTGCAGGGAGCCTGCTTCTCCCTCTACCTCTTGTGTGTCTGTCTCTCTCTGTGTGTCTCTCATGAATAAATAAATAAAATCTTTAAAAAAAGAGTGTGCAGCGGCTTCCTGATTGGTGAAGTCTTCCTTCCTTCCTCAGCAGTATCTTTTAGGAGAAAACTACTAGAACTTCACATTTGAGAATTTGCTGTCCCTTTTGAGCCCCTTCCATAATTTTCCTTGGAATATTTAAAGATCTGACTTCCCGAAAACCATAAAAAATATGTCTGGCCATCTTCCTTCAACATTCTAGCAAGTCAAATTGTTAACAGGGTAAAAATTTACTATGTGCTCTCCTTCTAGCAGAAGGAGCTGATGTCCTGATGCCTGAGACTGCTGGCACAGCTGTATCCTGCCTTAGATCACTTTTTCGGTCTGAATTAAAAAACATCACCCATGTCCCCTCTTTATTTTAACATCTATTCTGTATTCCTACCAGGTTTTATTTCCTGTTTGCTTCTTCTTTTATCTGCATCCAAATGCTTCTTTTCCGAAGGTTTGTGATTTCCTTCTTGTCTTATACACTACTGTTGAATACTGTAATTAGATCTAGTTCCTCTGAGCAGTGTTATCTTAAAGGGTCATCCACCAGTCATGAGCTCCTAATAATCTGTTTATTTTCTTGTGATAAAATTCAAGTTCCTTCCCCATTCTGGTCTTCTATAATACAGCACTTCCCAGACTTAAGGGTTTTACTATAATTAAAATTTCAGGGGAAAAAGGGCCCAAGTTAATGTGTTTGGTAACAAAAAATGATATTTCCTCCCACCCCCCAACAGTCTTAGAATATCATCATCCTTTTTTTTTTTTTTTTTAAGATTTTATTCATTTAACAGAGAGTGAGCACAAGCAGGGGCAGCAGGAGAGGGAGAAGCAGGCTCCCTGCTAAGCAGGGAGCCTGATGCAGGGCTCTATCCCTGGATCCTGGGATCATGACCTGGGCCAAAGGCAGATGCTTAACTGACTGAGCCATCCAGGTATCCCATCATCTTTTCATAGAAGAACAATAATTTAATTCTGTAAAGATTAGAAAGGACATAATTTCAGAATTTAAAAATATTGAAAAAGCATTACTTCATTATAGACCTGAAAACCTTTGTCATAGACCAGCTCCACTCCACAGACCCATGTGGGAAACACAGCTAGAATATATGGTTTTGCAGTGCTATTTGGACACTTTTCCCTTTCCTCTAAAATTTTAGGAAATCCATGTTGCCCAGTTTTTGTGTTAGTTACCTTGTCATTCATCAGAGGCCCATAAATCTTCTGTCACAATCACAAGCTGTCCCCCAAATCCTAGTCTGTGACACTATCTTTGTTGTCAGATGTCCGGCCTTGTGCTTGCTCTTTTCCAAAGTCACTCTTCAAATTGGGAAGATGAAAATATCATTGTAACCACAAGCCCTTCAGAGTCTTCTTCAGTAACTAGCATGCCTCAGATTTCTCTGCTTGTATAATTTGTTCTCATATGGATCAATTAAAATACGAGGTTGCCAAATTACAACAAACTCTACCTCAGGCCTCAGAATACACTTGAGGAAGGGACTAAATCATTACCAAGGCCAGGTCTGCAGTGGGCTCCTACCCTCTTACAGAGTTCCTAAGAGAATGGGGTCTCATCCTCCTGGGTTCAGGGGAGGGCTCGGTCATCTGTTGACATCAATGGATCCTCCTTGGTATACTGTGTAAGGATGCATTGTTCCTGTGCAAGTGTCAGGTTGGGATTGTCCTTTCTCTTCAACCATACTGAAGAGTGATATTTGGTAGGATAAAGACAAAAGACTTTTCTACCATGATAATGCTGAATTCATGCTATGAAAAGTCGACATTAGCAAGAGAAAAAATGGTTTGTTTTATTTCATTCAGATGGGGTTGGGATGACCCTCCAAATCTCACGTCTGGTTTGCTATGAGAACGTTGGGGGCAGGACAGAGGGGGTAGATACCAGAGAAAAATGACCTTCCAGAACCTATCCAAAGAGAACTCTGTATGAATCAAAAGGTCACATGATGAGAGAAGTGATGTTTTTCACTGTTTATTAAGCCTTGTGCTTATTATCAGCCAATAGGGTTATTTTCTATCTGGTCATGAACTGTACCTGCAGTCACAGGCTTATCGTGTGATAGGTCAGAAAGGAGAGAGGTATTCATCAAGATTTCACCATCTTTTTTGGCAATGAAACCAGACTGCATTTTTAGCACACATATTTTGGTGTCTGTCCCAAGAAGGGAGTTAAATTTAGCACATTTCCTCCTCACCACTGAATAGTGCAGCAGGACGCTCCAGTCTTGGGTTACTCAGTCCTCTATGTCTGTGTGTGGAAGCTCTCCTTGCAAACTGCTATGCCTTTGAGGAACCCCAGTGTATAGGGTAAATTGGTATCTCAAATCCTTAGAACCCACCAGGAAAGGTGTAGACCATTGTATATTCATAGTGATTTCATGGTATATTCATAGTCTCAGCCCTGAGAATGTTAGGAATGACCCAGTTAGATGGAATGTGTGTGTGGTATGTATGTGTATGCCTGTGTGTGTGTGCATGCACACACACGCCAGCAAGCATCCATATATGTGGGCCTGGGAGTGTAACCAAGGTACTCTGGGGGGACTTTCCTCAGACTCTTCTTGCATGTGGTCCTGCATTGTGTTGGGTTTGAGAAAATTAGATCAGCACGTTATGCAGGTTCCCAAAGAGAAGCGGTTCTGGAGCAAGCAGAAAATGGGAACTCTCAGGCACCATAAGCTCTCTCTCTCCACATAGGGCCTTCTGGTCTTAGCGTCAGAGACATAGGTTCCCTTACATCAGCGCCTGCACGCAGGAGGCATCCGACTCTCTGAGCGGATGTGTTTGTTTAAATGAGGATGTCATGGCTAGACTCCATCCAGATACACTGAATCAACCTCTGGGGATTACAGCCCAGGAATCTATACCCAGGATTCCATCCATTCATTCATTAATTCATTCATTTACTCATGCATTCCTCATGACATGGGCAGCTTGTGTAGCATCATTCAGTGTTCACCTCAAGTCCTTTTGATTTTTCCTAAGTGTTTCTTGCAGCTTTTCTCCTCTTGTGTGTCCACTAGGCACATGCCAAGTGCAAGCTACCAGCCTCTCTGGCTTGGAGCACTGCAGTAGCCGTAAATTCTCCCACAGGGGCCACCCCTCTCCCATACTCCATAGAGCAGCCAGGGTGGCTGGCTCAAGTCACAAATTAGATTGTCACCCTCCCTACTCCACCCTGACCCTCACTCCAGTTCTTTCCCTTGCTTTTAGGATGAGCACAACATTCTTCTGGAGGCTGGAGAACCCAGATCCCTACCCACCCCAGCCTCACCTCAGGCATCATCCCTGCTAACTGGCCTCTGCTCTCTCCAGAGGCTCCTTCCCCCTCCCTACCTCACTGCCTTGCCTCCAGGCTCAGCAGGGCTCCTCACCTTCTAAGGCCTTCCTACCTCTCTGGGTGGCCCTTTTCAGTTGCAATTTTGTATTGATTCACATAATAATCGTGTCTCTCCAAGTCCAAGTGTGATGTCCATGAAGGCCGGCACCAGGCTTCTTCATTATTGCAGCCCTCGTGCTTGGCTTACCGTAAGCTCTACACACCTGCTTTGTCCTCCTCGTAGGTTCAAAGGGGGATGGCCAGGGGTTGGCCATCAAGCAATCTTCAATCACAAAGACACCACGTCCCAGGACGTGTGATTATACCCAGGAGTTCCATTCATTCATTCATTCATTCATTCATTCATTCATTCATTCATTCACTCTTTGATTCGTTCATTCCCTCATGCATTCCTTATGACAAGAGTAGGATGATGTGCTGTTTGGAGCAAAGAATTCTGAGCCTGGCTGGAGTCAGCCAGCACACAGAAGGCACTGTTGGCAATGATTTGAACACATTTTTGAGCACTTGGCATATCTCACTTCTCTTGGCTCAGTCAAAACAAACATTTATTGAACATTAACTAGGTGCCAGATGTGCTCCTTTTCCTTAAGTGGCTTCTGGTCTAAGGAGGCAAGGCAGACATTAAACAAGTGACAAGCTCATCAATCTTACAAAGAAGCAGTTGGGCATACCACAGAAACAGAAGAGGGAGTCCAAGCCTAGTGTGGGAGGTCAGCGGGAAGCTTCCCCGCATAAGGAACATCTGAGCTGAGATCTAGAGGATGAGTAGGTGGTAGAACAGGCTGTTGAACAGTCCAGGTGTAGGCCCAGGTGGAGTACACTTTGGAAGATGGGGCTACTTAATGGCATTGGGGAGTACCTGGTGTTCCCTAGTTCTCCTCCTAGGATTTGGGGCTTGGCCCATCCACACTCCTTGTCCGTCCTATGAGGGGCTTGGCTGACACAGCCTGTGCTGACCCAGGGAAATGCTACATTGAACAGGAGAGGGGTGGGGTGTAACCTCTCTGGCCCCCTTCTCTGACTCAGGCACCACCCGGCTCTATCAAACATCACTGCCACCAGTTTTTGCTCATTTCTTTATTAATATAGAAAAGGAGCCCAAGGCAGCTGGACCAGTAGTACAAAGCACCAGGAGTTAATACTATTCTGGTGAAAGGGTTGGCTTTACAAAACTCAAGGAGCAGACAGGAGCTGCCCTGCTTCTGGGGCCAGGCCCAGCCCACTGCCCAGAACCTCAGAGCAGCACCTGGAACCAGCCTGTGGGAGACGTGACAGGTAAATTGGGGGCAGGATGAGCTGAAGACCATGGGACAGATGGCAGGGATAGAGGGCCAGGCAGTGAGAACCATCCTGTGGCTGATTGAGGACAGGGAATTGCTGGCTTGAGGCTCTCCACTGGACCATGGGCAGGGGCTCATGGTGGGCCACAGCCTGGGGGACAGGTAGAAAAACCCTGATACTAGTAGGAACAGGGAATCCAGACACAGTCTTTCCCTTATCTCTCCACCAGGGGCCACCTTTGCTCTCTACTACAGGTGGGGCTTTAGGGCCCAAGGCACAGAGAGAGGGAGGTCAAGAGGCCTCCCGACTGGGAGGATGAAAGGGCAGGGAAGGAAGCACTTGAGTGTCCCCAGCTTTGGCAGCCAGGGCTGAGACACAGGGCAGGGTAACAGCACCCCTGCACAATGGGGCTGGAATGTGGGATAGGGATGGGCTTACCCTTGGCCAGTGACCAGGACCAGCCTCATGGCAATGGTGCCTGGCATGAACCTTAGCAGAAGTGAGTACTGGGTGTCAGCAGACCTGGGTTCTAGGCTTAGCTTTCCCAGAGCAGAGCTCTATCACTGTGGGCCAGCTGTCTCCTGCCCTGGGCTGGTCCTCATCAATTAATGAGGGCTTTGGATAGGACTTCTTACTTAGGTCATGGGAGGGACTCTACAGCTCAAGGGTGCCCCTCAACCTGCTCTTGGTAGTTAAGGAGTTAGTAGTTAGTTGGTAGTTAGCTCCCAACCAGATTCTGGACAAAACTGGCATGGAATGGAGGCTAGGGGGTGATGGAGGAGGATGCTTTTGCTTGGAACCTACCCCCACAAACACTCCAGAGTTGGAAAAGGCTGCCGGGAGCCTTTCCTTTGCCCAGGGGAAGAGGCCGCCCTCCCTTTGGCACAGGGAGGGAAGGTGGCTCAGTGCAATACCTTCACAACCACCATCTGGGTGACACTTGGCATGGAGAGAATGGGTGGCACTATGCAACCCTTTATGTTCTTCCCTGGGGTGGAGTGCTTAAGGCCTCATGTGGCTTCTGCCTCCAACCCTTAGCGTGGGCTCAGGAGTGCTCCTTTTCACTGTGATCCTGGCCTGGGAACAGCCCAAGACTGCCTGGCTGGCACATGTTAGTTGGTGAGGAAAGGACATGGGGGCGAGTAAGCAGACAGGGAGGCGAGAGCAACTCTGGCTTTCTCCTCTTCCTCTAGGGGACAGCAGCTCAGTCAACTGAGTCACAGATCTCTTCCACCACAGAATTGAAGATGTGTGGCTGGTCTGCATAGACATGATGTGAAGCACCTTCAATCTCCTGTGGAGAGAGGAGGAACCCGCAGTGGGTGGGAAGGATCTTTATTCCCAGCACTGGAAAGATGGCACACCATTTCTTCCCCCTTTAGACCTGCTTGGCCATCATCTATGAGCACTTATCAGAAACAACAGTCCACAGTATACCTGGGTGGCTCAGTCAGTTGAGCACCGGACTCTTGATTTCAGCTCAGGTCATGATCTCAGGGTCATGAGATCGGGCCCCCTATCTGGCTCCATGTTTAGCACAGAGCCTGCTTGAGTTTCTCTCCCTCCACCACCCACCTCACCGCCCTCACACACACTCACACACACACTCTCTCTCCAATAAATAAATAAATCTTAAAAAAAAAAAAAAGAAACAAACAAACAATGGTCCACCTTCCTCCTAGAATTTTGGCACTTTCCTGTGTGTGTGGGGGGGTAATCAATGAATCCCAGAGTCCCATTCTTGTTCTCTTCTGGCTCTTCACTGTACCTCCTTCAATGCCAGCCCCACTGCCATCTACTCATTTCATCCCCAGGTCTGGTTAACCAGGGCCCATAGATGACACCCAGACTAATTAAGCACACTCATTAGCAAATGAGGAATGGGGTAAGAAAAAGGGAAGGTAGTGGTGAGAAGACTTAATGGCAGCCTCTACTGTTTGCTCTACTGTTCATGGCGCTGGTTTTGGGTGGGATACGGGTTGGGAGTGGCAGCACACTGTATCTAGCTACTGAACAAGAACCTGTCATTTGGCTGAACTGGACTGTACAGAAATGAGAAACCCTTCATTACAGTATTGCAGAGTCATCTCTTTCAAATCCACTGCACTATCTGAATCTGTCCATTCCTCTTTCTCCTATTTGCTTACTCTTCTCCAGCCCAAGGTTCATCTGCACCCAAAGTTCACTGTGTGCTCGCATTCAACACACAACACTTCTACCTCAGTCCTGCTCTCCTTGGCTGGCTGACATACCATGTCTCGGACGTAGGAATCCGGTCGCTGCATCTTTACTTTCTTCCCTGTGCTGGTATCTATCCAGGTGTTGGCCCCATAGATCATGGTGATGGGGACATCTTTTCGAATCAAGTGAATTCGCTCCAACATGGGGCGCCGTGCCCAGCCGAAGGACTCCATCATGGCTTTGAAAGCTGTCTCACCACTGGAGGAGCAAAACATGATGAGGCAGTGAGCAGAATAAACCCTGCAGCACCCAGTGTCAATATGACACAGCTGGAATGGTACACTTGACCATGTGTGTATTCCTCTTAGAATCCTGGACCGGGCTCGTTAAATATTGGGAAGATGAGGAGACAGGTCTGAGGCTGTGGAGACCTCCCAGCACAGGAGTTAGTCAGGGACATACTTGGATAAACTGCTGATGCTGACAACTGTCCAAAGATGCAACAGGTTAACATTTATTTACTCAACAAATATTCACGTCATGCCCTGGGCCATGTGTGGAGACATGAGTAAGACAGAGGTGGTGCCGGCCCTCCTAAAGCTTACAATTATCTCACACTTTGAGGAAGTGGGCATTTAAGTAGCTAATTATCAATAAGTAAATAAGTAAGTAAGTAAGTAAATAAATAAATAAATAGGCGCCTGAGTGGCTCAGTCAGTTGGGCATCCAACTCGTGGTTTCGGCTAGGTCATGATTTCAGGGTCCTGGGATCCAGCCCTGTGTCAGGCTCTGCACTCAGTGTGAGTCTGTTTGAGACCCTCTCCCTCTGCCCTTTTCACTCATGCTCTTTCTCTAAAATAAATAAATCCTTTAATAAATAATTAATAGCAAATTATATGATTCATTATTTAACTTGGATTTCTCAAGAATTACAAAAAGATGGTAAACAGACTAGGGGCTTGGCTTGCTGGGGGTGGAAGAGAGGGGTGAGGGGCTCATGTGAGGGGGGCCGTGAAGAGCAAATACGAGACAGCAGTGCCAGGGGCTTCCTGACAAGACTCTGAAATAAGACACCAGTCTTGTGAGGACCCAGGGGGAGCTGTATTTACTATGGGAGAAGCAAGGCCGATTTAATTTACTTTGCTCCCTGGCCATTTCCTTAGGCAGAGCTGAGAAGTAGTGTGAGGGATCTGCAAGGTTGGGATGGAAGCTGGTCTTCTGGGATGCTCTGCAGCTTTTGCAGGAGGCAGGAAGGTTCAGGAGACTGCTGCCTACCAGGCCCAGCCTGTTCGGGTATTGTATCCCAGTCTCCTTTGTACCCCCAGCATGAAGACAAGCCTGAGTTCTGCACCAGAAACAGAGTTCTTCCCTGAGACATAGCAGCATGGTGGAAAATTATGGAGTCTAGAGTCAGAGAGACGGGAATTCAAATCCTGGCTGTTTTCTTAGTAAGTCATACAACCAGAATACGCTTCCTTTTTTTTTTTTTTTTAATTTACAAATTGGAGAATTATATCCTCTTTATTTCTTCACTGGGGAAAATGAAAATATGGACAAGGCCCCTAAAATTAGGTAAAGCAAAGTATGTAACCCTCAAATATTTTTCCCTAGCCAGATTTCATGTTTTCCAAGGAACTGATAAGAGTTAAGGTGAGTATGTCAGGGCTACAACTCACAAACATCTGGGCAGTTATAAAATTAAGTGATGGTATTGCAGGGAGAGGGTAGATATCACTGATGTCACCTCTACTTCCCCCAGGACATGAAAGAGTTGCAGGATTATATATTCTGAGGCTGAGACTGGGAGGCCATTCATTACACATAAACAGGTCTGGGACTGGGTAAAGTTCTGAGCAGAGAGCTGGGGTTGGGCCTTGAGTGGGTATGGACTGGCACTGAGCCCAGTGGGGACTGAGAGGGGGGTCAAGAGCAGGAAGTCAGGGGCTACCTGATTTGACTGCTGAGCTGAGTCTCAATACGGCTGCTGAAGCAGGGCACTTCAAACAGCTGAGCTCATGCGGAATGTTGGAGAGACAGTTCCCACACTGCCCCAAAGCCGGCTGGGTGTGGGCTAATACTCAGACAGCACTGCTGGAATGTAACCACTCCACCATCTTCACAGCTTTGGGCTCACCATGGGTGACCTGGGCAGGCCTGGAATGAGGTGGTGCAGTGCCTCTGCTCCAGTGACCCTGACTTCCCCCAGATGCCTCACAGCAAGCTGGGTGAGGCTTCCACAGAGGCAGTGCCACCAACCTAGGCTCCTATATCAGCCATTCCTAGGGCGCTGCCTGGGAGGAAGATTACCTTCCTGACTCTGCCCTGGCTTTCAGTTGCCAAGACTGCAGCAGGTTTGTGGGGCCTGCTGTGTGAATAGTCATGGAAACTTCTCAAGATTCTGGGGACACCTCAAAATGTCCAAAAGGTGTGGAAGGGATTCTTATCCCACCATTAAGTATTTCAAGGTGCACCTGGTGTGTCTCGGTGGCTCAGTAGGTTAAGCGTCTGTCTTTAGCTCAAGTCATGATCCCAGGGTCTTGGGATCAAGCCCCACATGCTCTCTGCTCAGTGGGGGGCCTGCTTCTCCTCCCTCTACCTGCTGCTCTGCCTATCTGTGTACTCTCTTTCTCTATCAAATAAATAAATAAATAAATAAATAAATAAATAAATAAAAATTAAAAAATAGTATTTCAAGGTATACATAATTAAATTTTAAAATGCATACTTCAGCAGTTCTATTTGTAGTAAGGTATTATATAGATAAAATTGTGTGTGTGTAAAGGAAGATGCGCAAAGAAGTTCTCTAAAGCAATGTCACATCGTATCTTGGACTGGAAATAGCAAGGAAATTTGGGAACTACAGGCTGGGATGGGGAAGACTTTTTTTTTCCTGCCTTTTAAAAAATACAATATTCATATTACTTTTTCAGTTAAAAAAAAAACTTTTAAAATGTTTTCCAGACTCTTGCCTGTCAGGCTAAGTGCCTATCTCTAGGGAAGAATAAGAGTCTTCCTCTAGGGATGGGCAGTATGTTGAAGCAATCTATTATCTTCTCCATCCTTTTGTGCCACTCCCTAGGGAGGTCTCTGGAAATAATTGAGGCTGCTAGTGCCTGTATTTCCCTAAATGAATGAGAGGTTTGTGCAAGAAGAAATACAGCAGAGAATGATCTTGGGACGGTTCTGGAGTTACATCTCCAAACCCTTCCACTCCAAGCTGGCTCCGGGAGCCACCCTCACCTGGGATTCTGTGCGTTGCAATGGTAGATATACTCAGATATAGTATCATCTTCAAAGAAGTCTGCAAACTTGCGCTTGAAGTCCGGCCGGAATCGCTGTACCAGGCCAGGCCCTGGGAGCGGAGAGAAAAACATGGGAGTGACTAGTTTGGGGAGCAAGGGTGATGGCGGTGTGCTTATGTATGTTTGAACAACTTGAACCACATGTTATTTCTCCAGGGGTTTGTTTGCTCTGCACATTTAACTTTCTAGTGGCAGCCAGACTGTGTGAGCTGTTGGGAAGCCCCAGACAACCAGAGTCAGCTGGTTGCCAAAGAAGGTAGATAGTCCAATGGAACCAGCTTATTTTCAGCTCAATGAAGTCCCAAGCGCTTTTCCTCCCAGGATCTCAAGCCTTGTAAGAGTCCATGGCTGAGGAGGGCCTGGGCGGCTGTCAGTTGGACATCTTTTTTTTTTTTTTTTTTTTTAAGATTTTATTTATTTATTCATGAGAGACACAGAAAGAGAGGCAGAGGCACAGGCAGAGGGAGAAGCAAGCTCCCAGCAGGGAGTCCGATGTGGGGCTCTATCCCAGGACCCCGGGATCACACCCTAAGCCAAAGACAGACGCTCAACCGCTGAGCCACCCTGGTGTCCAAGGCATCTATCTGATTTTTGACTCTTGATTTCAGCTTGGGTCCTAATCTCAGAGTTGTGGGATTGGCCCTGCACTGGGGGCTCTGTGCTCAGTGGGAGTGCTTGTGTGCCTCCCCCACTGCTTGTGCACACTCTCTCTCAAATAAATAAATAAATAAAATCTAAAAAAAAAAAGAGTCCATGGCTGAGATGCTTTTATTTATTTATTTATTTATTTATTTATTTGATGCTTTTCTTTTATAGTCTGAGCTATGTTCTTTCTCCTTGAGATCCTTAGGGATTTTTTTTTTCTTTTTAAAGTCATCTCTACACTTGATGTGGGGCTCGACCTCACAATCCCGAAATCAAGAGTTGCATGCTCTATGGACTAAGTCAGCCAGGAGCCCGGAGACCCTCAAGGCCTTTCAATCTTCTGAAGGTATCAGATGGAACTAGACTATCTGCCAAGCACCCTCTCAGGTTCAGCCCTATAACAGAATACGAGTGGAGAGGTAAATTTAACTCTGGCATCTCAGACTTGGGCCGTTTTAGAGCAATATGTTCCCTTCCCCTTCCCCTAGAGCACACACACACAAGCAGGAGGGCACCCAAAACAGACTAAAAATTGGGCCTAAAGGTCAACTTCTGATCTCTCTCTTGGTCTTCTCTCTGTGCATGAGGATCAAGGTGTGAGAGGGAGGTATAGCCAAGATCCCCTAGGCCCTGACCCTCCTCCATGGCTGCCAGCCAGCTTCTCAACCACATTGGTTCTGAGGCCCCTGCATGAACCTGGCCAGACACAATTCCAGAAAAGGGGAGAGTAGTCAGACCAGAGCTTATCCCTGGGAAGGGACCACAGAGGGCGTGCTGGAGTCCACAGTGCTGGAATGTCTGAGGTCAGCTCTCTGATCATTTATTCTTCTTTGGCACCTGTGTGTCTTGATAACCTTCCTTTCGTCCCAAACTCCTACCTTCTACTCAAATCCTCATTTTCCCTCTTTTATCCAGTCATTCTGTTTCTTTTGAAGGGCCTCAAGAGACAACACTTATTCAACCATTAGTAATTAGCTTTGTAATAATTGGCTACTGAACAGCACTGTGTATACATAAGCAATTGTTACAGGATAGGAGATCACCAATCTTTTCTATAGAAGGAATCTGCTTTTTACTTCATCAGATTAAAAAGTCACTCCCCAGGCAGCTCTGGTGGCTCAGTGGTTTAGCGCTGCCCTCAGCCCAGGGTGTGATCCTGGAGACCCGGGATCAAATCCCACATCAGGCTCCCTGCATGGAGCCTGCTTCTCCCTCTCCCTGTGTCTCTGCCTCTCTCTCTCTCTCTGTATCTCTCATGAATAAATAAATAAAATCTTAAAAAAAAAAGCCACTCCCCCCTCGAAAGTAAGAGTATTGGCAATATGAGGTCAGAAGGCTGAGACCTACTAATTTTTTAAAAATAATTTATTTAAATTCAATATGCTGAGACCTACTAATTTTACTTACTCTGGCTGGCTCCCCCTGACTTCCTTCCCTTCCCTTGCCCAGAGTTTGCTGACAGCTCCTAAGTGGTAAAGATATAATACCTAACTGGAATAGGGTATGGTTTAGAGGGGCTTGCCTGCCACTGTGGGTTATGTTGGAGGCTCCAGCACCTACAGGAGGCTCTGCGGTGGGTACCATGGGATCTGATGGTGGGTACCATGCTGAATCACCAACAGGTTGCCATAAACATTGCAGCCTAAGAACTCAGCAGAGGAAGAGTCACTTGATGGCCCCTTTTTCTCTCTCTCTAGCCAAGACACAGAATAGTAGTTCTGCTCCATCTGTTCCCTGTATAGGAAAGCTTTTTGCGTGTGGATGAAGAAAAAAAGAACCTTCTGAAACTGTAGACAAAGAGATCATGTCCAGATTAAGAGTTTTAAAAAACAATGTGAGGCCTATTCCCACTTCTCATGGGCCAGTGGGCACAAGTGAGCACATTGGGAATCTAGATGCAGTGAGGCTTCTAGAATGGGACAACCTTGGTTTAAGGAGATAGTTTCTTTATCTGCAGGCTACTCACCCCAGGGCCCAGCTACTCGAAGAACAGCCAATGGGTTGGAACGCCCTAGGACAGACACCACAGCCTTGAACCAGGTTGGGGGTGCACGGATCTCACTGGGGTCAGTCGGTCGAAGAGGAAACCCCCAGGGATCCACCAGGATGAGGTGTTTAACTCTAAAGGAGGAAAAAGGAAAAGACAAGTTGTATGTTCTTGGAGGTACCATGGCCCTTAACTTGCCCTGGAAGAAGAGAACCATCGGAAACTAATATTGTAAGGTTCCAAGTGGGACAAGGAGTTAGGTCATGAGCAAGAGGTGTGACTTTTCCTTACCTTTCAGGGTACTTGATAGAGTAAGAGGTGGCCAGGAATCCTCCCAAACTATGCCCCAGGAGGATCATACTGGGGATCCCCATGGTCTCCCGCCACGTTTCTATTGATGTCACAAACTCGTCCTCGGCCCCTTCAGGGTCCCTCGGGAACGTTGGCCTTGAGCTTCGCCCAAAGCCAAGTAGATCGAAGGTGTGCAGCGTGCGACGGGCACTCAGTGAATCCATATTGAGGATCCAGAGGCCTACGCCACCCCCGAAGCCATGCACCATCACCAGGGGGGTGCGATCTCTCAGCTCCGGACTCACCGTTACCGTCCAGATCTTGTTCTGATTTGGGAGGGACACATATCGGGCCAGGAACTTGTTCTGGAGGCCTGGGGAGAGGGGAACACAGGGCAGAACAAGAAGACTGTTTTCTGACTGTGCTGTCATGTGTGCTTCAGCTTCTCCACTCTGTTGCCAAACCTTCCTCATTTCTTTCCTTTCACAACCCTCTGATCACATGCTCTAAGAGATCAAATCTAAGCATGATCTGTAGGCCATCTAGTCTCTAGGTAATTAGAGGGGCCATCTTATTCCTTCAAATTATGTCCAGGTTCCTTTGGGCCCAGTGTTGTAGTGACCCCATTGGCCTTACAGAGCTCCTGCATCTACCACTCCAGTACTGTGTGTGCTTGGAACTCAAAAGATGGACAGAAGCATCCTCACTGGGGGTGTCTGGGAGACACTGGGGGGTGTCTTCCGACTAGAGCTGAGCCCGATGGAGGGGTGATGGGTATGGACTGAGCCACAGGCTTATTCCTCTTGGAGACTGATGGTGTGCAGTGCTTACTCTGCTGGCATGATAACTGTCACGTGACAGGGCAGCTGGGGGGCTGGGAAGTTGCCTGGATCCTGGGAGGAGGCTTCAAAGCTGTGGCTGTTCTGCAGCTGTGCCACTCAGGCCCATGGGAACAGAGGGTTTCCATGACTGGGCAGTGGGTGCAGGGCGGGGAGATATGGGCAGATGAGGCCCATGGGTCTTGTTTGAGCCTGTGGCTGCTGTCAATCACAGGATGCCCTGCCCCAACATAGTACTGCCCAAGAGAGTGGGTCTGTGGGAATCCCAAACTAACTGTAGTAACCAGGTAAGTGGTGGGCCTAACTGGATGGAATACATGGATAGCAATATTAGAGAATATAGGACTGCTGCTGGTCCTCAAGTTGCAAGGTGGTAAATCTGAGAAGTGCTTATGTGTTTGGAAGAAGAGAGGGAGAAAAGGAAGAAGGGAGGAGGGATCCCTGGGTGGCGCAGCAATTTGGCGCCTGCCTTTGGCCCAGGGCGCGATCCTGGAGACCCGGGATCGAATCCCACGTCGGGCTCCCGGTGCATGGAGCCTGCTTCTCCCTCTGCCTGTGTCTCTGCCTCTCTCTCTGTGTGTGACTATCATAAATAAATTTAAAAAAAATAGGAAGAAGGGAGGAATGGGGGAGAAGAAAGGGGGGAAAGAGAATGTGTAGATATGTGTGTGTGTTGATAGTTGGTGTTGGGTTTGAAGTGAAGTTGCGGGATGTGCCAGGAACTAGCATAATGGAGACAGAAGGAGCTGTAGAGAAACCACAATCATACACTATGGTGTCCTCTGTGCAAATCCCTTCTCAAATCACTGACATATTTTCCCTCTACCCTAAGCACCGTTAATCAGGAATCAGTGGGCTCAGTGTAGCAGACCCTGGAGAGATCCTGTATCTTTGGACCTCCTGATGGAGGCGGGATAAGCCATCCCTTCTACTTACACTGGAGGATCCTGGCTTCCACATTCTTCAGCTGAGACATGGAAGTGGGGCGCCAAGCAGGCAGCCAGCTACTCAGCCAGCCCTGAGGCCTGGGACAAAGAAACACAGTGATACCCATCGGCAACATTGATGCTCTCAGCCTTGCTGACAGTTACAAGAGTTATCAGGGTGTTTCCAGGTTCAGGAGGCCTGCGGCTAAGGCAGTCAGCAATTCCCTGCTGCGGCACAGACTACTCTTCTCCAACAAATGGCTATTAACAACATGCCCTTTGTCTCAAGAGATACTCAGGACACCATGTATATAACACTTCACAGTTTGCAAAGCTCTTTCACATTTATTATCTCATCTGGGCTTTATAACTCCCCTTTGTTACTGGTTATCATAATGTTCAAGATCACAAGGGGAAAAAGAAACAACTATTAACTAATGTTTCAGTTATCTTTATCTTTTGCCATTCCCAGGACTGGCTGTTCCTTTAGGGTAGGACAAATTCCCATGCCACCTGCCTTCTTGGCAGAACCTTGGGGTTTGTGTGTGTCCTTCCAAGCCCCTGGAAGTACAGAGCAGGGTCAGTGCCCAGCTGGGCTCTCAGAAAATCAATTGGTCCAGCCTGGAACAATGAGATGAGACAGAAAGGGAGGAGGCAGGAGACCTGGGTTCAAGTCCTATTGTGATTGCTTTGCCAGATTGCCTCTAGCCTTGTTTTTCAGATTATAAAATGTGTATAAAATATGTCCTCACCTCCAATGGCATGCAGTAAAATGATAACCCATCCTGCTATCTCCTTTATTTCCAAGAAAACTTAAGATTTCAGGGTAGAAGTTGAAAGCATTGGGTTGAAGGGTGAGGGTGACCCTCTGGTTCTGTATCACACTATCATATTTATAAGCAGAATGGCTTCGGCCTGATAAATAATTGGCCTTTGAGCATCTAGATATGTAAGGGACCTCAAAAGGTGCCTAGGACAGATTAGATGCTGAATGAGTTTATTATTCTTTTTCCGTTGTATATGATATTTCTATTTTCTTGAACTCTGCCTGAATGAAGGGCATTACAGGATGGATACCACCAGCTACAGGAAGGGTCTGTGAATATTAGTATAGTCAGGCAGGGGCATTCTGTGGGGGAAATGAGAGGAACCATTACTGATTCCTCTTGCCACACACTGGACATCCTGATATATCATTTGAAGCACAGGATTTTAGATTAGGGCAGTTCCTTAGGAATCATCTAGTCCAGCCTATTTCACAGACGAGGAAACTGATGCCCATGGAGGTCACGTGGCTAGTTAGAAAAAGCAGCAGAACTAGAGCCCACACCTCAAATCTAGGTTTCTCTGTACCCTTCCTCTGGAAGCTCCAGCTGCAGTTTTTTCTTTTTTTCTTCTTTGGAGAATTACTTTAAAAGTTCATTTATTGATTACTTATTTTTAGATAATTTCTATACTCAGTAGTGTGGGGCTCAAACTCATGGCCCTGCCATCAAGAGTCACATGCTCTATAGACTAGAACCAGCCAGCCCCAGCCTCAGCTTTTCAAACTTAACAGTATATAACCACATTTTCATGCTATTTCTGTTTTCTGAAAGGAAGTACGAAATAAAGAAGAAAGCCAGAGTTCCAATCCTGACACTGCTACTTACCAGGAATGTGACTTTAGGCACATTACTTACTTAGCCTCTCTGTGTCAATTTCCTCATCTTTAAGAGAAAGATACTAATAGTACCTATTTCATATGGTTTACAAAAAAAGATTAAATAAGTTTATGTCCCTAAAACATATAGAATAATGCCTAGCATAAGATAAACTCCCAATAAATGTTCTTTTCCTCCAGCTAAGTCATAAGCTGTCTATATTCATTCAACTTTTTGACGACTAGAGAGGCTTGCAAGAAATCCTGGGGTTGGGGAACCTGGGTGGCTCAGTTGGTTAAGTGTCTGCCTTCAGCTCAGGTCATGATCCCAGGGTCCTGGGGTCTAGCCCCACAGTGGATTCTCTCCTTGTTGGGGAGTCTGCTTCTCCCTCTACTCTTCCTACTCCCACCCCCTGCTTGTGCTCTTTCTCTGGGTATCAAATAAATAAATAAAATCTTAAAAAAAAAAAAAAACAAACAGAAAGAAAGAAAGAAATCCTGAGGTTGCAGGTGGTATATTAGTGACTTCAGCCAGATAAGAGTTCTCATCACAATCAATCCAGTGACTCTCAACCCTTTTGATACTCTACTGGAATTCCTTACGGTAGGCTTGAAGCGTGGGTACCAAGACTGCAGAATTTTGGCAGTCTTAAGAGACCAACTTTCTCTCTACATCAGAGACTGTGACAAGTGAGCCCGTGACATGTGGACTCCACCTTGCCTTGTACCTGCTCAAAGCAGTATTTGGGAGAAATGCCATACAATGCAACAGCACAGTGGGCTGCTTGGCAGATATGCCTCAGGGAGGAGCTTTAGTTTGCCTCTCTCCCCCCAAAATGTTACAGTTAGGGGACCTCTGGGTGGCTCAGTGGTTGAGCATCTGCCTTTGGCTCAGGGCATGATCATGGAGTCCTGGGGTTCAGTCCCATATCAGGCTCCCCATAGGGAGCCTGCTTCTCCTTCCACCTATGTCTCTGCTTCTGTTTCTCATGAATAAATAAAAAAAATATTTTTTTAAAAAAAGTGTTACAGCTAAAGCACTGGAAATAGTCCCTGGCACATCTACTCAGTGCTATTGGGGAGGTGAGGGCTAGGGTGGGAAACTGAGGCAAGGGGCAGAGAAGCTGCTCAGCTGTGAACTTAGCCTGGCCAGAGTGGTCTCTTCCCTCGAGGGGGCTTCTATCCCAGTGGTAGGTGAGGCAAAAGGGGTTCTGTGTTGGGTCGGAGCCTGCTGTGGACCTCGGTGATTGGTGCGAGTCTCCTGTAACTTTTATGAGCCCGCTTCTTCATCTGTAAGAGGGAGCTGAACTGCCTGCTTCTCTACCAGCTCTAACCTGTGTTTCCCCAAGTCATTGTAGCCATTGTAAATTCGCTTTAGGAAGCAAAACTCTTCCTGGGCAGTTCCTTCAAGCCCAGGCAGCTATTATGGTCATAAAGTTAATCCGTTTTGCAAGCTGCCAGTCCTGCAGCTCCGAAGAGCGGGAACGTGGGATACAGGAAAGGCCCTGTTGTGGTGAAATCAAGTCTGGGCTGGGAGCTGAGTCATTCTTCTGGAGCAAGCAACTTTTCCTTGCTTCTATGAGGCTGCGGACGGCTAGTCTAGCACCTACAGGTGGCATCCCAAACCCGATGCCCTGGAGACGGCGAAAACAAATCCCCAAAAGTGGAATTCTGAAACCACAGCGTTCAGGATCTTGCGATGATCTAAAAACGCCATCACCTGGGATCGAGGGCGACCAGGCGTCTCGGCGGGCGAGCGCTGCAGACCTGCGAGCCCCTGGCTCCAGACCATCCCAGGAGGCCCCTCGCACCCCCCGACCGCCGTCCTGGGGCCGATCTCTACACGCACCCGACCGCTCCGCTCCCCCGCGCCCGCGTCCCACGGCCGCCGCGGCCCGGCCACCGCCACCGCCACCGCCACCGCCACCGCCTGGCCTCCCCCCACGGCGGCGAGGACCGAGAGCGGCCGCGAAGCCACCGCGGGAGTCAGAGCCCCGGAGCCGCGGGCGGCGCGTTCACCGCCGCCCCCGAGCTCTGCCGCCGCCTCTTCTGGGCGAGAGCAGAGCACGCCCCCCCCCCCCCCCCCCGGGGCCGACCTGGAAAAGGGACGGCGGGAAGGTGTTTACGCTGTTCCTCGGTCACCGACAGTCCCGGGACCATGGCCCAGGGAGAGAGAGAGAGGAAGAGAAAGACACGGGATTAACTCACTGTGGCTCCAGATCATCAGCCATAGTAAACAAGCCCCGGCGGGTTGAGCCGAGCCGGCCCATCCCTCCGCCTGACGCCAGCACCAGCTGACCCGGGAAGGGGCCGAGAACTAGGCGGGCGGGGCCAGGCCGCGGGGCCGAGGCGGCGGGGAACCGGCGGGGGCTGCGGGCGCTCGCCGGGGAGGACGCGAGTCCTGCGCACGCGTCCGGGGCACCGCGAGCGAGACGGTGGCACCGAAGAGCAGGGTCTCTTGCAGGACCTCCCTGTGCCCTCCATTCCGTGGGAGCGACAGAAGCACCCCTGCACGCTCACTCTCGGGGCTTCCCCGTACGGCTCCCTCCTCCTGCTGTGACTTGTTACGTGATGCTTAGGGTGCTCTAGGAGACGGTACAACCGACCGAATGCCTCTTACAGAGGGGCCGGGGGGCCTGTACCCCAAGTAGATGGCCAGATCTTGCAAATTAAAAAACGGGATACCTAAAGTTGAACTTCAGGTAAACAACACTTAAAAAAAAAAAAAAAAAAAAAAAAAGGGACACTCCCTGCAGTATTTGAGACCTAAGTGGGCATCCAATATTTTCTCTGGCAATCCTAAACCTTAGCGACCTATGTCAAGATGCAGTTCCTCTGCTCTGGGGATGTCCCAACCTAGTTCCCAGGAAAGACGTGCTCAATCCCAGGTATCCCTGTTCCGAGGATCCCTGCCTCCCCTTCCCTCAGGAGGGGCAGCTGAAGGATTAACCTCTAAGGACCCACCTGCTTTAGGTTGCAGGAAAGGGGTGTGGGGTGGCTGGCTTATCTCGTGGGTCCTGAGTGTACTTTAGGCTTGCTCAGCAGAGGGGCCAAATCATGAGAGCGGCTCCAGAGCTTAGCTGAACTGGTAAACAAGTCCTAACGTTCCTGGAGTTACAGGTTAGTTAGGTTAAAATCAAAGTGTAGTGGAGGGTGGGTGGGAGAATGCTGGTGGGGAGGGGTTTGTCAAAGTGTTTTTCCTTAGCCCTCTTGCAGGTCTTAGACTCTAAGATTTCTTTCTTGTAACAGTGTTAAATTGACCTGATTATAAGGGCTCAAAGTTTAAGAGAATGGGCATCTATAGAGTTTAGGGGCCTGGGAATTTGCAAGTTTTGGGGCAAAGTAGTACAAATAGTAGAGTACTTCATTTTTTTCAACAGAGCACAGTGGTTCTCAACTTCAAGTGTGCATAAAAATCATCTGGAGGGCCTATTAAAGATTCAGGTTTCTAATCCCCAACCTCTGAGATTCTAATTTAGTTGGTTTGGCTTGATGCAAAAAACGATAGTTTTAGAAAGCCTTTCAGATGCTGGAGCTCAGTGAGACTCATTGGTTAATTAGAAGCATAGTTTCTGGGGGTCAGAAGTCTTGGCTTACGGGTAATCTTGGTTTTGCCACATACCTACTACATGCCCCTGGGTAAGTTACTTCGTTTCTCTTAATTTTCTTCCCTTGACTTGTTTGTATCTTGTTGTGAGGATTAACCAAGATAATTCCAATAAACATTTAATACGTTTGTGCTAAAATCGACTCTTATTATATACCTATTCAAAGCCTAGCGTTATGTTAGGCTCTAAGAATCCCATTATCAAAAGGGAAGAGATTAGCCTGCTCTAATGGTAAACATAGACTTTCTATCTGCTGCCACCCTAGGCTGTTTGTCCCTTTGCAGAGCTGGCAACTTTAGATTCCAAGCTCAGCTCAAACCTCCCCTCTTCTGAGGTCTCTCCTGACCACAGAGTCTAAAAGAGACCTGCAGTGGGATGCCTAGGTGGTTCAGCCCTTGAGCATCTGCCTTCAGCTCAGGGCATGATCCCGAAGTCCCAGGATCGAGTCTCTCTCTGTCTCTGTCTCTCTCTCTCATGAATAAATAAAATCTTAAAAAAAAAAAAAAGAAAAGAGAGAGACCTCCAGTCACTCTATCACACCACTCTATTTTATTTTCTTCATAACACTTGTCACCACTCTGAAATTATTGTGCCTTTTTGTTTACTCATTTAGTAGCAGTTTCCCCACCCCCACTAGAACTTAAGGTTCACAGGGGCTTTGTCTGTTTTGTTCTCTGCTTTAATGCCAGCACCTACAACAGGGTGTGGCTCAATGTGGCTCAGAGTAAACACATGCATCTACTTATTGGATGAATACATAGATACAAAGTCTAGCTAGGAGGCAGATGTATAAACCATTACCTATAGGGCAGCCTGGGTGGCTCAGCGGTTTAGCGCCACCTTCAGCCAAGGGCGTGATCCTGGAGACCTGCTTCTCCCTCTGCCTCTCTCTGCCTCTCTCTGCCTCTGTCTGTGTCTCTCATGAATAAATAAATAAAATCTTAACAACGACAATTACCTCTAAACTAATATGCTAAGGGCTTTAGGAGCTGTATTCTGAATTGTACTGTATAGGGAATTCTGGACTACATCATTCTAAGATAGGGCAACAAAATATCTTGCTTTACTGAAAACCTGCAAGATGTAGAATTTTTTGAGGTAAGGATGACCTGGCTGGGACTGGCTGTATTTCTCTAGACCTCATCTCAGGAGGCAGTGCATTCTGTTTCTATGTGCTAAACCATCTTTACAAGAAAGGTTGCTTGGAAGTAGGAAACATGTATATGTGGAAAATCCTTTTACAGCCAAAGTTAATAGATTCCTTAAGGTGTCCCCAGAGCTAGGATAATTTAGGATTGGGCTGGATCTGCTAGAATAATGGAGTGGAGAAGTCTCTTAGTGCCTGCTCTAGGCAGGCCTCTGGGAAGAAATATAAGGCACTTTTTGTTCCTTATCTCTGAGATAAGATATACTATGTACAAGTACTAAAGACTATATTTTCCTTTTGCCATCATGTGATTTTTATGGATGATTAAGATATTATTATGGTCTTTATTGATGGAAACTAAATTTGATACACTGTCTTTCCTATGCCTGTAAGTCACATTATATATTCCAGGAGTAGGTGGAGCTGATAACCTGATACATCAGGCCTGGCAGAGATAGATTATTCTTGATTTTCAAATGGGTGTCACTGCCTTTCAAATGAACTATGAACAGGATATGACCTTCAGATTTAACATAGGAACTAAGTGGAATAGTTCTAAAGTTGTTCTGTCCAATATGATAGCCACTAATTACATGTGGCTACTTAGGTTTATTAGAAAACAAAATTTAACCAAGTAAATGCTGAAGATCTAATTGTCTTTATTAAACAATTCATGAATCAGGAAGCATCTTATCTAGCAAATAGAGGGGAATGCCAGGAGATTTACAAAATGGAAGGCTTTTTTTTTTTTTAATTTTTATTTATTTATGATAGTCACAGAGAGAGAGAGAGGGGGGGGCAGAGACATAGGCAGAGGGAGAAGCAGGCTCCATGCACCGGGAGCCTGATGTAGGATTCGATCCCGGGTCTCCAGGATCGCGCCCTGGGCCAAAGGCAAGCGCCAAACCACTGCGCCACCCAGGGATCCCAAAATGGAAGGCTTTTATAGAAAGACGGTGAGCAACAAAGCTATTAGCAAAAGAATTGTTCAGGCCTCTTTGCCTTAGTGGGGAAAGCAAGGGGTCTCATCCTCCTTTAGGGCAGGGAGAGGGCCCATGTGTTAAGACTCATTCGCACTGATGGGAAAATTCTTGCTTAACCCATTAAGACTACGTTTCTGGGGAAGGTTGAAACTGCAATTAGAATAGTTATTAAGGCTTGGGTTTGGAAACTCGGCCCAAGTGAAGCCATTTTGGGCCTGTGGGTTTTTAAAAACAGATTTAAATTAATAAAAATAAAAAAGTTTCTTGTTACAACTGGCTATATTTGAAGTGCTCAATAGTCACGTGTATTTAGTGGCTGCCATACTAGACAGCACAGGGACATTTGGATCATCACAGAAAATTCTATTGGATGATGTTGCTTGGGCAGTGATGAGTTCAGTCCTGTGTTGTGGAGAGTGTGTCCTGCCCTTGCAAAGGACAATATGGTAGACTCTTGGGTGCTAGGGAGGAAGACTGGGGTGTTCTCTTTTGGGACTCCCAAAGATTATGTCAGGGAGAAAGAATTTCCTCTGACCTCCTAGCTCGACAAAGAATCAAACTGACATGACAAATTAACAGAAAATCAAGTCTAGGTTGTCACCTGTGCTTCTGCCAACTGGCTACAAATTGGAGGCCTCCATGACCCCTCCTCAGGTTCAGTAATTTGATAGAATAGCTGACAGAACCCAGGAAAACAGTTTACTATATTACTGGTGTTAAAAAGAAACACAAGGTCTAAAACGGAGGCACTTTTGCTAAAACTCTACCAAGACTTAATACCTCACCTTACTGCAGTTGCTGCCTTTGGAACTTCATGGTCAGCACTCGTGAGGTAATCTGCCTAAGACCCCAGGACTTCGCCTATAAGAAGGTAGCCTTACCTGAAATAATCCTCTTCCAGCTTCCTGTCCTACTCTCCACCTGCCTAAAAAACCTTCCATCTTGGTATCGCTCCTTGGAGCTCACTTGTTTGCTAGGGCTTATGTTCCCTGATTCAAAAATTATTGTATAAAGCCAAGTAACTCTTTTAAGTTTACTCAATTGAACGGTGCCTGGCTGGCTCAGTCAGTGGAGTATGTGAGTCTTGATCTCAGAGTTGTGAGTTTAAGCCCCATGTTGGGCAGAGTTTACCTAATAAAAAAAAAAAAAAATATATATATATATATATATATTATATTTACTCAGTTGAATTTTTAACACTGATTTTTATAAAAGGATACAACTCAGGCACAGCAATATGGAAGAGATGCATAGAGCAAGGTATGGGGAAGGGGCACAGAGCTTCCATGTCCTCCCCATTTGTACCACCCTCCCAGCACTTGGATGTACTTAGGCAACCCATAAATTCTCCAAACTCCTCTGGTTAGGGTTTTGTTGTTGTTGTTGTTTTTATATTTGCTTTTTATTTTTTATATATTTTTTATATTTGCTTTTTAAATAGAAACTTAATTACATAGGCATGATTGATTAAATATTTGTCCACTGGTGATTGAACTCAATCTGCAGCTCCTTTTTCCCCTTGGGGTGGTGCTTAAAGTTCCTGGAATCAGAGTTGTTTCCCTAGGCAACCAGTCCCTACCTTTAATGGCTTTCCAAAAGTCACTTTATTAACTTAAATTCAAATATGGTTGAAAAGGGCTTGTTACAAATAACAAGGCACTCCTTTTATCTTTATTGCTCTGTAGGTATTTCAGTAACTTGGGTCAAAACCAAATATTGTAACAAAAGATACTCCTTGTGGGATACCTGGGTGGCTCAGTGGTTGAGCGTATGCCTTCGGTTCAGGTGTGGTCCTGGGGTCCTGGGATCGAGTCTTACATTGGGCTCCCTCGGGAGCCTGCTTCTCCCTCTGCTTGTGTCTCTACCTCTTACTGTGTGTCTTTTTCTCTTTCATGAATAAATAAATAAAATCTAAAAAAAAAAAAATACTCCTTGTAATGAAGGATAGTTGGAAGAAAGGCAGGAGCAATACCCCCACCCCCACCACCCAAGAGGAAACCACCCTTAAAAGGATTTTACCTTACCCTGGAATGAGCCCTCCACCCTTTCCCATGTGATAGGTAGATGACAAAAGCCTGACTGGATGACAGGCACAGGGTGGTTACTCAGATTAAAACAGCCCACCAGGGCAGCCCTGGTAGCTCAGAGGTTTAGTGCTGCCTTCAGCCCAGGGCCTGATCCTGGAGACCTGGGATTGAGTCCCATGTCAGGCTCCCTGCATGGAGCCTGCTTCTTCCTTGGCCTGCATCTCTGCCTCTCTCTTGTTCATGAATAAATAAGTAAAATCTTTAAAAACAACAACAACAACAACAAAAAAGCAGCCCACCAATAAGCCCATAAAAACCTTTAGATTTAAATATTTTATTTATTTATTCATGAGACACACAGAGAGAGGAAGAGACAAATGCAGAGGGAGAATCAGGCTCCATGCAGGGAGCCTGATGTGGGACTCGGACCTGATCCTAGGACCTGAGCGATTCTAGGACCTGTGCCAAAGGCAGACGTTCAACCACTGAGCCACCCACATGTCTGATGTTGAGTGCTGAATGGCAGAACATGCCACCCCAAAATATGCCACTGTAGCATAAGGATTATTTTGAGCTGAAGGTAATTGAGAAGCAGCAGATAAAAGCAGCAGGAAAAGCCCTCTACCCTCCCCCTATTTACCTAAAAGCAGGACATTACTTTGTATATGTGTCCCCGCTCCCCCTTACAAGGGATGAACAGAAGAACTCTAGATCCTTAACAACCCAGAGAGGGGACCAGAGGAATCTACAAAACAAACTTTACTAACTAAATCTTGTTTTTATTAATCCTCTTATACATTTTTACCTTCCCACAACTTGCTGCCCTAGAAACTCAAAGTCCTTTTTCCTTGTCTAGTCACTTCTCCAAAGGGTATATTCCTTTTTTGGTAAAGTGCCGTTGTTACACAAACAAGACGACAGGCCCTAAATGGAGTCACTTATGTTAGGCCCCACATCATCAAACCTTACAGTTTTGGCTTTCCCATAAATGGAATCAATCAGGAATTGCCTAAAGGAAAATGACCTTAATATCACCAGTCTGCTTTTTGTTCAGTGTTTTCCTAGTTCCTGCTTCCATCTGCCTATAAAAGTCTTTCATTTTGTGTAGCTTCTTGGAGCTCCTTTCTTTTACACTGACTATGCCTGATTCATGAATCATTAAATAAAGCCAGTAATGTCTTTAAAATGTACTCAGTTGAGGGGCACCTGCGTGGCCCAGTTGGTTAAGCATCTGCCTTCGGCTCGGGTCATGGTTCCAAGGTCCTAGCATTGAACCCAGCATCAGGCTTCTTGCTCAGCAGGGAGCCTGCTTCTCCCTCTGCCTCTGCTCTCTCTCTTTCCGGCAAATAAAAAATAGAATAAAATGTACTCAGTTGAATTTTGTTTCTTAACATGATATAAGCCCAAGTTCTAACCACTCCTTTGAGTTATTAATAATTGAGTACACCCATGTGTCTATGTGATGCATATGTTAATAAACTTGTTTGTTTTCACTTGCTAATCTGTCTTTTTCAGTCTAATTTACAGGGCCAATAAAACTAAGATGGTTAGAGGGAAATTTTTCCTCTCCAACAGTGTTTTTGTAATAAAACTCCTGAAGTCTCTTCTGACTTCAGCTTCAATTTATAAATTTGTTTTGCCCCCTGAGAGCCATCTGAGTTGGTCTTTCAGTGCCATCTCTTACATTCCAAAATATTTGGAGCTCTGTGGTTTGCCCAACTTTTAGAGAAATAGAGGAAGCATAGTTAATTACCAGTATTAATTGTTAAGAGTAAATGTTTACTGAACATTTACTGTGTGTCAAATACTATGTTAAGTGCTTAATGTTAACATCTCATTTAATCATCACCACTGTTTAAAAAATTCAACCAAGTAAATTTTGAAGACCTAATTGGCATTAAAAAAAAAAAGATTCATGGGGTACCTGGGTGGCTCAGTGGTTGGGTGTCTGCCTTTGGCTCAGGTCATGATCCTGGGGACCTGGGATCAAGTCCTGAATTGGGCTCCCTGCTCAGCAGGTAGCCTGCTTCTCCCTCTGTTTGTGTCTCTGCCTCTCTCTGTATCTCTCATGAATTTAAAAAAAAAAAAAAAAAAAAGATTCATGAATTGGGGGCAGTGTTTCATCTAGCAAATAAATAACTCTGAGGAGTTTTGCAAAATGGAAGATTTTTATATAAATGAGGGTAGGGTAAGAAAGTTATTAGCTAAAGGAAAGGATTATTCAGACCATTTTTCCATAGTGAGGAAGGCAAAGGGTCTCATTTTCCTCAGGTGTATGGAGAGGGACCCTGTGGCCAACTCATTGGTGACATATTCCTAACTGGTTAAGACTACATTTCTGGGAGAGGTTGAAACTGTAATTAGATTATGTGGTTTGGGGACTCAGTCTAAGGGTCCATTTTGGGCCTGTGCTTTTCTTTTTAACACAACATTCCAGCCATCCTAGTATTGTTATTTCCAAATCATAGAAAAGGAAAATGAGGCTGCGTGACTAACTTGTTATGGATCAGGCAACAGCAGAACCAAGGTTCAAACCCAGGACTCTGATCCTAGAACCAGCACTCTTATCCATTATTCTGGAGGTGAATTTTTACATATATTCTGATTTAAACTGTTGAAATCAATACTAGTATTAGCAATTTCCTGTTGACAGATCAGTTAAAAATATTTCAGTGATTATAGAATCATAAACTGAACACAGAACAAGACCTTTTCTTGCTGTTTTAAGTAATCCAGAAAAACTTTAATTATATTGATGTTTGACTTTGCAGGTCTCAGAAAAGGATGCACTCAGTAAGTGAATTAGTTATTTTTCATCTCTTTTGCTTTCCCTCTTTGGGAGTTCCTATGGAGATGCTAATGATGATAGTTGACACAGATCGAAGGCAGATACAGCATAAGGGAGAAACTGCTGGAAGGAGCCTGGCTGATGGAATAGAAACCCCCTGAGGAATCCACTCCTGAATGATTAAAAAGCATCAGCGTAGCCTTTAAAGTCTGAAGTTGAATACTTGGTGAGGAAGCTACTCTCCTACTAGCTGATGAAGCGGGAGGAAGGTTCAACTTGTCAGAGAAACTGGGGCTTCTTGCCTTATTATATTGAAATAGGACCTAGCCTGGTTATTCACTGCCCCCCTCCTTTTTTTCTCAGCAACATAAGAGAGTTTAGGCTGAACTTAAGTTAGCAGTGCAAATCTCTGTGAGTGTGAATATGAACCTTTTTCAAATAGATTGTAAAGCTTTCTGAGGACATGGATTATTTCTCTTCTTTCTAGAACCTAAGCAAGGTTTTGCTCATCAATGCTGATCACTATATTTGTTGACGCTGACATAATTGCCACGTTAACAAATAAAAAGTGAAAATGAAGAACCCCTGAAGACAAGGACTTTTGCTTTAGGAATTTTGATAGAGTACCTAGGATAACTCAAAGTTGTTAACAAGGTTAAAAAGCACCTGGTGGGCAGCCTGGGTGGCTCAGCGGTTTAGCGCCGCCTTAGCTCAGGGCCAGATCCTGGAGACCCTGGATCGAGTCTCTCATCAGCCTCCCGGCATGGAGCCTGCTTCTCCCTCTTCCTATGTTTCTGACCCTCTCTCTCTTTTAAATAAATAAATAAATAAATAAATAAATAAATAAATAAATAAATAAATAATAAAAAAAAATAAAAATAAAAATATAAATAAATATAAATAAAAATAAATAAAAATAAATAAATAAAAATAAATAAAAATAATATAAATAATAAAAATAATAAAAATAATAAAAATAAATAAAAATAAATAAAAATAAATAAAAATAAATAAAAATAAAAATAAAAAAATAAAAATAAATAAACAAACAAACAAATAAGTAAATAAATAATCTTAAAAAAAAAAAGGCACCTGGTTACGTGCGACCTGCACCTGAAAGATGAGAGAAGGAGAAGCAGGGCTGGAAGGTTAATGTGAAATTAAAAGGGCAGAGAAAGGGACGCCTGGGTGGCTCAGCGGTTGAGTGTCTACTTCCGCTCGCATGCAGTCCCACGTTGGGCTCCCTGCAGGGAGCCTGCTTCCCCCTCTGCCTGTGTCTCTCACGAATAAATAAATAAATCTTAAAAAAAAGGGCAGCGAAGGCCAGAAATTAAAGTGGATCTGATTTTTAAAAGTTAAAACGCTAAATATAAATAGGTAATTCCATTTGTTGAAACGCAAAACCCTAAACCTTCAGCCTCCTCTGCAAAATGAGCTGGAGGAGGTAGCGTTTGAACCAGGCAAGGCTCCTGTGTGCCTTCCAGCGTAGCATCCTGGGGCACTACACCGGGTTCAAGACGCCAGCTTGGGAGCAGAAGGTTGCTTAACTCGATCACCCGCTGTATGCATGTTAATCGACTGTTTCCACTCAGTCCCCGCCCCCAGCAAGACCCCCCCCACCCCCGACGGCACCTACAGTTTAGCACAGCGCCACGAGGCGCCCAATAAATATTTGCTGGACTAATGAATGCCTGTGGACTTAGGGTTCCCTGTGTTACCGCGCTTATTCGTTAGCGCTCCCAGGGACAGATCCCAAGTCCAGCTCAGGGCCAGGTAGAGGTCAAGCTGCCTCCCCCCATAACCCAGCCTAAGCTAGTGCCTGCGCAGTGATTAGCAGCGGTGGTTCCTTCTGCGGGCGAACGTAACTTGCTCTAATCATCTGGGGCAGGCATTTGCCCTTAGCAGAGCTGGGGCTGCGTCGCGGCTGAACCCCGAGGACGCCAGGCGTTGCCTCACAGTAGATCCAAACAGTTAACCTTTGAAGACGCGGGTGGGCCAAAGAAAGCCGGAACCATCGGGTGGCTACGCTGTCCTTTGTAAAACCTGTCCCCCTCTTCCTCCCACAGTATCTCGTTGCTAGAGCAACTGTGGGCGTCACCAACCTGACCACGGAAGTAGGACGGAAAGAGTACACGTCTCCAGCCCAGGGACAGATCCACTGCGCAGGCGCCTTAGCTTTAGCCGCCGTGGCCCGCGTCTGTAGATGTGCTCTGCGTCTGCGCGTTAGTTGTTTCGCGCCTGGGCCTGGGTATACGCCTGCGCAAAGAGGCGACTCGGAGAGGGCGGGGCCGCAGAGGTGCGCAGGCGTCACGGGTACAGGCTGCGTCCGGGGTGGCCGTCGCTGTCGCCGGGAGTTTGGGGAGCACAGGCCGGAGGAGCGAGCGTGTAGTCATGTCGGCGTCGGTAGTGTCGGTTATCTCGCGGTTCCTAGAGGAGTACTTGAGCTCCACTCCTCAGCGCCTGAAGCTGCTTGACGCGTACCTCCTGTACATACTGCTGACCGGGGCGCTGCAGTTCGGTTATTGTCTCCTCGTGGGGACCTTCCCCTTCAACTCTTTTCTCTCGGGCTTCATCTCTTGTGTGGGGAGCTTCATCCTAGCGGGTAATGATTCTCTACGTAATCGCAGTAATGATGTGTTTACTTTGGTGCGCTGCTTTTCTTCCCTCGTCACTCTCTTTTATGTCAGATCACCGCCCCGTGAAGTCCCGAGAGGAGCCTGCATTGCCCTCTTGGGTGAATGGGGAAAGTGAGGCTCAGAAAGGTTGCCACAAGCCTGATTCTGGAATTCTGGAGAAACCCCCTTCACGGCGCTGCTCAGCCTGATGATCCGCTGCACTCCAGGAAAACTCCATTTCAGCGTTCACTTCAGCTTCAACATACCTTTAAAATGGGTAGAGCTTTATTTAAGGTGGAAAAGCAGACTCTGAAGTATCTCTCTCACCTCGACCTAATCACTGCTAACCGCTAGTGAAACAGTGTAGGAAATATAAACATAGGTGGTTCGCTTGTTGAATCAGCCGTTACTTGACTTTGGCTTTTAGCTGCCCCTGCTTCTTTCTTGTGGATAAAGCTGTTATTTCAGTATCCTGAACTCCGTTTTTATTCACAGAGCTCTATTTTAGCAGTATTATTCTGATTCCCAGCATTTGATACGTTGTAGACTGCCGCATGGAACAAAAGCTGACCTTTCTTGCCCAGTAGGAACTCTAGTGAATGCTAAGTTCAGCCTTGGCCCATGAGTTAGCCTGCCACCAGGTGGGCCCTTCCAGTCACTGGTATCCTCTTATGTCTGATTTTGAGAACATGTTAGAATCCATTTTTTCCCCCAGTGTGATTATTATCAGACCATCAATTGTGTTTTGAGTTTAACAGAGGGTACTAGCTTTGGAGGAGCGTCAGGTTTCTGTTTCTTGTCCTCAGTGAATTTACAGTCTATTTGGGGCAAAGACAAAATACAGCATTAGAATTGCTCATTTATAGTGGTTCTCAGCTTATAGAGCTGTAGAATGCTTTTTACACAAATGCTAGCTCAGACTCATACCAGAGATACTCCACCTTCTTTCTCAGAACTTAAAATAAGCCTAAGGACTTAATGACTTGTGTACTAGCCTGGTCTGCAGTTGTAGAGTTAATAGCCTGTGAATTGGATGTTTCATTATGATCTTTGGGTTTTGTCCTAGATGACCAAGACTTGGTTCTTTGTGGCAGCATCCGGGCTATCAGGAGTTCCGATGTTACCACCGTCATATACACCAGATAGCCTACCCTGTTTGCTCTGGATATCAGACCTTCTACCCCGTCCCCCTGCATCCCCCCTCTGCCTCTCCCCCCTCCCCCAATCCAGGGTGCTTGTAACTAAAAATTGTATTATCCAGACTGGAGAAGGAATTTTGAGAACCTCTGGTGACTTCCATTTGATGATTTTTGTCTTCCAGGTCTGCAAGAGTAGGAGTGGGGTGGGGCCTAAGTTGATTGAAAAGAAAGTTTCTTGCTGAAGTCATCCCAGCTTTGTAAGCCTAAGGTTAAGAATGCCTCCTCAGGGCTTACATGGAAGACTGATTTACTGAAGAGTGGGTATGGACTACAGTTGTAGATTAGTGTGATAAAAGCAGAAGATTTTTTTTTTGAACAGATAATTTTTTCTTATGCCAAGTCCTATTTTTGGGCTGTTGTAGCTAAAATTGAGTTGGCAGATTCCATTCCCTCCTCCCCAATGAAAAGTCCTAGCTTGCTTTTGAAGAGAATGTCTAGTGCAAAGGCACAGTGATAGTGGAGTCAATATGGGGGATTAGGATTTCCAAAGCTCTTAGATAACAGGTAATTGGGCCAGAGAAATGGAAGTTGCTTCAGGATAAGAAAGGATTCATGAGAATTCATCGTCACCATCAAAGGTTCATTTCTTTTGACAACATTGCCCTTAATAGATCCTAACTCTTCTGCCTTCTGTTACCCAGATCTTCAAAGGAGTTGTTTAATCAGGAAATTTGAAATTTGGGGTTTATCCTTCATTGTGATTGTTGGGAAGGGAAGCCTTTTATCTATTTATGGTGCTGGGTTTCTCATTTTCGGGTGGTTTTTTCCCTGTTGGAAGAGCCCCGTTTAGTTGGAGAATGGGAATTGTAGGAGATTATGTTCAATGTTTACGTAGTGCTGGATGCTAGAGCTTTGACAGGGTCATGCCAAGGATTTTATTCTGTAGGTAGTAGAAAAGCTAAGGATTTTTAAAGATTTTTAAGTTAAATTAATTAATTTTTAAAGAAGATTTTATTTATCTGAGCGAGAGAGACACAGAGATAGTGAGAGAGAGCACGAGCAGAGAGGGAGAAGCAAGGCTCCCTGCTCAGCAGGGAGCCTTATGCAGGGCCCAGGTCCCATGAGCTGAAGGCAGACACCTAACCGGCTGAGCCATGCAGGTGCCCCAAATTTAATTTATTTTTAAAAGTTTAGTTAAGCAATCTCTATACCCAACATGTGGCTTGAACTCACAACCCTGAGACCCAAGAGTTGCATGCTTTTCTGACTGAGCCAGCCAGGTGTCCTGTGTCCACTGGGAGAGACAGATTAAAAAAAAAACAAAAATCCAAGTAAGGGAGAGACTTAGAATTGGTGTTAGCCTACACTAGATGAATTGGAGGGAATGTTACTTAGTTTAGTTTCCTAATTTCTTTTTGGCAGGCTATTTTCTTCCATTCCTCCTGCATGTATTAGTTAAGCATATGCTCTTTGGAAATTGATCAGTATATTTTTAACCAATATAGAATGCTATACACTTTTAAAAAGCCTGGTGTTATTTGGTCTTATTGAAAATGATCTGTTTTCTTCTATTACCTGATGGCTGGAAGACTTAACCATGGTTTTAAGGAGCCAGAGATAGAAAATTGCTGTTGAGAAATCTTTTTTTTTTTTTTTTTTTTGAATCAAAAGTGTAAAAGATAGTAAACTTTAAAAGACAAATTTCAAATTTCCTTAGCTATTTATTTTATAGTTAGATATCTCTAGCTGGGGACATCTGTCCCTTTGTTAAAGTAACATCCCGGGTTGGCAGCCCTTCTAGTTTCCTTTTTTACCTAAGTGAAATCCCTCTTCTCATTCAGAGTGCTATTTAAGAGATAAGTGGAAAACATGAAGACTTTTTAAAACATCTTTGATCTTGAAACCAGTTTAGTCATTTTTACAACTTTGATCTATTTTATTTTCTGATTTATATGAAACAATTTTGGATTTTTAAAAAAAGACTTATTTATTTCAGAGAGAGAGCATGCACACGTTAGAGGAGGGGAGGGACAGAGGGGAGAGAGAGAATCTTGAGCAGACTCCCTATGGAGCAGTGAGCCTGATGTGGGGCTGGATCTTACCACTTGATACCATGACCTGAGCTGAAATCAAGATTTGGATGCTTATCTGACTGAGCCACCCAGGCTTTTTGGATTTAACAAAAATAGTTTTGTTGTTTCTTCCAGTTTACAAATCCAAAAGCAGTTTGAATTTGAAAGGCAAGGATGCCTAATCCAGAGTATTTTCTGTCTCATGGGAACTATTGGGCCATGTGGACTGGGGTCTAGCATTTCTTTGGGCATTATCTATTAGGTTTATGGGCCCTAATATTATCTACCATAACCATTATCCAAGGGATTGGAAGTTTGCTAACCTTGTGCTTGAGAGCCTGTTTCTAAATCTTTCATACTTGTTGCTAGCTCCTCTCCATCTCTACTTCTCTCTTAACTCTTCCATATTTTCCTTTTTTCCTTTGTTCTCAGTTGAGATCTTGTTTTATTTTATTTTTTTGCTAAAAAGTAGATAGGAATCCTTGTATCTTCCCAGCAAGGAATCATAGCAGCCCATCTGCATCTATACCCCCACTCTTTTACTTCCCGTGATGATGGTTTATGTGTCCTTTTCTTGTCAACTCCTTTACTTGGGCAGAAGATCCAGTGTTCTCTTGCTCCCTCAGGGACTCAACTTCTGCAATTATCTTTCTATTCTACATTATTAATATTTCTTTGTTGGGTCATTCCCGCTATACAATATGCTCTAATATTGTCCAAATAAAAAATGTTTGGCCCAGATGCCCCTCCAGCTGCCATTCTATTTCTTTATTCCTCATCATCAGAGAATGCCATAAAAGAATAGTCTAGTTGCTGTTTCTGCTTTCTCAGTTTCCATTCATTCCTTACCCCACTCTAGCCCCACCACTCTGATGAAACTACTCTTGCCATCTTGCCAAACCTAGTGGCCATCTACTTTACCTTGTCTGAATGCACAGCAGCATTTAGCATTTAAAATAGTTGGCTGCTGCCTTCTGTGTAAAGGACTTTCTTCTTCTTGAAGCTTCTGTAGCACTACACTCTCCCGGTTGTTCCTTCTCAAGTCATTGGTTTTACCTTCCTACTCTTTGTGCTAGAGGCTTCTCTGAGGACATGGTGATAGACCCCTTCTGTTTTCTAATTTCTTTCCATAGATGGATTTAAATAATCTTTCTGTAAATACAATTTGCCGCATTTATGTTTTTAGTTCTGACCCATTCCCTGCATTCCAGATTAGTAAATCCAGTTGCCCACTTGGCATCTTTATTTGATGTCTGGTATGAAACTACAAACTGAACCTTTCCACCCAGCCGTCTGTCTCTTCACCAGTCAGTACGTTGGTTGAAGCCAAAACTTTAGGAGGTTTTCTTGATCCCTTATTTCTGTTATTTCCCACTTCTATTTCATTAGCAAGCCCTGTCTTGTCCGAAATATAGCCTGTATCTCTTCACTTATGTTCATTTTTACTGCCATTGGCTGACTCTTCAGCCTGTGTAGTTCCTCTGCTCCTTTAAGTCTGTAAACCATTCTCTGCTGTGGTTCTGGCAACCTTAACAATGATAAATCAGATTATTTTACTCATCTGCTAAAACTCTGAAATGTTCCATTTCCTAAAGTGTACAAAACTCCACAGGATTGGGCCCTTGACTCCCTTGATCACTATGGTCTAGTCAATCTGACCTATTACATCTAAGACATGTCAAGATTGTTCTTACTACCTGGAATGCTCTGCCCCCAGATCTTTGCATGGTTGGCTCCTATTTTTCAAATTTTGGTCTTAAGCAGCACCTTTTTAGAAAGATATTCTGGGACTACCAAATAAAAATAGCTTCCCAGTCACTCTCTTATTACCTTGCTTTATTTTCTTCATAGCACATATTACTACCTGGTATTTCCTTGTTTACGTATTTCTCTCTATTAGAGTGTAAGTTTCTTGGGAGCCAGACTCTTCTCTTGTTCTGTGCCATGTTCCCAGCACCTAGGATGATGCTAGCACATAATAGGTGCTTAGTAAATATTTTGTTGGATGAATGAACATTTAAGGAGATAGATTAAATTAGAACTGCCTAAGTGAAGCAGGCTGCCTTAGGAGGTAGTAAATTTCCATCTTTGGAAGTGTTTAGGGAGAGAATGGAGGATCCTTTGTGGAGGAGCTTTTTAAACAGATGATCTTTGCCATTTTTGTATCTTAATGCATCTGAGATATAGGACATCCGTGTCAGTAACACAGGCTCTGGGAGATTTGTAATTCTCCACCGGGGATGGCTTGTCAGATTCTGGGTGTGGTGAGTATACTTTGGAAAACTTCCTAGGTGACATCAGCCTCCCCCAGTATGCCCATCCCCACCTCTTGGACATTTTATGTATCAAAATAGGTGTTGGTCTTTATAACTCCAAGGTCCTTCCGTCTCCATAGACTCTCTGATTTCTTATGTTGTCATTAAAATAAGCTGGGTGACTATGGCCACGGTAACCATACACATCAGTTCATTACCTTATTCACCCTCATGGGGAGCTTCTCTTGTCCCCTTGCATTTCCTGAAACACTACTCTATCCCTACCCTCCATCTCAATAGCCATGGTTAATCATTTGGTATCTATTTCTCCAAATTTTTTCCTAGGTTCCAACTAAAAGAAATGAGAAAATAATGATAACTTGTTTTCTTAAGAGAAATATGGAATGGAATAATTTTTGGCTTTTTTTAAACTTAATATGTCTTGGATATCTTTACTATCAACATGTAGAGAATTTATCTTTTTTTTTCCAAGTAATTGCATGAGATTTCATTGCATGTCGATAGTGTAATTTATTGAAATAAATCCCCTTGGTGACATTTGGACTGTTTGCACTTTTTTTTTTTTTCAACTTTATGAACATGCTGTTAGCAATTCTTTGTTCTGTAAGATAAATTCCTTATCCAAAAAGGAAAAAAAAATTAAATATTAATGGATATTGCCATCTCTCTCAAGTGGATGAACCAGTCTGTACTCTCCAAAGCAGGATTTTAATTGGTTGCCCTTGCTTCAATGTCTTTCATATTTTGAAGGGTCCAGGTGCTTGAAAAGATCAGTGGAACTTCCACAGTGTTATTTACATGTTTAAGCATAATGAAGACTGTTGCCATGGTGATGGCCTCTGGAGAACTAGTCTGGTAGTTTTCTGATCTTTGGGTCATTTTCTCAGGTCATTTTCTTTCTTGGTTGGTGATGGGATGGATGCTAGCCTGAAGCAGATTTGGGTTTTCTTAGGTAGTGTAATTATTTAACACAAGCATAAAGATATTTTGGAAAACTGTACTTCTGGAGCTTCCTTTTCATGTCAAATGTGACCATGACTAACGTATCAGGTTGGCGTATTCAAGGATGTAGATAGAATGTGGCTGGAGAGAGTTCTTGGTCAAAGTTGTATAGTTTAGGTCTCAAGTTTTTTGAGAGGAGCAGTTGCTAGAACTTTAAGATCAAAGGTTGTAACTATGAGATTTCTCATGGATATAAGGATTTTATACTCTGTGCTATCCAGTATTATACACATTTTATTAGAAAATAGTTCACAGTTTTATAACATTTTGTCATTCAGCCCAGCCGCTTTGTTACTGCTACCCATTCGAGGCATAATTATAAACTTAAATTGGGAGATAAGAGAGTTCTGAAGATATTTTGGTTATATGTATCTTTTTCAGAGTAAGATTTTGGTTTTTAGCCTGGGAAGTCATATTTTTTTCTTTTAACTTTAAGAAGAGCACAAAACATAAATGAACAATTATGAATTCTTAAATTCACCCATCTAGCCAGCACCCAGAGCAAGCTACAGAAGATGTCCAGCACTCTAGATGCCTCCTCCTTGAACTTTCCCAGCCATTCCTCCTCCCTTGAAAGATTAAAACCAGTATCCTCACCTGTATTACTGTAGACTGGCCTGTGTTAAGCTTTATATAAATGGAATCATACAGCATGTATTTTTTGTATCTGAATTGTGTTGCTTAACACTATATTTGTGGGAAGTATCCATATTATGAAGTTCTTTTCATTGCTGTATAGCGTTTTATTGTGTGCATATGCCATAATTTACCCATTTCATTGTTGAGAGACATTTATATTGTTTCTAGTTTGGGTCTGTCAAGGGTATCATTCTGGTACATGTCTTTGGATGCACTTATGTGTCGTTTCTGTTAGAATTATTGGGACATAGCATATAGATATGTTCATTAACATATGTTCATTAACAGTCATATGTTTTATATTTCTAGATAATCATTTTCATGTTTTGTTTCTTGTGCAGTTTGCCTCAGGATACAGATCAACCCACAGAACAAAGCAGATTTCCAAGGCATCTCCCCAGAGCGAGCCTTTGCTGATTTTCTGTTTGCCAGCACCATCCTGCACCTTGTTGTAATGAACTTCGTTGGCTGAATTATTCCCATTTACTTAATTGGGGAGTGGGAGACTAGAAGAATGTAAGTAGTGATATAGCCCTTGTCCCATAATGTTGCTTTAGGAATAGAAATTGAGTGTGGCTGGTTTTGATTATGGTTACCAAGGTTCTATTGCTGATAAGACATTTGCAGAATTTTATATCAGAATGCAAAGTATGCATTATCATCATGATTCACTGGTGCTGCCTCTCTTGGTCATTGCCTTCCCTTCTCACTGTTCTTGGAAATCATTAAGAGAACAGAAAATAAGTTCCCCTCTTAGTACATTAATTTCTACACCAATAACTCCATAAAAACAACTAAAATTTTGGAATAGACATAAATTGTAAGTTCTTTTTTTTTAAGGTTTTTATTTTATTTTATTTTTTTATTCATAGAGACACAGAGAGAGGTAGAAGAGGCAGAGACACAGGCAGAGGGAGAAGCAGGCCCCATGCAGGGAGCCCAACATGGACTTGATCCCTGGACTCCAGGATCATACCCCAGGCTACAGGCGGCGCTAAACCTCTTGGCCACCGGGGCTGCCCTAAATTGTAGGTTCTACCTACAGATTTGCTCTGTAATTTTTTTTCTGATTTTGATCTCAGATAATTTTAAATGCTGGGCAGTTATCCCTTCTAGTACCTAGTCTAGTGCTCACATCTGATAGATATCTGGTATATGCTGAATGAATGACTATACCCATTTACTAATAATATGTGTGCTAAAGTGGAAGTAAATGAGGAAATTGGATTAACTTGAGAGATTTTAAAATATAGGATGAGATGTATTTGGTTCATTTGCCATTTTCCCTTTATTCACAGTAGAGCTCCTTTTTTTTCTAAATAAACTCTTATGTAAAATCTCAATATATAAAGCAGCAATGGAGCCAGATTTATTTTGATTGACAGAATTGAGAAGCTCTCTCTGCTTGGCTTTTGTTTCAAGTATGGTATGCCCTTGTCTCTATCTCTCCCTTCCAGGTGAATCCTAAATCTCTAAGAAGTACATGAGTGGGCAGCCCGGGTGGCTCAGCGGTTTAGTGCTGCCTTCAGCTTAGGGCCTGATCCTGGAGACCGGGATCGAGTCCCATGTCAGGCTCCCTGCATGGAGCCTGCTTCTCCCTCTGCCTGTGTCTCTGCCTCTCTCTCTCTGTGTCTCTCATGAGTAAATAAAATCTTAAAAAAAAAAAAAAAAAAAAAGAATTACATGAATTTTCCAAACTGAATGTGAACACTATTATTATTATTATTTTTTTTTTTAAGATTTTATTTATTTGAGACAGCACGAGAGAGCACTAGCAGGGGGAGCGGCAGCGGGAGAAGGAGAAACAGGCTCTCTCTGTTGAGCAGGGAGCCTGATGTAGGGCTCGATCCCAGGACCCTAGGATCATGACCTGAGCTGAAAGCAGATGCTTTTAACCAACTGAGCCACCCAGGAGCCCCAACACTGCTATTTTATTTATGAGAAAACAGGCATTCTGTGGGCACACAGCTCTTACTTTGCAGAGTAGGCAGTGGTGCTCTTGGCCTAGTGCTTTTCCAGCACCCCACCTAGCTTACTCATGAATGAACGTGCTTTTGCCTTTCCACTTTGCCTTTCCACTTTCCACTACATAATTTGCCTTTCCACTACATAATTTAGTGTTGTTGCTTTTGGGTGGCAGAGAAAAAAAGAACCTTAGGAAATGTTATCTTGTGGCAGGGAAGAATATCCCAGGACGGACCTATTTCTGTGACTACTTAGAGATCTATCATCTTTTTTTTTTTTTAAGATTCTTGTTTATTTATTCATGAGAGATACACACACACACACACACACACACACAGAGAGAGAGAGAGAGAGAGAGAGAGAGAGAGAGGCAGAGAGAGAAACTGGCTCCATGCAGGGAGCCCGACGTGGGACTCGATCCTGGTACTCCAGGATCACGCTCTGGGCCAAAGGCAGATGCTCAGCTGCTGAGCCACCCAGGCTTCCCGAGATTATCATTTTTATACTAATCAGCAGTATAACACACGAATTAGCAATCATGTATAAAGTCTATGCTATATGCTAAGGACTATAGATGAGTTGTGGCATTAATGAATCCATTAACTTACTGTGTTGTATGAATTCTTTCTGTTACTGATAATTGCCTCAAAAAACAGTTGTTAATTCAGGTAAGGTTTTTTTTTTTTTTTAAATTAATTTATTTAATTTTTTAATTTTTAGGTAAGGTTTCACTTTGGGTAGTGGTAAGTTGACAGAAATGGTTTATTTTGGTGAAAAAGTTTGAGAAGTGCTTCCTTCTACTAGTCTAATACAGTTTAACTCTTTGGAGACCTGATTAGGACTTGCGTTGTGCCCCATCCCTCCCCTTACCATACCTTCTGTGTGCCAGTCATGTCTTGTTACTGGGAATATAAACAAAAGTAAAATGTGGCTGTTAACTTTTCTAGTAGGGGAGGCCTATAAACACAGCAGTTAAAATTCAGCATAGTTAGAGCCACAGCAAAGATCTGAACACAGTGCTGTGGGAGTCCAGAGAAGGGAGCTAGCTATGTGCCATTTGGGAGCAGAGGCAGCAGACAGGGTATCTGAGAATGATAACTCCTCGAGCAAAGCTAGAAAACCAAACCACCAGCGCTGACTTTACCCTTGGCAAAACCTCATGAGTCACTCTTATGCTCTCTGATAGTAACCTTGCTGGAAAGGTCATAAATTTTCTGTCTTACTTTAGATTGCTAAAATTACTTTTTTCTAGATGAGTCATGTGTATGCTTAGGCTGGGAACAGAGCAAACAATTCAAGGATATTCTTTAGGCTCAGGGAGATACCAAATCATGGAAAATGATTTCTTAGGCCTGTCGTGATCGGCAGAGGACTCTGCTGCAGAGAGCCTAGAATTTCAAAATTATGACAAAAACAGAGGCAATAAAAGCAGGCTCAGCAGGAACTGCATACTGCAGACCATATTAAGAACTTAACGGCCACCTGTTCAGCTGGGAATTATGGGCCCAAGGTACAGCAAGAGCCTCCAATCCTAGATTACAGTGTTAAATTATTTATAGAGCATATGCTCATTGAAATATCCTTCTCTCTGGGACACTGCCCAAAAGGTTTTTCACAGAGATCTTTCATTTGATGCAGTTTATACTGTCCCACTTCTAATTTTTTTTAAAGATTTTATTTATTTATTCATGAGAGACAGAGAAAGAGAGGCAGACATTGGCAGAGGGAGAAGCAGGCTCCACGTAGGGAGCCTGATGTAGGATTTGATCCTGGGACCCTGGGGTCACGCCCGGGCCCGAAGGCAGGCACCAACTGCTGAGCGACCGAGGTATCCCATCCCGTTTTTAATTTTTAAACATCCCATCTATTTGCCCATATGTGCTTCTAACTCAGCTCTGTGTGTAGTGTGCCAAGACACTTAAAATAGTTTCCAAGTGAGTTCTCAGTATTTATACCAACCCAGAAGGTAGACTAAAACAGATTGAACATTCTCCATACCTGCCAAGTACGTTGAGGGTTGGTTGTAAAAAGAATAAACATCTATAGTGTACTGTTCTTGCATGAATTGGGGGATGACATTTAAAATGAACAGCTACTCTGAAAAAGGTAAAAAAAAAAGATCAAAAGAAAATGGCATTGAGTTAAAAAATAAAAAATAAATTTATTCAAGGAGAAGTAAATAAATTAACAGATAGTGAGAGCTCCCCAAAGGTCAAGCTTCAAGTGCTTCTTCTGTGTCTTTATTTTCAGATAGGTTTGCTAGTGCCATTTATAAGAGAGTCTGATAATCCAGTCTGACTTCAAAAGAATTTTTTATACTCTATTTTTGCTTAAATTTGTTTACTATAAAGTATCTGGCAATTGCAGAATTAAATGTGTTTAAAAAGTTATTTATCATTGTTCTCCTCTTAATTATTTTCCTTCTTTGCTTTTATTATGATAATTTAAAAAAATACAGAAAAGTGTGGAGAATATTATAACCAACCACTACAAGGAATTAAGATATTGAACCTATTAGGGTCACCTGGATGGTTTAGTCGTTTAAGCATCTGCCTTCTGTTCAGGTCCTGATCTCAGGGTCCTGGGATGAGTCCCCCTAGGATGAGACCCCCATCTGGCTCCCTGCTCTGTGGGGAGCCTGCTTCTTCCTCTCCCTTGCCCCTTCCCCTGCTTGTGCTCACTCTATCGCTCTGCTCTCTCTCTTTCAAATAAAATCTAAAAAAAAAAAAAAGATTTTGAACATACTAGATATTGTAGATTATCAGCTAAAGTTCCCTTTGAATCGCTGTCTAGTCTTCATTCCTTCCCTCTAAAGACCTGAGCTTCATGATGATTTCCTTCAGCCAGAACTATTGTAAAACCCAGATCTATTGGGATGCCTGTGTGGCTCAGCGGTTGAGCATCTGCCTTTGATTCAGGTCATGATCCTGGAGTGTCAGGTTAGAGTCCCACATTGGGCTCCCTGCATGGAGGCTGCTTCTCCCTCTGTGTCTCTGCGTCTCTCTCTCTGTGTCTCTCCTGAATAAATACATAAATAAATATTAAAAAAAGAACAACAACCCTAGATCTATTAACACAGCCTTTTCCAACCTTCAGCTTTTGTGGCCTTTGAAAACATATCCTGTGGTAAAGACCCACTCAGTTGGCAGCACTGTTTATATGTAGCTATCCCAGGGCCAAGAATAAACTCATGACATACATACATATATTTAATATTTATTTATTCATTAGAGATTTTGTTTATTTGACAGAGAGTGAGCAAGCACCTGTCGAGCATGAGTCAGGGGGAGGGGCAGAGGTACAAGTAGATACCCCTCTGAGCAGGGAGTGACGCTGGGCTCAGTCCTAAGACCCTGAGATCATGATCTGAGCTGTAGGCAGCCGCTCAACTGACTGAACCACCCATGAGCCTCTATTTTTATTTTTTAAATAATACTTATTTGAAATCACTTTATTTGGGACACTCGGGTGGCTTAGTGGTTGGGTGTCTGCCTTCCACTTAGGCTGTGACCTGGATCTGGGGATAGAGTCCTGAATTGGGCTCCCTGTGAGGAGCCTGCTTCTCTCTCTGCCTAGGTCTCTGTCTCACTTGCGCTCTCTCTCTCTCTCATGAATAAATAAATAAATAAAAAATCTTTAAAAAAATAACTTTATTTATTTATTTATTTATTTATTTATTTATTTATTTATGATAGAGAGAGAGAGAGAGATGGGCAGAGACACAGGAGGAGGGAGAAACAGGCTCCATGCTGGGAGCCCGATGCGGGACTCGATCCTGGGACTCCAGGATCGCGCCCCGGGCCAAAGGCAGGCACCAAACTGCTGAGCCACTCAGGGATCCCCAAAATCACTTTATTTTTAAGCAACATCCATACCAAACATGGGGCTCGAACTCCGTACCCTGGTATCAAAAGTCAGCCAGCCAGGTGCCCCACTCTTGAAAATGCAGAAGTAAAAAATGCTCCTTATGAGCTTTGGAGTTGCTGATCAGTGTCTGGCACTTTAGGTAGCTGTAAACTGTTTTTTTTTTTTTTTTTTTTTTAAGATTTTATTTATTTATGAGAGACACACAGAGAGAGGCAGAGACATAGGAAGAGGGAGAAGCAGGCTCCCTGCAGGAACCCCAGGATCACGACCTGAGCCAAAGGCAGGCACTCAACCACTGAGCCACCTGGGTGCCCCTGTAAATCTGTTTTGAATGAATGTATGACACAGAAGTTCAGGAGATATGAATATTTTAAAATTTACATGGTATCTGTAAATATTTACTGTGTTGTTTCTTTTTTTTTTCTTTTAAATTTTTATTTATTTATGATAGTCACAGAGAGAGAGAGAGAGGCAGAGACACAGGCAGAGGGAGAAGCAGGCTCCATGCACCGGGAGCCTGATGTGGGATTCGATCCCGGGTCTCCAGGATCGTGCCCTGGGCCAAAGGCAGGCGCCAAACCGCTGCGCCACCCAGAGATCCCCTACTGTGTTGTTTTTTCTTCATGTCTCTTTGTGAAATTTTTTTTCAAAAATTGTCAGCCTATATAACATATTCTGAAAGGAAATGAATAAGGACATAGTTACATTGGGTAACACTTTGGGCAGGAAAGTTCCTGATGACATACATGGTCTCTGGATCTGAGGGAAAGCGAACTGGGAAAATAAGGGACAAGTCTGAGCTTGGAAACATGTTCAGTCTGGAAGGAGGTTGTTTGTCAAATGCTCAAATGCTCATGTTAAAATCTTGTTAGTGTTGCTTTGCTTTTACAATGGAGGCCATTCTCCCACAGATCTTTAAAAATTCATAGTGTTTAATCCTGGCAGGAACCAGGAGACTGACAGGGCTGGGCAGAACAGAACTCTGACAAGCAGTGCTTTCCCCCAAAAATTGGTAATTAGCTTTTTGAATTTATCAGTAAAATACAGTAGTCGTCTCTTACCTGTGGGGGATACATTCCAAGACGCCTAGTGGATGCCTGAAATCAATGGTACTGAATCCTACATATACCAGTGTTTTTCCTATATGCATATACCTGTGATAAGGTTCAGTTTATCAGTTAGGCACAGTAAGAGATTAACAGCAACTACTAACAAAATAGAACAGTTATAGTAGTATACTGGAATTAAAGTTTTGTGAATGTGTTCTTAGAATATCTTACTGTCCTGTATCCATCTGTCTTCTGATGATGGGAGATGATAAAATGCCTGTGTGATGAGATGAAGCAAGGATGGTGATGTGGGCATTGGGACGTAGTGTTAGGCGACTGTGGACCTGACAGTATGACAGGAGGAAGGTCATCTGCTTCCCCTGTGACTGACTGCAGGAACTATGACTATGGAAAGTGAAACCTTGAATAAACGGGTGCTAGTGTGTAGTGTCAGAAAATTAACCTCTGGAAGGGAATCTAAATATTATTCTTTAGGCTGTACTGCCACCTAGTGGGTTGCACATTTCATATGCTAAGAATGTACTACAAAGCAAAAGAAAAGTTGAATGGGAGGGGGACCACTGATACCTTTGTGATAAAATCTAGTTTCTTTCTAGTCACAGGAGGGCAGCAGAGGTCTAAGTGGGCTTAGGTGCTGGGTGGGGGTTTGCTTTACATTCTGACCAGAGGTGGGCAGTGTGGAGTTAGGCACAAAAGGTCATGCAACAGGGATTTCCTTAACCAGGAAAGACATCAAGTGCATGGAGACCCACAGATTTTCCCTTTATTTCCTTTTCTTATTTTGTAAAAAATAAGACCTGTTTTTGTTCCCAACTCCACGGTAGTAATCTTTAATTTTTTGATTAGGGTGAGCTTTTTAGTTTTTATTCCACTTTCTCTTTGACATTTCATCTTATATTGAATTAGATCTAGCCACCAACTAAGTTCCCAAAAAGGGACCTATTCTAAATTTGTAGAACGTATTTTGAGCTAAGCATATAGTATGATCTTTTTTTTTTCCAACCACCTTTTTTCTCCAGTTGGAGGGGGAGTTGAATTCTTTAGCCATTATTAAAATGCTGAATCTACTTATTTTATTTTATTTTTTAAAGATTTTATTTATTTATTCATGAGAGACACAGAGAGAGAGGGAGAGGCAGAGACACAGGCAGAGGGAGAAGCAGGCTCCATGCAAGGAGCCCGATGTGGGACTCAATCCCGGGTCTCCAGGATCACACCCTGAGCTGCAGGCGGCACTAAACTGCTGCGCCATCCGGGCTGCCCTACTTATTTTATTTACTAAAAAAAAAACCCATTCATTAATGACGAATTGGTGATTGAGCTCTATTTTGTATTTGGTCTATTTAAAGCTACCAGATTAAAAAAAAAATCAAATATTGTTGTGTTTATGAATTTCACAGCTGCCCTAATTCCCTGCCTTATTTCTCCATCCTTGCAGCTCAGATGATTCCTACTCCATGTCATCCCAGCCCCCAGGTTGTATAAGAGCCTGTTCTGGAGCCCACAGTGCATACCTCTAATGCTACACTTACCCAATAGTTATGAAATGGTTTGTTTGCTTTCCTCTCTCTTCCACTGAACTCTTTTTTTTTTTAAGATTTTATTCATGAGAGAGAGATAGAGAGGCAGAGACACAGGCAGAAAGAGAAGCAGGCTCCATGCGGGGAGCCCAACACAGGACTCCATCCCAGGACTCTAGGATCACAACCTGAGCTGAAGGCAGATGCTTAACCACTGAGCCACCCAGGCCTCCCTCTTCCACTGAACTCTTAAATTACCTGAAGGCATAGCACGAGGCTAATAGTCACTATGCATATTTGTTGAGTGAGCGTATGAATAAATAATTTCAACTATAAGAAAATGCTATAAAAATAGCTAAATCATAGTTACACGGTTGCTAAGACATGGAAAATGCTGTGGAAGAAGGAAGCCAAGGAAAAAATTCTTAGGAAGGGCTGTAGGGTAGGGCAAAGCATGAGACTAGAAGTTGGAAGACCTGCATTGTAGATTTTGCTCTGTTAACTAGTTGATTGGACAAATAAGCTTGTTTCTTTTTTTTTTTTTTAATCTTATTTCTAAGGCCCAGTTTCCTTATCTACAACAGTGAGGGAATTAACCTGGATGTTCATCAGTCTTTTCCAGCTGCTGCAGCCTGTGGTTATTAGAATTCACGATAATTCCTGTTGTATTTCAGGCAGTTCATACTGTTTGTGTGGATCCTCAATTGATCTTTGCTTTTTGTTTTCTTCAAGTGTTGCTTTTTATTCATATTACCAGATTTCCACTATCCATTCACAGGAGGTGGAAAGTTAGTGTGGCTGTATATAACAAAATGTACAATGTTTGTATAAGGCCTTTTACAAAATTAGATAACATTTATAAAATGTTTTATAGGGCAGCCTGGGTGGCTCAGCAGTTTAGCACCACCTTCAGCCTAGGGCGTGATCCTGGAGACTAGGGATCAAGTCCCGTGTCAGGCTCCCAGCATGGAGCCTGCTTCTCCCTCTGCCTGTGTCTCTGCCTCTCTATCTCTCTCTCTGTGTCTCTCATGAATAAATAAATAAAATCTTAAAAAAAAATGTTTTATAGTTAGCACATTACCAGGCTTGTGGGACTCCTGGTACATACATATGCTCCTATGTGAACATACGCTCCTAGAAATGTTAATCCATTGATCCTCATGGCCAACCCCGTGATGGAGTTAGATGAATAGTAGTATTCCCATTTTATGCATGAGGTAATTAAACCTTGGTGAAGAGGTGCCTTGGTGGCACAGTCGATTTAAGCGTCATCTCTTGGTTTTTTGGCTCAGGTCATGATGTCAGGGTTGTGATACCCAGACCCGCAGTGGGCTCTGCACTGAGTGCAGAGCTTGGTAGTTTCTCTTTCCTCTCCCTTTGTCCTTGCCTGCCTCGCTCAAGCGCAGCGCACACTCTCTCTTTCTCTCTCTCTAAAATAAATCTTAAAAAGCAAAAAAACAAAAACAAAAAAACAAACCCAACCTTGATGGAATTTACATTTTTAAAAAGTAAGCTCTATACTCAATGTGATGCTCGAAATCATGACCTTAAGGTCAAGAGTCTCATGTTCCACTGACTGAACCAGCATTTAGTTTAACTTGTCCAGGCCCTGGAGCTAGTAAGTGACTGCATGGGAATTTGATAACATTTTGACTCTGAACTTTTATATTCCTTTTCCTCTATTATGTTCAGAGACTTGGATAATGGGTATCTACATCTTTTTGTTAAGTTTTCATAAAAATGTTAACATCTTTTTTCAATAGGAAAAGCTTAGGAGAGATTGATAAGATGAAAGTAGGCTATCTAAAATGTTTCTGTGGGGTGTCTGGCTGGCTCAGTTGGAAGAGTGTGGGACTCTTGATCTTGGGGTCGTGAGTTTGAGCCCCATGTTGGGTATAGAGATTACATACATACATACATACATATATAAATTTTTAAAAAAATGTGTCTACAGAGTTGGTCATCTTGGGTTCAGAAGACATGCAAGAAAGATCAGGAGACCTGACTTTATCCAGAGAGGATAATGTTGGCTCAGTGCTCTCCAGTAGAACTCTACGATGGGGAAGTGTTCTAGGTTTGTGCCATCACATGACTAGCCACTAGTCATGTGATTTCGTTTGTTTTGTTTAAGATTTTATTTTTAAGTAATCTCTACATTTAGCATAGGGCTAGAATTTACAAGCCCTGAGATTAAGAGTTACATGCTCAAAAAAAAAAAAAAAAAAAAAAGTTGCATGCTCTACTGACTGAGCCAGCCAACTGCCCCCAGCTACATGTTGTTAGTGAAAATTTGAAATGTGCCTGAGTGAGGCACTGAATTTTTAATTTCATTTTATTTTAACTGAGTTTAGATAGCCATGTATGGCTGGTGGCTTAAGTGTTAGCACAGCTCTAGACAGATCTGTTAAACTCCCAGGTTATTGCTTCCTCATCTATAAAATGAGAGGATCAAACTAGTTGATCTACAAAGCTCCTGTCATCTTTAGAAACACACAATTTCCCTTCTGAAAGTATAGCGATTCAGATTGAGCTCAGAACCTAGAATTTCTGCAGAATGGTCTTGATGCACATTTTCTCTAATTTCACTATTAATTGGGTGATCAGGATATTCAGGATGAGATGTATTTGAAGGAAAATCAGTATTTGAGTGTATCTACTCAGTGCTGGTGTCTGAATAGAGATAGTGCTGGAGAAGAATACAGATTCCAAATAGAAATGACCCCGTCTGGCATTATCTTTTGTATCTCTACAGAGAATAATTATTTTTAACTTTGTGGTGTGCCTGACTTTCTTTTAAGATGATTAGAACAGACTGATCACATGGCACGGTCTTTTCTGCATGGGTGAAATAGACTGAAGAAGTCATGTGAACTTTTCTCAGTAGGTGTCTTCCATTTTGTATGTCTCAATTATCATGGGAGGCAATTTTATTAGTTTCCTAAAACCTTTATCTCCTGGTTAGCAGTTGAAGCATTCTTCTGAGTGTGGCATAGTCCAATTTTGTTGAGTTAACATTTCAAAGAATCTTAGATCCTCTGCTTTTAGAATACTGTCTGGGAAATGTAGTTTTGTCTTAAAAGAAGGGAGCAGATTTTTGTTAAGTAGAATTTTCTGAAAACCACTATTAAAGAGACTTAATCTCATGAGTCATTTTTGCCTTCTAAATGAACCAGTCCCAGTGTCTTAGATTTAACTGTTTTAATACCAGAAAATCTCAAAACTTGACTTTCATGCTAATAAACCTAGGATTTCTTTTAAAATTCTGCGTCAAGACTCCTCACTGAAAAGCCCAATGCTCTAGTCTGCTTACCTTGGCCGTTAGAACTGATGCATTCTGTAACTAGAGAGTTTGCTTTAAGAAATTTGATGAAGTGGGTGTACCTGGGTGGCTCAGTCAGTTGAGTGTTTGCCTTAGGCTTAGATCATGATCCTGGGATCCCGGGATCCAGCCCCACATCGGGGCTCCCTGCTCAGTGGAGAACCTGCTTTTCCCTCTTTGTCTCTCCCTTCCTCTACCTATGCGCTCTCTCTCTCTCTCTCTCTCTGTCAAGTAAATAAATAAAATCTTAAAAAAAAAAATTGATGGAGTGGGGCACCTGGCTGGCTCAGTCCATGGAGTATGCGACTCTTGATACTGGAGTTGTGAGTTTGAGTCTCATGTTAGGTGTAGAGATTGCTTAAATTTTTTTAAGAAAATGAAATTTGATGGAGTGAGTAGGTTAAGTTTTATATTCTTTTTTTTTTTTTTTTTTAACTTTTATTTATTTATGATAGTCACACACAGAGAGAGAGAGAGGCAGAGACACAGGCAGAGGGAGAAGCAGGCTCCATATACCGGGAGCCCGACATGGGATTCGATCCCGGGTCTCCAGGATCGCGCCCTGGGCCAAAGGCAGGCACCAAACCGCTGCGCCACCCAGGGATCCCCGGTTAAGTTTTAATAGATCTGTTTGTTCCTGGTTGGCACTAGGAATGCTTTTTGTTCCCTGTTTTTTGCTCTTTTTTTCACAGTTCAGATGTAGTAATGTTCTACAGTTCTATATTATTTCTTTAAATACCCTTGTTAGTGAAATAAAAGCACCCTGGCTGGAAGTCTAATAAGATCTTTCCTTTAAGTTCTGATGCTAGAGTCTCCAGGTCACCAGAACCAGTATGCAAAATAAGGTGATGCGTTTTACCTGCCAGGGTAGCCCAGCTCTTGAAAGGTAGTGTTTTCCAACGTTTTTCAAGTCATGACACCGAAAGAAGATCGCAGTATTTTAATGACACATTGCAGGAAAAAGGGCTGCTGATGGCTAGAAATGTTGGAGCCTCTAAGGCTAAGGGGCCACTTTCTGGCTGCACCCATGTTGCATTGTGCTAGGCTGACAGCTCTCCTGCAGGGCCTTGAAAGGGTTTGCTGGGTTTGCTGGGAGGGCTTCATCTCACAGCCTACAGATTGCAGTCTTGTGTGGCCAGCAATGTGGCTGCTTCTCTTGGAGTTATCCTCTACCTTCTTGCCAAAAATAACCTTATCTTTCAATGAAAATGAAATTATTTCTTCTATTTTGGGACCTTTGTTAAATCTGAGATTGAGAATTTTTCTCTACTCTTTCTCCTTTGAAATTCTTCCTTTTTACCCCCTATTCTCTAACTGAAATTTAGTCCTTTGTATGTTTTTTAGATTCAGAAAACCTCTTTAGGCTAAGGTGCAGCCCTCCTCACCTCCCAAGATTCTGTGAGCTAGAGAGGTCAGGGTGACTTATATAAAGTTGTGTGCTTTATTGATTGCAGAGCTGGAATTAGAACCCATGCCTGCCACTCCTAGTAAATTTTGCCGTGGTGTGCTTGGGATTCAGATTGGAACATTCATTTTTATGGATACCTCTATAAAATGTTCTGTGAGAAATATTTGCTTTATTCTGGTTGTTCTAGCATGGCTTGAATACTGTCTAGAATTTGGGAACCCCATAGTTGTCTTTGTGGGTTCAGAATTTAGATTGAAGGATTTGGGGCCCTGTTTTCTGGTATTGTAAGACATTTTTAAAAACCTTAGATGTCTCTTTTACCTTTCTTTTTCTTTCTTTTAGGTTCACTTTTTGATTTCCCTTGGATGAGAACTTTTGAGATGGCAACTTGGACATGTGGATTTTCTTCAAGAAAATAAGATTTATACTTAAATACTGATTCTGATTTCAAATGTAGGTGGAGAGCCCAGAGAAGTTTCCTTGCTTCTGTGTTAGAGCAGCTTTGTAATGAGCATTTATTAACATGACCTCTGCTTCCCATTAAGTGTAACCTTTTTGCCTTCCAAATTAAAAAACTCCATGCCACTCCTTCCTGTGCCTCTGGCTCTCTCTCTCTCTTTTTTTTAAAATTCTTTATTGGTATTAAAATCCTTTTCTTTCAGTCCTCTGAAAAGCTCTTTAGGAGTTGATAATTTGCAACTGGGAATCTACTTCCATGTTTTCATTAAGTGTATCTGAAATTAATGACAAAAGGCAGTGCTGACAACCCTGGGAAATGACAGTCCTTTGTCTTTTCCCTGAGGCTGGTAATCCTTTACTAATCCTTTACTTGTTACAGGTGGTTCTGTGCTTATGACACAATGCATTCCTGGAACTGCATCATTAAGCACTTTGTTAGAAATGGAACTAAGCGGGTGCTTCCACATTTACATCTGTTTCAAATGCTTTAGTGGTGAAAAGTGAAATATGTTAAAAAAAAAAAAAGATAAGTGAAATATGTAATATGCAGTGTCAGCAAAATGTAAGTGTTGTGTATGTGTTTGTTGATAGATAACAGTCCTCACCAAACCACTTGCACAAATATTTTCTCATTTTGTTCTTGTAACTGTTTCAGGGGCTCTAATCCTCATTAGATATGGGAAGAAATTGAAGATCTGATCTGTCACTTGCTTAAGATCAAAAGTCCCAACACAGCTTATGTAGAGCAATAGATCTGCTGGCTGAAGTCTAGGCATATTTATATGTATCATGCTAACAATCCTGTTTCCATCTTGGGTGCCATATATGGGACCTAAGCTATGCTGAGAATTCCACTGTTTAAATTTAGCTGACTACTGAGATGATGAGTTGTGCTCTAGAGGTTCTCCAACTTCATGGCTCATTAAAATCGCTTGGGGAGGACAGCCCGGGTGGCTTGGCGGTTTAGCGCCACCTTCAGCCCAGGGCGTGATCCTGGAGACCTGGGATCAAGTCCCCAGTCGGGTTCCCTGCATGGAGCCTTCTCCCTCTGCTTTGTCTCTGCCTCTCTCTCTCTCCCCTCTGTGTTTCTCATGAATAAATAAATAAAAAATCTTAAAAAAAAATCGCTTGGGGAACTTAAATAAAGGAGATCTCAATGCCCAAGTCACACCCCAGATCAATTAAATAAAAATCTTTGAGAGTGGTATCTGTACTTTGTACAGCTGCCCAGCTAATTCTCATGTGCAGCCAAACTGGAGGAGCCCTCCTCTGGATTCTTGCTACTCATAATGTAGTTCACTGATGAGCAGAATCACCTGGGGATTTAGTTGAAAAGGAGACTTTCAAGCCCCACCCCAGACCCTACTGAAGCAGAATTTTTAACATGGTCTCATGTGATCCTTGTGTATATTAAAGTTTGAGAGGCACTGAGCTAGAGCAATGATTTTCAAATTTTGGTGTATCTTACAATTCCTAGGAATACTAGTTTACTGAATTATGATGATTGAGCAATGTAATTTGCCTTTTAAAGATATATGTATTTATTCATTCGAGAGATAGAAACAGCACAAGCAGAGAAAAAGGAAGAAACAGACTCCTTGGTGAGCAGGGAGCTCGATGTGGGGCTCTATCCCTGGACCTGGAGATCATGACCTGAGCCAAATCAGACACTTGACTGACTGAACCACTGAGGTGCCCTTGTAATTAGATACAGCTTTATCAAGTGGTTTCTAGATTATTTTGTGTAGATTGATAAATAGGTATTTTTGAATAAAAAGAATGTCTGAACTTTGAGGCAAATGCATTGTAAACTGGGAATAAGAATTTTAAAGGGGTGCCTGGGTGCCTCAGTTGGTTGAGCATCGGACTCTTGGTTTCGGCTCAGGTCATGATCTCAGGGTTGTGGGATCAATCTGCATTCTGGCTCCATGCTCAATGGGGCTATGGGGGTGAGAGTATTTATTTGACATTCTCTCTCCCTCTCCCTCTGCCCCTCTTCCTGCTCTCTCTCTGAAAAAAAATAAATCTTAAAAGAGTTTTATCAAGGAAAGCATTGCAATGTTCAGAGCCTTTAAATATACAGATTTTGTTAATGGTTTTCAATGATCTTGAGATATCAAGTTCCCATTATTCAGGTTATCTATTGTCTCAGATAATTTACCCAAGCCAGTGACCATCAACAAGATTCATTCATCTTTGATGTGTCTTTTCACCTTTTTTTTTTTTTTAAATTTATGATAGTCACAGAGAGAGAGAGAGAGAGAGAGAGAGGCAGAGACACAGGCAGAGGGAGAAGCAGGCTCCATGCACCGGGAGCCCGATGTGGGATTCGATCCCGGGTCTCCAGGATCGCGCCCTGGGCCAAAGGCAGGCGCCAAACCGCTGCGCCACCCAGGGATCCCCTCTTTTCACCATTTGTAATAGGGCCGAAAGGCTAGAGAATGCTTTTGGAGTTTTGAGTTTAAATTTAGTTAAATGCTCATTATAAATGACTCATTTGTTTTAAGGCCATTGTTGACTTGCTCAGCGGTTCTCAACTCTGTACATACAAAAGGATTAGCTGTGGAACTGTTTCTTCAAGTTTAGGAGAATGTTATTACCCTCTACTCCACTCCCCTAATTGGGTTTCTGATTCTTTGGTGTTTTTGTTTTTGTTTTTCCCTAGCTAAAAGACATGATATATGAGAGGCACTGAACCAGAATAGGTAATGTGTTCATTAGATGCCTCTTCTTATTTCTGGACCTTTCTCAATACCCACCAGCTGTGTTGTGATAATGCCTCTCCCTGGACCTTACACATGGGTGCTCAATACAACATACTGAACGAGTGGATTTTGAGTATTACAGTATACAGAATAACAGCATTTCCTGCTGCCTGTAGCTCAACACCTTTTATGAGGTGGATTTATTTTTATTTTCTGTGTTCTTTGTGGGGCTGGAAGCTATTTGCCACAACCACTGTAGTTTGTTCTCTGCCATTCCCTGCAGTGGTGGGAAGCCCAGCCCTGAGCACCTCCTGCCCACACATTTCCTGTCCCCTATCACGTGGAAACCATCTCCTGTGTTTTCTTCTCTTAGCAGCCTATACCTTTGGCCTCTTTGATCATACCCTTTCATCTTGGGGCTTCAAAATACTTTTGTTATGATGGTTGGAAAATACTCAGCAAGGTCACAGAGGCCTGTTCCCTGGTTGTGGAGGCTCAGAAAGCTAGCACTGGCTGGTTACCAGAAGCTTGGAGTGTCTAAACTAAAGTTTGAGTGCTATATGACTTTGTAACTCCACTTAATTTTTAAAAAGTTTACCAAATATCAAAAAAGGAACTCTCCTATGAGGGAAGACAGCACTTCCCAGAACAAGGATTCTTAGATGAGAAAATGAGAAAAGAGTAGGAGAAACCTTCTGAAGAGCAAAATAAAACACATTTTATTTGCTTACACTGAATAAGAGGGTCCAAGCTTATTGCAAAATGTGTGGAGGGGATGAAAACTATTTTCCAGCCCCAGCACCCTGCCCCAGGCAGCCTGTGGCAGAAAGCATTCTGCTGGATTGGAAAGTGTTGATTTAAGAACCCCTTGCACCGCTTATTGTCTGTAGTGACCTTTTGTGCTACAGGTCCCCTGAGTGGCTTAGTCTTAAGTGTCTGCTTCAGCTTGGGTCATGATTCTGGGGTCCTGCGATCCAGCCCCATGTTGGGCTTCCCCGCTCAGCAGGCAGTCTGCTTTGTGTTCTATCTTTGCCCCTCCCCACTACTCATGCTCTCTCTCAAATAAATCTTAAAAAAAAAATTAGCACATAAGTAGGCACCTAGGTACTGTACTCTGTAGTGCATGGGGTTATAAAAATAAGACCTAACTTCCTGTTCAGGAGTGAGTGAGCTAATACTGAGTGTCTACCACGTGTCTGGAAGGGCATTAAGTGCCCTCCTGCTCTTTGTTTCCCTATAAATTCCATGAAGTGAGGAGGTGATACTCCTTTCCAGAAGAGGAAATGGAAATGCAGTTTGCAAGTGTTAGGCTTTGAATCTTATTTCTGTCTTACTCCAAAGCATTTGGATTAGGCTTTGAATGTGATAAATAAATAATAAGCATGGGGATAATAATACACATGCCAGCAAAATGTAAGTGAGAGTATCTTGTTAATGTAATTGCTCTACAAATATGTCAGTACTCTTATGGCAGTGATCAGAAATGCTGAGAACCATTTCACACTTACTGATTTTCTCCCTCAGCGGCATGTCCAGTTTTACTGGCTTTGGGCTACAGGACTATGGTGGCCAATGGCAGGCCTTCCTCTTTCCCCAGAGGAGAGAGACTTTGCTAAGAGTCCTCATTCAATTCAGTGTTCAGGCTTGCTCTGCTTTTTTAAATTCCAGGGATGAACAACTTTTAACTTTTTATTATTGAGATTCTCTCTCTCTCTTTCTCACACACACGTGCACACACATGAACACACCAGACTAGTAAAATAAACTCCCAGATGCCCAACACTCAGTTTCAACAATTAGCAACATTCTGCCTCAATCTAGTTTTAGGCTATTACTTAAACACATCCAGAGGTAGGGCACCTTCTTCCTAATACTCCATTATTTAGTTAAAAAATATCTGTGTCAGGTACTAGAGAGAGATACAGAATCAGAACAGACCAGGTGCCTCCCCCTCTGAGCCTTAAATCCTAGCTGGGAAGAGAGCCAGATTAGCATAAAAACAGAATCCTGTTGTTCTATGGGAGGAGTGGAGGAAATAAACTGTCTGAGGTAGTTGTAAATGGAGCAGGGGAGGGAGTTCCTCGGAAGTGGTCAGGAAAGCCATCTCTGAGCCGGTGACGTTTTGGCTCAGATCTGACCACTGAGAGAGCCAAGGGCCTGGCCAGCCTAGTTTTCACTGTACTAACTGGGCTGCCATGTGAGTGAGTAGTGGAGTTTGCTTGTGTAGAAAATACTGCCTCAGGGGATTCACAGCACAGTCCTCTGCTTTGCCTTCTAGTCTGACTGTAAAGAGGGAATCAAGTAGATGCAAACAGTCACAGAAGAGGGAAGGGACATTGAGCAGAATGCAGGACATTGGTCTTGGGCAAGTCCAGGGACCCCCAGGTCTTTTCCATTCTTTCCTCGAAGCATCTGGAGCCAGGTGGTACTGGGTGTCGGTGGTGCTTTGGATGGCCAGGGAGTCTAGTGCTGTTGCGGGCCTAGTGTGCTGTGATCCCAAGCAAGCCACTTCACCTGTTTCCTCATTTGTGAGGGAGCTCATACTCTGCCTCCTGCTTGGGTTTTCTGCGAAGATCACAGGAGATAATGTTTGCTTTGGTGTCCAACAGACTAGTGTGTGGTGAAGATTGTAGATAAGGATGCTGCCCAACCAGGTTGCCTGCTAAATCACTGGAATAATGGGTCAGCAAGAAGTGACACCCTAGCGTTTGCTAAAAATAGGGTCTTGAGGTCTCCACTGGCAAGATGTCCTTTGTAAGGTTAACCCAGTTTCCCCTGATCAAGGCTGGAAGCATGAAGTGGAGACCAGTTGCTCACCACTCTCTAAACCGCATTCCTTCATGTACTTATATTCTCTTAAGTCCTGCCAGCCTTGTCTTACATTTATATGCTCTTCCTCTAATATTTTCATTTCTCCTCCTTGGCCGAATTGTAATTGGGTAGTACAGGGAAAGGGTGGACAGGCAGTCTTCTCTGCCTCAGTGGGATTTTTGAAAGGTTTTGAACATGGTGGGGGGGGGGGGGGTCCCTGCCGCATGGGTCCTACTGCCTCTGGAATGGAAACATGTTTCCATTTCCAGAGCGAACAGGAAGACGGGGCTCTTCCCAAAGGTGCGAAAAGCCCCCTGGAGCCACTTGGTGTATTCTGGCCTTGGGGAAGATGGACGCCCAGAGAAGCTGCCCACTGGAGGGTGCTGCAGAGGTCTGCCTTATGCTTTCAGGCCTGTTTCCTGTGGGGCCTCCAGGGACCTTTCTGTGGGCAGAGAGGCTCCAGAGGGTGAGAGGGGACATCAGAATCAAAAGTGTTTGGGGGTAGGGGATCAGGGAGCCCTAGAACGCCCTGGGGCCAGGAGTGGTGGCTTTTGTCAGAAATTGGGTCACAGCCTTGCCATTGTGTCTGGCAGGCTCTCCATCAAGTTCTCCTGGAAGCTGGGAGCCATGGAGGGAGCACGAAAACGTGCCTGCTGGTGTAGTGAGAGGCTCCCGTGCCATGGTGAAGGGAGAGGGGTCATCTGCTATGGGAAACAGCACATGTAAGTGGGGCCTGGGAGCCTGCTGGCCAGGGGCCAGCCTCGGTTAGTGTGCTGGGCCAGCCTGACAATCAGCATGTGGGGTCACAGTCCCTCTTCCCAGCTGTTGCCATGGACATGGGTGGGCGTTTACTAAGCTTGTACACCCTTATCCCTTCACAGCGCTGAGAAGTGGGCAGCTACTTTATATTTTATTCACATGATTGGTGAAAACCTGAGACTCAGATGTTGAAGGCTAGTGAGGGGCGGCAAAGCTTACAGATGATCACGGGTTATCCTGACTCCCCAAAATCTGATAACAGAAACCTCCCTCATGCAAGTACAGTAACTGACATGTCTCTTTCATGCCCACATACTCATTGGACTCACTGGACTGTTAGCTCCTGGAGGACAGACACTGTATTTTTTAAAAAATATTTTATTTATTTATTCATGAGAGACAGAGAGAGAGAGAGAGAGGCAGAGACACAGGCAGAGGGAGAAGCAGGCTCCCTATGGGAAGCCCGATGCGGGACTCGATCCCAGGACCCTGGCACCATGCCTTGAGTCTGAGGCAGACCCTCAACCGCTGAGCCACCCAGGCACCCGGAACTGTATTTAATGGGGACAGTACTTACACTGAGATATAGTTTACATGCACTAAAATGCACAAGTCTCTGGTGTACACTTTGAGACATTTTGACGTGTATACACCCAAGTCACCATCACTCAGGTCGAGGTACAGGTAATCGCTGCCACCTGAAAGTCCCTCATGCCCTTTCCCGGTCAACCCTTTTACCCCAAAGGCACCCGCTATTCTCATTTCTACAGTGGTGGTTGGTTTTGCCCATTCTTGAGCGTCAGAGTTGTACGGAGATACCCCTGGAGCCCGGCACCGGGTCTGGCGGCTGGCAGGAGGGCAACGTGAAAGGGAGCCCCGGTTCTGAAACTACCCTACGACAGCCCTGATCCCACGGGAAGCTGAGGCCGTGGGCGGACGCAAGGCCGGGCAGCGCGACCCGGGCCCAGGTCCCCGCCCTGGACGCGCGGGCGGTCCTCGGGCTCCCCGCAGCGCCGCCCGCCGGGCCCCGCGTCCGCCGCGGGTGGGAGCGAGCCCGCTGACCCCGCCCGGCGGTGCCCCCTGCCGGCCCCGGTGGGAGGGGACAGGGTCAGCCACCCTCCGGAGCCCCGGCGGCGGCCGGCAAAGGGCGGGGCCTCCGTTCGCGGAAGGACAGCCACCTGCCTTTCATCTTCCTCCGAGGGAGATTTTCCTAAGTTTCGGGGCTTTCCTTCCCCCAGAATGGAGACGAAGGGCAGGCGGCCTTTTCGGTGGAGCGCTGCTGCCCCCAGCTGGCCGCGGGGGGCACTACCGCCGGGGGGCGGGGGGCCGGGGGGCCGTGGGGCCGGGGGGCCGGGGGGCCGGGGGACCGGGGGGCCGGGGGGGCCGTCCGAGCCCCGCGCGTCTCGGCTCCCGGCTCCCGGCTCCGGGGCTCGTTCCTCGCGTCCTGGGCCCGGTCTTCGCGAGGCAGACGTCTGTGGGGGCCACCACCCGGCCCCTGAGCCCCGGCCCCGAGTAAGGCTCTTCCCCGGAGAGCCCACCCGCCGCAGCTGTGTGGGTGTAGGTGGGGGGGCGGTGTGGCCCCCACACCTCGGAGGGCGGCTGGGCTGGGCTGGGCGGGACGGAGCGCGCAGGAGGGAGAAGGCAAATGCTCGTCCGGTGTGGTCTCGGCTTGACCTCGGGGCTCGGCTCACGGAGGGGCCGAGGCGCCGGGCGCGCCGCTGCGGGGTGGGGGCGGCCCCGCCGCCGGCCTCCCCCTGTCGCACCTGCGGTCGGCGGCGGTCTAACGGCCCAGCGGGCGCGGCCCCGACACGTGGCCCCGGCGATGCTATCGCTAACTCCGTATTTTTAACTCCTCTTTGCAGAGGATGTGGCTTCTGCGGGAGAGCGTCAAAGGGTGCTCCGTTTGCCCCTCTCGGCAACCATGACGTCATGGAAATGGGGCGGGGAGGCCCGGGGCCCCCAAACACCTGGTGGGAAGTGGGAGATTTTCCCCACTTCCTGTCCCACTTGTGGCTACCGACCCAGGGTCTGACCTGTTTGTTCGCTTCGAAGTATAGCTCTCCGGTGAGATGCTCGGAGGGGACCCAGCGCGTGTGTGTCTGGGCGTCATGGGGCTGGGGGCCAGGTGGCCTTACACGGCCCGCGGGCGGTCAGCCTGCCGGTAACCGGGGACAGCACCGGGCGCACCTGGCCTGCCCCACACACTGCCCCAGGACACGGGCCGGAGAAGGGCTTCTAAGATAGGACCCGTGGGCAGAGCGAGGTAGAACTGTACCGCGACCTCTGCCCCTGACCTTGCACTGGTTGTGCAGTGACCTCAGTTCTGACTCCCCGGCACCCAGAGTCCCATCCTCCAGGCTCTACTGGACGATTACCCCCCTGGGGGTTTCACTGGCCAGCGGGCCATGGCTCAGGTTTTGCTTTTCCTGGTAGTTCTTGACAGGTTATTCTGAGCTCTTGGCAAAACTGAAATAGTGGCTCACCCAGCTGACTCCTCTATTAATCTCCGTCTTCCTTTCTCTTACGCTCCTTCCGCAGCCCCCACCAACTTGGCTGCCTTCCCAGTGCCTAATGGCACTAAGTATTTATTTGTTCATTTGCTACTTAAGTGTGCATTAAGCATCTGTTGTGTGCCAGCCACTGTGCTAGGTGTTGCAGACACACTGAATGAGCAAGATACATTTCTCATCCTGAGGAGTGGGTAATCGAGTGGACTTTCTTGCCAAGATACCACCTGATAAGTAAGGTGATATTGTTAAAACTTTACATGTGACCCAGGGAGTTGGATTTTAATGGGTAAACCAAGAAGATAAATAATCCTTAAAAACTCAGATGGCTGCCTCTCCCACGGTGGGTCATGGCAGAGGGGGACACTCGGTGGGAGCTGAAGACCCCACCACACTTTGAGATGTCCCTGCAGCACATACTTGCTTAGCCCCCTTCTCTTGCGGGGACAGTGATTCCAATTACACTGAGGGGGCTGGTCTCTGGGTAAGGTGTCAGAGAATCCTCTAGAATCTCAGAACGGTGGTCATGAGAAGTCATTTGATTCATTCTTTTGCCTCCAGGGCTGGCCTGTGCTTAAGCAATTTGGGGCAGGAGGGTGTCTGTCCAGACAAATCCATTCTACAACTGGCTTTGGTGACACATTCACTAGTGGGATAGTGGCCTTCTCTCCTTGAGGCTGCCCTCTGTTCCTGGGGCCTGGGGCTCTCCAGGGCTGGGCCTTTGTATGGATGTGATGACGGGTGTCTGGGTTTCCTCAGGAGCCTCTTCTTTCCAGGCTGAGTGGTGCCTGGTCCCTTACTGCACTGAGGGGCTCTGCTGCGGTGACCCTAAGCCTGGTGCTGGACACCTTCTAGGGGGCTCAGGAACCCTTTGTCTGAGCCTTCTCGTAAGGGTATTTAAAAAAAAAAATTTATGTATTCATGAGAGACACACAGAAAGAGGTAGAGACATAGGCAGTGGGAGAAGCAGGCTTCCTGTGGGGAGCCTGATGTGGGGCTTGATCCCAGGACTCTGGGATCACTATCTGAGCCAAAGACAGATGCTTAACCACTGAACCACCCAGGTACCCTTTGTAAGGGTATTTTAATTCCCTCTGTCACCCTAGTGGGGCCCAAGGCCAGACATGAGAACAGGGTGGATCAAGATGAGTGGGGTCTCCATGCCACCCCCTCAGCACTTGCTCCACAGCTGCCCTCTGACTCGGCTCTCATTGGCTTTAGGCTTCCCTTAGACTTGAGGGAAGGTTCTTGCTGGGATGGAGGAACCCTGATTTGAGATGGACATGTCTCAGGGGGTGTGCTAACCCTGCTTTCCAGATGAACTCTACATGCCTGAGGCCTTGTCACCCTTGGCTTGGGCTGGGCCTGGAAGGGGGTACCTTTGCTCCCTCCGTGGGTCTGGGTGGGCACCTCCATAGGCTCCCCTGGCCTCCTCCCAGGTTCTTGGAGGGAGTCTGTTTTTAGTCCCTTCTCTGCCTCCGAGGGCCTTCCCTCCTGTCCCCTGCCCTAAACCCCGTGTCTCCTTCAGCCTCAGCATCTTTGCTGCCACCAACTCTCAGGAGCTGAGCTGCCTCCCCAGCCACCCATACACATCCATTGCCTGGATCTTTTGTATACAGACCAAAGTGAATTACTACTTTAGGAGGAAAAGAAGATAAACTAATTTGCCTTAGGTTTTTAATGGTTGATAGAGGCTTGCTCAATTAACCCTCCCCCAGGGCATTTTCATTTACTAGGGGGAGGAGAATGCTTTAATTAAAAGAAATTCCCAATGGTGGGATCTCTGGCATTGTGCCAGGTCGATGGGGAGACAGATTAAAGTTCTCCGCAGGTAGCAGTACCACCTTTGGGAAGGTGGCACCCTGTCCTCTTGTGTGGGAGAGTGACCCACTGTGATGGGATGTCCTCTGTGGCTGTTTCCTTCAGTGATCTTTAAGGGGACTTGTATGTAGGCCACAGATGAGGGGACTCAGGGAGAACTGAGGATTCTGTGACTGCCCTGGATAGGACTGACAGGAGACGGACTGGTTCTTAGTTCCACAGAGGCCACAGAATTAGAGGTGCGTGGAGCTGGAGGCAGACTCCCAGTCTTAGATGACATTTTACAGGCAGTGACCCTGGGGCTCATGCAAGTGGGGGACATGCCCAAGTCCCCTATTGAGCTGGCTCAATAGCTGGCTCTATCCCTGTGAAAAGAGGCAGGCCTGAATTGTATAGCTAGAATGATTTGCATATTTCTGGTTGATTTGGTCAGAGACATGCGCATGAACCATACAGGTGTTTGGGGATAGGACCTTCTCCTACCCCTGGGAGCTGAGAAGCCTGGGCTTGATAGCAGTAATTGTGAAGAGGATGGCTGAATCTCTGAGGGGTGTTCCCATCAATGTCCATGACCTCAGGAAAGGCACTCAGGCTTGGAAGAATACCAGGGGGCCCAGGGAACCTTACCTCCTGTTCTCTAGGTGAGAGCTTAAGACATCCACTGTCCTTGGCAGAGTCTCTGAGCTTGAGGGGAGAGGATTCATTTCTTACATCCAGGCTGGGGGTGGTGGTGGTGGGGAGTAGAAAGTCTAGCTAATCTTCATTCCCTTCCCCTGCTCTTAGCCTGGGCACCCCAAAGTTGGGGCATTGAGGGTGGGTGGTCCCCAGCCATAGATTTGTGGGGGCAATGCACAATTTCAGTGGGAAAGGAAAGGCAAAGGAAATGTTCCCGGAGGGCAGGAGACAGTGGGTGGTATTTTGGGGATACTTGCTGTGTGGTCCCTGGCTGCCAAATTTCAACTGCCAGTCATTTTCAGTCATGGATGTGGGCCTCCTGCTACCGGTGGCCCAGTGGTGTGGCTGGAAAATGGAGGAGCGAGGACCTAAGCTTTTAAGTGGGTTTGCCTGGCCCCCAACTCAGCCTTCTAAGTGGAATTTTTTACCCGTTGTTCCAAGAAAAGGTTGACTTAAGCAGCTTGTTGAATTAGGCTCTCTGAATGACATCAGGACAAATGCCTTGGTTTCTTTCTGGCCAGCCAGTGATCAATAGCAAGTCGAAAACAACCCTGACCAAACCCAGTGAAACAGAAGCACGGTCTCTGCTCTTCCAAACTGCCTTTAATGAAGGGTAGCAGAATATACAATGTGGCTCAGATAACAGCGTAGCAGGGCCTAGATAATAATTTCCCCCACATCTTGGGGGAAAAGGGGATACATATTTCATTATGAACACTATTAAAAAAAAAACAAAACTCATCACAACATTCTTCAGGAGCTAGAGCCCAAGAGGACCCACTGGGGATCCCTCATCCCAGCGGACATAAGAGGCAGTCTCAGGGGAGGGGCTGGGAGTCTCCCCACAGCCAAGAGAGGCCGCAGCAGCTCCCTGCCTTTGCAGGGAGTGAGAAGCAGCAATGAGGGAACAAAGAGGGTGGAGACAGTGTTTGGCAGCTCTACAGCATCTTGATCACAAATATCTGGTAGGATCCAGTTGGCGGTGTTGCCAGTGGGGCCAGAGAGGCAGAGGGAGCCTTCTCCTCCATGGAGGCAGAGAGTGCTCCTTTTTGCTTGAAGAGGTGGGAGAGGAACAGTGCATAGCCAGGAGCAGGGGAGTGCCAGGCTCTCACATCCTTGGTGACCTAGGATGAGGAAGAGCAGTGGTTAGGCTAGGTAGGTACTGAGGAGACAGACTAAGGACAGTTAGGGATGCAGATGGAGTTGTCTCTGTTTGTAGAGCTTTAGGAGCTCAACACTGGATTTCTTGTTGATGGTGGTGGAACGGGATGCGGTTGTCAGTGGGATGACCAGGGATACCGGGAGAGAAGCGTATGGAGATGCTAGCTGGGATTAGGGTATAATAGGAATATAATATCTTCTCATCATATTGAGTGCAGAGGATACAAGGAAAGGAATTGGGGGCCCCTCTAGGTTTTGCAGTGAAAGGGGTACAATAGAAGGCATGGGTATAAATGAGTCTGGGTCCTGAGTTTCTCTTATTTTTCCACTCATTAATGAGTGGCCTTTGCTGTTACTTGGCCTCAACGTCTTCCTTTCCAAAATGAGGATACTAACAGTTGTCCTTCATAATTCGTAGGGGATACATGGCTCAACTGAGGTGCCTGTTGTCACCTGAGGAGTGTACTGTGTCATAGCAATGTTCCAGGCCATTGTTATTAACGACAGGAACCCCTAACAGGAAAAAGTGGAAGAATTTGGTGGGCCCAGCTTTAGAACCTAAAAGCAAGACCCCAGGGGTTGGGAGAGGTTAGCTTTCTGACCTTGGGGATCCACCCTAAGACCCTCACAGCCTGCACTCCCACCTGAGATGCCTACTCACCTCAGCAGGACCACAGCCGCAGTGTCATGAACAGGTTAAATCCGATCACTTTCAGGAGGAGGATGCGCAGCCCAATCACTAGCAGGTTGTGGAAGTTTAGGTCCATATCTGCAAAACCAAGAGGTTATTGGCATGGGCCCCTGAAGTTTGCACCCATGGTTTTCCCAAAAGGTGGGTGGGGTTGGGTCTTAGCTCCTGGCCCACGTCTCTCCCTTTGAGCTGGGATGCACATGTCTTCATAAGCATATTCATTCCTCCAGGGCCAACCATGTTCCATTTCAAAAGGAAAAACCCAACTGCTTTCAGTCCTTATTTTATTTCTGTACCCCTCAGGAATGGGGATGGGCTAGTGCTCAGAACTCATTGTAATCCCTTGGGTCTGGGCCCCTGAGTGAGAAGCTGGTGTCTGGACCCCAAGAGGGATGATTCAATGAAAACAGCTCTGATGGAAGCAAGTGGGTCTGGGACAGGGGGCCGGGAGTGGTGAGGATCCTGAGAGACAAGACCAGTGCCTCCATGAATTCTGCTGCTTTTCTTGAAAGAAGACAGAACCCCAGCCAATATTACAGAGGGAACATGTCCTCAGGATGAGATGGTTAGTTCAGGGCTCTGCAAAAGCCAGTTGGAAATATCACAGCTGGGCTACCAAGAAACTCTCTTTGGTTCTCCCCACAGTGGAGCAGTGGAAAGGGATACAGAGCCCTAGGGGTGAGTCATGGGTCGAGTAAAACTAAAGACTCATCCTGAAGTAACTTAGAAGAGAAAAGAACTTTAGAGTGGTGAGAGGAGCCTGGGGATTCAAGAATGTTCTCATTCTTCCTAACTTTCAGATTCACATATTCCTGGCCCCCTCTCCTGTCTAGTCAGGGTGATTGTAAGTACATTTCGAAGCTGGGGTAGATCCCTCTCTTACCTGTTTCAAAGCTTTTCTCTATCAATTTGGCATCACAGGAATAGTCTAAAAGGAGAAACAGAAACAAACACAATTTTCTTAAAGTTGAGTGTGCTGACTCTCCTACCTCAGACTCCCTAGGATTTGGGCAGCTGAATCTCCACAGGCCTTCTGTGCTTTCTCATGGAGGGATCCGGAGGGAACTTGTCACATATGGGCACCTGCTGGGAGGGCCATTGGCCGCAGGATCAACACCCTGGCTTCTGGGTAGCATTCCATCCACTTATGCAAAGTACATATTACATGACACTAGGCCACAAGGAAACCATTAGACACAGACCCTACCCTTGGGTAGGTTCCAGTCTGGAGTGTGAAAGAGGCAGTAAGACATACACAGTGGAAAGTGGCAAGTGTCATAAGGGGTATCGATGCTCTTATGTATCCCACAAAGTCTTCATTCCTGCACTCCACATTTGTTCCTTTGTTGTCACCATCTCAATAAATGGCACTGTCATTGACTTAGCTGCTTGAGCATAAAATCCAGCCACCTTCCTTGATCTCTTCTTTCCTTCTCATCCCTGCATGGTTCTACCTTTGTATTTGAAAGAGTGTTGGCCACTCAACTCCCCTGCTCTCCCTGTCCAGGCCTCCATCATTTGTCTGTGGCAATAGCTTCCTTTCTGCTTCTACTCTTGGCTCCTGTAATCCATTTTCCACTCAGCAGTCAGAGTACTCTTGTAAAAAAGTAAATTGGATGTCATTCTCCTACTTAAAACCAATGGATAGCTTTGCATTGTCCTTAGAGTAGTGGCGGCCCTCTAGTGACCTAAGAGGCCCTGTGATGTGGCCCTTTCCTACTTCCTCCATCTTATCTCCTGCTGCTCTTCCCCTTTCTCCCTGGGTGCCTCTGTCAGGCCTCCACAGGGTCCTCTCTCTGCCCTTGGCGTGGCTGGTCCTGTCTTATCCTTTAACACTCATCACACACAGCATTTTCCCAGAGAGCCCTTCCTGGACTCTTGGTCCCTATGTTGGCTGTTTCCTCAAATCCCAAGTGAAAATACATATTACAATCTGAGGTTCTTTAGATTTCCACTTGCTGATGGATAGTCTTCCCCAACTGAAATGGAGCTTCCTCAGGGCAGATCCCTCACCTGACTTATTTATTCCTCCACTCCAGCACTTGGCATGTTGTACATTGCACAGTCAGTGTTGGTTGAGTGAGTGAACAACTAGGTGAGGTTAGATCTTTGGCAGAGAGACCGAAACAAGGGGAAGTATCTTGGAGGAAGGCATCAGACTAGGGCCTGGAAGAGCAGCAAGGGTCAAGTAGCCTGAGCAGAGGCAGGGAGGCAGGAACTCAGGGCAGGTAAGAAGCCAGTGCCCTTCCCACCACCTTGTCCCCATCTGCTCTTTGCCTAGGATATCCTGCAACCTGCCAGGAGGGAGCTCACTGGTGCTCAGTAACAAAAGGGTAGGGGCTTTCCTGACAATGGATGAGGCTGAGACCACTGATCAGAGCAACTTTTAGATGCCATCCACCTGAGCTCCAGGAATAATGAGGCCCTCAGAATGGGGAGACCCAGCTTGATGGCTGTACTCACTTGAACTGGGGTAGAAGGGCTGCTGGAAGTTTTCCTTGCATTCAATATTAGTCTCGCTGTTCCAGGTCAGGGCGCCATTGCTCTTGGAATCCATAACCTTCATGTCCAGCACAGTACTGTTCAAGCTGATCACTGTGGCCCCCTCCGGTTTTTGGAAATCAGCTTGAGAATCAAAATCGGTGAACAGGCAGACAGTCCTACCAGATTTAGGGCTTCTCATCTGGTACACAGAGGGGTCAGGGTCCTGGACATCTGTGGGCCAAAAGAAGCCAAGTTAGGAGATGCTGATTTCCCTCCTTGCCCCAACCCAGGCCTGAGTCCAGATGCCAGCGGTGGGTAGGAGCAGGCCTCTGTGAGGCTGGCATGTTACATTCTCAGTCTTTAGATGGGAAAGAACATTCTAGAAACCAGTTGCTCTAAATGGACTGGGAGTCAGAGCCAGGCGCAAGCCACCAGTCCTGGCCAAGAGGCTAGGCTCTCAGTGAAGGCTTTCTGCCTGGCCCTGCCTGCCATTCAGGGAAACCAGAAATGCAGGGCTATTTAATGATACTGTTCATTCTTTTACTTCATAGGAACTTCCTCAAAAGCACAGTAGGCCTAGTAAGCAACAACCTTGCTTTGGCAGGACAAAGCAAGCTTAGAATAAAGGCCCAGCAAAGCAAACCATATGTCTTAGAATTTGGGGTGGCCTCCCCCAAATTTGGCTGGGTATTGACAGGAGTTGGAGGTTTGTTTTTATTTATTTAAAAAAGATTTTATTTATTCATGAGAGACACACAGAGAGAGGCAGAGATATAGGTAGAGGGAGAAGCAGGCTCCCCATGGGGAGTCCGATGCTGGACTCAATCCCAGGACCCTGGGATCACGACTTGAACCAAAGGCAGATGCTCAACCACTGAGCCACCCGGGTGTCCCTGAAGCTTTATTATTGGCTGGCATTAAGTTGGAAGATCAGTCACATCACCAGGAGATTTCTCACTGATAAAAGTTTTAGACAATAAATCAGAACACCTGCCTCCCAGTCCTGGCTTTACCATTCACTAGATACAAAGCCTTGAGCAAGTCACATCAGCTCCTTAAGGGTCGGGAATTTTATCTGTAAAATGGAGGTATTGCCTCCTCCATCTTCCTAACCAAGCTATTCTGAGACTCAAAGGGGGGAGTTTCTCGTATAAAATTATATTTAACAAACTATAAAGTACTGAATAAATGTGAGTCATTGCCTCTCTTGATAATACCAGGGTATTGTCATGATAACATGCTGCTGAGTTAGATACAGTCAGTTTCTACTCTTCTCCCTCAAAAAGCAGGGGCTGCTGGAGGCTTTTCCTTAGTGCTGAGAATCATTCTTCAGTATTTCTGTAGGGTTTTGTGTTTTTAATGTAACTCTTATTGTTTATTCTTTCAGACCTCCTGCCTTTAGAAGAGGAAACAGAGGTTTGCTGGGAGGGTTAACACATTGGGGCCACCCAGAGAGTTTATAGCAGGGTTGAGACTCGAGTTTCCTGCCCCTGTGGTTCTCTGCTCCCACAGCTTCTCACCATGCATGCAAGGTTTCTCAGACCAGGGGTGTACCCCACTTGTGAGGCCAGCCAGGGTGGCCTTGGCAATGCAGACATCCAGCTGGACCTGAAACCAGAGAAATCAGCCTTTGGCATGGCCTTGGGTTGCTGAGTCAAGGCACCCCAAGGGTGTCAAGTCAAGGGATGGGTCCATGGTCACATGTGAGGGACATCCAAAGTTTTGGCCCTGAGGAATTCTGCTTGTTCTTCTCCAATGTCCCCATATCTGGGAGGTCTGACATCGCTGTGGGTTAGGGCCTTAAGACATAAATATTTTACAGGGAGAAGAGAGACGAGAAGTCATTATGTGCCACCAACACACCCCAATGGATTTGTTAGTCCTCAGTGGGAGTCATGGGTGGGACTGGGAAGGAGGATGTAGGAGCGTATGGAGATGCTGAGAGAATGTAGCCTTGAGGAGAAGGTAGAGGGTAATGTGCCACCAATGCAGTTTTGGCTTAGAGGGGAAAAGAAATTGAGGTGGGGGCCAGATGTTGAACCTTGAGTCCTGGTTAAACACTTACTCAACTCCTAGAGCCAGTAAATGTCAGGCTGGAGAGGGTCTAGACCATGCTGTTCAATATGATAGTCTTTAGCTACATGTGGCTGTTTAAATTAAAACAAAGCACAATTAAATAAAATTTAATTAAAACTTCATTTTAAGAGCTTAATAGCTACCATATTGGACAGAGCAGGTTGATAGAACACTTCCATCATCCCAGAAAGTTCTACTGGACAGCATTGGTCTGGAAAGAGCTATGCCACAGAACATGAGATTTTGAGGCTGATTGTGGGCCTTAAAAACCATTTTTAAGTCTGTGGGAGTGGGAGGTGACTCCATCAGGGGCAGACCAATTTTTGCTCAACTTTGCTAGTGAGAGATCAAAATGAAATAGCGATCAATGAAGTCAGAAGACTTGAGGTGACTTTAGCTGCCCTCAAGTCTCGTTTTTACCAAGACTTAGTACCTTTTAGGCTTTCCTATCTGCCTTTTTGCTGTTGTTTCTCCCGTCCAGCTTACCTACCTCTGATTTCCTCTCTTACTTCCCTCCCTTCCCTGCCCTCTCCGTCCCCCCATTCTCTTTCTCAAGCTCATCTTCGAGATTATCTGATTGTGTCACTTTTTGTTTAGAATAATTCAGGGACTCCCTATTGCCCATAGGATAATGACCATATTTCCTGGCATGACATTCGGGTGCTGCCATGATCTGGAGAGCTTGAACTTTTTTCTCTCAAGTTCTTTATGTGCCCTATATGAGTAGAGCTGCACCAATCTCTTCATATTGGCATCCTGTAATGTAAGTTTCATGAATGGCAGAGGCCTATCTCTGGCTTACTGCCATATCCCTGGGTCTGCCATATAGTAGGAGCTCAAGAAACAATTGTTGGATAAATAAATGGATAAAAAAATTGCAAAATTCTTGCTTATCAGAACTTTTTGGGAAAAAAAGCTGAGTACTGATACCTAAACTTGATTTTTTTTTTCTAGCCCCTTTTACTTCCACTCCCATGTACCTCTAGTGTAACCTTATCTTTTTGTCTGAAGACAAGAAATGAGTCACTTTTAATTTGGAGGTCTTTAGGGTCCATCTGCCAGAGCCCTGGAAGGAGAGGCATCCTGTTCCACCTTAGCAAAACATATCCTGCCACTGATGACATCTCAGAAGTTGGCCTTAGCAAGACTGGATCAATTCTTTTGATGCAGAAGTTCAGCTATTCTAGATCTTAACCTTACATTTTAATTCAAAATTGACCACAGAAGCACATGTCTGAATGCTTTAGTGCTTTGGGTGGATAGCGGCACAACAGTGATTGAAAGCTTCCTTACCACTAAATCTGTGCTTTGTCTTTAGTACTAGGAACCCAGAAGTGTGAATTATCAACCCTGACTCTGGGTCCCACTGAACCTCTGGTGAGCATCAGGAGGCAGTGAACCTGGGCAGACTTACCAGGAGTTATGGAAACTCTGGTTCCTTTGCCAAATCTCAACTGAGAGGCAATACCTTCATATCACCCATAATGTCCCCATTACGGAAACCCTTGAATTTCTCTTCCTCTGAGGGATGGGGGTAACCTATCAGATCCCACTGAAGAAGGAGAGAGGAGGTCCCTAGGACATGAGGTATCCATGGAAGGACCTGTCCCCTTTCACTTCATATCTGTGTACATTTCTAAATTGGATCCCAGTTTCCTAGTTGCTGGTCTTGGCCCTAATTGTCTGTATTGTCTTGAAGGCTCTAGAATTCCCATTCTCTATTGTCTAAGAAGATATTTTATTTGCTTCTCTCTGCATCCTAATTTATTATCAGATGTGTTTACTTAGGCCAAAATGCACATGCCTTGTTCATGCCCAAGATCATGCTTCCTTTCTTGTTGTTCCTTATGCCTGAAAGTCCCCTTCTCTCCGTCCTTTGCCCATACAGATCTTACCTACCCTTCAGGCCCAGTGAATCCTTTCTACTGCATAAAACCTTATCTGTCTAGGCCAATTTCCAGCCATAGCCCTACCTCTGAATCCCTGTTGTGCCTATTGATGTCATCAATTTGTCAATACTTAGTTTTCAAGTTGCTAAATTTATTTATTTATTTATTTATTTATTTATTTATTTATTAAATTTTTTTTTAAATTTTTTTTTTTTTTTTTTTTTTTTTTATTTATGATAGTCACAGAGAGAGAGAGAGAGGCAGAGACACAGGCGGAGGGAGAAGCAGGCTCCATGCACCGGGAGCCTGATGTGGAATTCGATCCCGGGTCTCCAGGATCGCGCCCTGGGCCAAAGGCAGGCGCCAAACCGCTGCGCCACCCAGGGATCCCTTATTTATTTATTTTAATAATTAATTTATTTTTTATTGGTGTTCAATTTGCCAACATACAGAATAACACCCTGTGCTCATCCCGCCAAGTGCCCCGCTCAGTGCCCGCCACCCAGTCACCCCCACCCCCCACCCTCCTCCCCGACCACCACCCCTAGTTCGTTTCCCATAGTTAGGAGTCTTCCATGTTCTGTCTAAATTTATAATAGTTATGTCCCTTTGGCTAGTTTTTATCCAATTGGGGAACAGTTCAGTTATCTATCTTAGACTTCTTTGTAGTCAGCCTAACATTTAATAGAGTGATGGCTACATAGAAGGCATTAGAAAATATCCGTTGAATGATTAAAATCAAATTTTAATGTCTTTGACCTAGAGAAACACAGATTTTCAAAATTGACAGTGAGGACTTTTCCCTTCACAGAGGACTCTGTTAAGACAATTCGTTGTAACACACACAGTTACAGCCTCACTGTAAGATGGGTATCCCCAAGGAAAGGAATAGTGATGCTCACTGGCCCATGGGATTGCAAATGGTGCTACCTGGGATGACTCACCAGATATGACAGACAGATGGGTTCCTTTTCCAAATATGAGTTTGCCCAGTTCCACTGCAGGTGACACCATTACAGAAACTCACTCAATCTACCTCCTGCTTCAATAGGAAAGCACTGATCTTCCACAGGGAACAAGAAGATCATACTGTCTAGAGTTAGATCTTCTGCTCTTTTGTGTTGAGACTTTGGTTGTTCATCTCTTTTCCTCCTGTCCTATTCTGCTGTAGGACCCTGGGTTAGAGGCTGTGATTTCAATAAACCAAGAATTCAGCAGAGCTAATCCCCTGTTCAGGGCAGCAGTATCTTGGATCTTTTTGTGGAAGGTGCAGGACTACTTGCTTATCACCTGCCTCATGATTCCTAAAGTCTCAGTCTAAAGATGTTTCCCAAGCATTGTGTGCTAGATGGGACGATTTTCTGGGGAGGGGTGGAAAGAACCATTTAGGATTCTGCAGAAGAAAATATCTGGGTTCAACTCCACATTCTGGACAAAGTAGAATTAATTGTCATTGTTGACCCTTCCCCACTTTACTTACTTGGCTGGACACTCAATCTGGTCCCTGCTCCAAAGATTACATGCCCTGCTGTATCCCCACTGCAGCTGGGGCCTTTGTAATATCCTTCCTGACATTAATCTACTGGAACCCATCAGGCTCTGAAAGCACCATCCTAAAACTCTCCCTGGGTCTTTGTTTCTTAGATTTCCTATTTCCTAGGGAATCTGTTCCTCCTCCCCTTTATAATAATGTAAACCTTTTATAGCAAGGTCTTGATGAGGATGGGGAGAATAATAATAATAAAGCTACTGTTTACTAATTACTATCTGCTGGGCATTGTCTTATATTATTGTGATGCGGTTTTTGGCATTTTGCTGTTGAGGAAGCAGACACTTTATTAGTTAGAGAAGAGAAGGTAGAGCCAGAATTTTTCCCAGATCTGGCAGTCTCCCAAGTTTTCTATGAACCCCATACCATCCTGTCTCCATGCCTTGTTGTGTCACACCATATGATTGCCATTCAGATAGGGGTCAGGGTCACTTTTACCCTTGGAGAGGTTCAAAACTCTACTAAACTTTGGAGAGGAAGATTCTGGGAGCAGATGGCCCCATATCCTGTCATTGGCCAAAACAAGGAATGTAGCTACCTGCGGCAATAAGAGAGAATATGGGTTTGCCGTTAAATCATTCCTTTCCCCCAAGGGCACATTGCTAATTTCCTGAATGTTCAGATTATCTGGTGCTGATATTATCATCTTTGCTTGAGAGCACTGAGTATCTGGAACTCTGTTTATGTTTTTGTAAATTATTCTGCTTAGGTTTTCATTTACTCAACTGGCTCTTAGCACTTCTGTCTTTAATATAAGAAATGGGAATGTTTTAAGTCACCAAGAGAGCTTGAAGGAAATGGAAAACAAGTGTTTAATATAAACAAAAGTTTACTGTAAATCATTGCCTGTTTTCTCATAGACAAGCTGACAGTTACTTTTGCCCCAGACACCTGCATGGTCATACTCACATGGGTGCACAACCAGCCTGGTCCCAGCTCCAAAGGTCAGCTGACTGTAGCTACCAGATGACACACAATAGCGGGGTGCTTTACAAGAACCCTAACCTGGGCAAGGTCAGCCTTCCTGGGGCAGCAATATCTGCTGTCCCTATAATACAGACTCCCTCAAATCACTCTTTCTCTGACACAATAGAAAAATTTGGCTCACCGAGTCCTGGTTCATGAACTTTTGGTGTAGTAACTCCACAGACCTTTCCCTCATACAAAGCCAGCCTTGAGCTGGTCCAGCCTTCCTGGAGGGGGGGACTCCCTTTCTGGGTTCCACACTGAACGTAAAAGAGGACAACTGGAAGAGTTTGAAGGACAGCCAGGAATTAATTGGGAAATGAATTTTGAAAGGGAATTCAGAGCACTGGCAATAGATGGCAGACCTAGGGTAGGGTCAAATCATGGAATGGAAGCCCATGCAAGGCTCTTCTTTTAGAATGTGGTTCTGTTGTTCTTTGCGGGCAGAGAAAGAGAGAGGCTAAAATTGCCTTTGGAATGTTCACATAAAATGTACAGGGAGGACTGCTTAACTCTGATGGTTGTGAGAATCAGGAGGGAGTTACATACAAGGCCCAAGAACCTTTTTCTCCAGAGGTTTCTAAGATTAGAGTGGACATCCATATGGGTAAAAAAAAATCTCCAAAGTCTGAGAGTGGTTTAGATAAGTACTTGTTGGTGAGAGTTTCATAGGACTCTAGTCCTAAATTTTTCTTCAAAAAAGATTCTAAGCCCAAATTAGTTTGGAAAATGCTGTATACTTTATACTGACGAGGCATATTAGCTAATTTTAAGGGCTCTGTGAGAAGCCCTGAAGTAAAGGAATCCAGAGCTTCTTAAACTTATTTGATCCATTAATCTTTTTTTCTTAAAATAATCATTAGGATCTGTGGAACACATGCAGGTTTATATATAAATATAAATATATTCCTTGGAAATCCCTTTTCTAGTTCCAAGCATTTAAAATTCCAATTTAACTTTAGCCAATTTTATTCCTTAAGTATTTTGTGTTCTGAATCTGTTCTCCTGCCTACTCCTGTGGACACAATTAGGGGTCTCATTGATTCTGATTATTTTTTTCTAATTATCACAGAACAGCTTCATTCTATTTGGGGAATTGCTGAACATGTAGTCAGCTGAAGAGTGAATTCTCCTGCTGCCATCAGAACAGCTCGAGGGCAGATAAGGATGCAATCAACATGCAGGAACCACATCACTTCAACACTTTGCAAGGTTTACCTTCTAGAAACAATGGCAACTTTAAAACCTTTCCCAAATGTGAATTTATTGGTCTTCCTTCCACCCACCTTCCTACACACCTTGGAGCTGGGTACTTAAAAGAAGATTTCCGTCCTAACAGAGAAAAGTTTACTTAGAACAAACAGAGAGAAGCTTCCTGGGTGGTCTCTCAAGTAGAGACATAGACTTCCTGTATTTATTAACAGTTTTCCTTTTTCCTGTTAAAACCCATCTGTGTTGCTTTCCTATCATAGGCATTATCTCTCTTACATGCGTCTGATCTCTAGTTCCTGAAAAATATGATGGGTTTCAGGCTTTCCAAGTGCAGACTGGGAGAAAAGACGCATGGGAGGGAAGAGGCTTTGCTAAAGTGCCCAGATGAACAGGTAAATATGGAGGAAGTTTTCCCCAGAGAGAAGGGCTTTCTCTCACCTGCACATATTTGGACAGATTCTGTAATCTCCTGTTTTGAAATCTTTGACAGCTCTCTCCGTTGGGGAATACTTGCTACTGCCTAAAGTAACATGTTCTGAATAGTTACTATCCCTCCACTCAGGCCTTCCTTGACTCCCCTAGCCAGAAGGCATTTTTTCAACCATCATGTTCAGTGACATTTCTGTGCCAGGCATAGGGCTGGGCTGTGGAGGTGTAAGGATGAAGAAGAGAGCTTATGGTGTAGTGCAGGATGTGTGTAAGCACCAGGCGACTAAGATAGGAGGTTGGGCATGCCTTCCTCTCTGTTCCCATTGCAATTTGTATATATCTCCTCTACAACGTGGTGGCACTGTGCCAAATTGTTTATACGCATATTTACTTGCTAGGAGATCCTGGATAGCAGAGACTCCGTCATCCTTCCTTCCTTCCTTCCTTCCTCCCTCCCTCCCTCCCTCCCTCCCTCCCTCCCTTCCTCCCTTCCTCCTTAATTCTCTCTCTCCCATCTAGCAAAGTGCTTAGAATGTAGTAGTTGCTTAGTAAATATCGAATAGACAAGACCTCTAAATATTTTAATTCATTTTTGATGCAGTCCTGCTCTCTATCTTTTATTAGGACTATTTCATTTCTCTTTTGAATTCTTTATGTTTCTATGTTCAAGTTTTTATTGTTTTTATTACATTATTTAGGCCTTAAGCTCTTCCTATAGCTCTCAATTAGATACAGAGTTTTGTGAGAGTGTGTCCAATGGCCAGCATCTTTGGAAAGTTTAATTTCCCACCTTTTATGAAAACTAGAGGATAACAAAAACATATTTTTTTGGCATAATCAGTCATAATTTCTTTTCTGATAAAGATCTTTCATCAAAAGAATCTAGAAACAGCAAGAGAGTCTGTCTCAATAATGATGAAAAGGCCAATCCCCATGGGCAATTTCTAGCATTAGAAAATGAACTGCTATTGAGCCAGTGGCTGGAAATTAAGATTTATAAACATTCAAGCCTCATGAAGAAACATGAGATATTGGCTCAGGAAGTGCAGATTCGTTATCTAAGAAAGCAGAGTAGGGACTCTCTGTGTCTTTGGCTAGAGTCTCAGGTCAGGCACTTACTTGGATGCACTTGGAGTCTTGTTCCACTCCCAAAAGTGAGTGCTCTGGCACCTGTGTCTACACTGTAGTATGATCCAGTACAAATACCTGCCCTCTGCTACACAGGGTGGCCACCCAGTCCCCTCACACGTTTACAGCATTCACTCTTGGGAACAGGGCTCTTAAACAGCCTGTTGCAAGGGTGCCTACATGGCTCAGTTGGTTGAGCATCTGACTGTTGATTTTGGGGCCATGGGATTGAGCCCTGCTGAGTGTGGAGTCTGCTTGGGATTCTCCCTCTCCCTCTGCCCCTCCCCCTAGTCCACTCTTTCTTTTTCTCTCTCCTCTTTCTTGAAATGAATAAATACATAAAATCTTAAAAAACCCCAGCTTGTTCCATGGTTTTTATGATATACTTTTTCTTTCCATGTCACTTCATGCCCAATAAACAGTCCTTCTAGGTTTCTACTTCCCTTCCTGCCATCCCTGCATCCTGCCAACCCAATCCAATGACTTTACTGATCTCTTCAGAGATGCTGAGTCCTGTGTCAAGGCTGCCATGCTCACCATGGCAAGACGGCTCAGGATGGGCAAACCAAAGACCAAACAGTGGCCTCTGAGGTCTGAGGTCTTCCTTCTCAGAGCATAGGAGGGATGGTCCTAGCAGTGTAGTGTCATAGATAACAAGAAGGCAAGAGTTAAACAGAAGTCAAATAAATCTGAGTTCCACTCTAACTCTGTCATCCCTAGCTGTGTGATCTTGGGCCCATTACTTATGGGAAGCCTCTATTTCCTTATCTGTAAAGTGGACATGATGCCAGCTACCTAACAGTAGGATGGAATTGAACATTGAATGAGAACTTTTGTGAAAGACAGAGAGTAGTCACTGGTACATGTCAGGCATTCAGTAAATAGTAGCTAGTAATGTGATGCTTCAGGAATGCTTTACACTAGGGCAAGAGATGAGGCTTTTTGCAGCTTGAGGAGACCCCCCCAACACCCATGGGTGCCCTCACCCTGGCTGGTATGCTCTCACATAGGTTAGGTATTTCATGGATCCAACGGGATGTATGAGAGAATCTCAGCCATAGGATTGAGGGGCAGGGTAGACCTCTTAGCTGCCAAGGAGAAAGTTCTGCTTCAGAAACTGAACCAAGAGTGCATGTCTTTTCTCAAAATTTGAGAATTTGTCCTCTGAAAGGACAACACCTGTGCAACACCCTTGTTCAGCAGATCCTCAACCTTTCTATTAGACCCAACACCCTGATAAGTTACTCCCAGACAACAAAGGATTCTTAATGATGGGGCGGACACATCACAGACTCTCAATATTACGATATCTTTCCATAATAGATTCTTGTCTACAAAATTTCCCTTATTGTAATGATAATTTCTATAATACTCACATGGATGAACAACAAGCCTGGTCCCTGTTCCAAATGTAAGTCTGTAGTTTCCTCCTGATACACACAGGTAGGAAAGCCTTTGATAAAACCTGTCTTACATGACCACCCTCTACCAACTGCCCCAGTGGTGCTGGGGTAACAGTCCAGGGAAAAACCACTGGTGGAAGCTCTGAGAGTTGCAGGAAATCTCCCGCAGCCCCTGAACTGTGGTGTCGACGGGGGTTGGTTGATGGGAGCCAGTGTTGAGGGCTGGAGAATGCCTCACCCTTCCTTACCTAGGAGAACACCCGCACTCCTGTCAGCAGAGAAGCAGGGAGCAACTTCCCTATACCATCACCACCCTGCCTGCTTCACCAACACTAAGGGTCTGATACTGTTCTTCTTTTGTCAGATACAAGGGGCTTCCAGGATGGAGGGCCCAGGAGGTTTGATACTTTTTTGTGCTGAAGCTTGTCTACCTCCTTTTCCTGAAATGCTCCTGTTCTATCTTCCCCCTTCCTTAGCTCTTTAGAGCTACCTATTCATAGGCTTCTTCCTGCCTGAGGCCCAGGGGTTTGGTCCCTGTATTTCCCTGGTTCCAGGATAGACTCCAAGAAGAATCCAGGCCCTTCCAGTGATCAGTGCTTTTCTCCTTCCCTCTTGAGCACCTGGAAATATGCCAAAGCATCCAAAGCTCTTTGATTCCTTTTTGTTTGTTTGTATTTGACAGTAAGCTCTATGCCCAATGTGGGCATGACTCTCAGATCCAGAGTTGCATGCCCTATTGACTGAACCAGCTAGGCACCCCTGATTCCTTTTTTCTAATGACCTTGACTCAGATGGGGTCTGGCTGGGACGCCTGGGTAGTTCAGCGTTTGAGCGTCTGCCTGTGACTCAGGGGGTGATCCTGGGTCCGAGGACTGAGTCCCACATCGGGCTCCCTGTGAGGAGCCTGCTTCTCTGCCTATGTCTCTGCCTCTCTCTCAATCTCATGAATAAATAAATAAATAAATAAATCTTAAAAAAAAAAAAGAAAAAGATAGGGCCTGGCTTTTATGAAACATAGGACAGAGGAAAAAAATCACAAGGTGGGAGAATCAGAGACCATGCTCCCTACTTCAGAAGTGCAAAAGCTAAGCTCCCAGAAGGCATGGCGTGGGCAGATGTCCTGAGCCAAGATGGGAGCTTGGCCCTGGCTCCTGGCTGGCAAGTGCTGCCTGTCCTCAGCTTACCTCACTCTGGGCTTGAGGGCCACATTAGCAAAGAGTTGTGTGGCTCTGCTGAGCTCAGGGGTAGGTGTGAGGGGCTGGGGCCTTGCCACTGCCTTGCATTGCCTGCCCAGCATGGCCCTGGACAGATGCTTGGGCCCTGGGCCTTTGGATTTCCCTACAATAAGAGCAAGATGTCCCCAAGGGCCCTTCCAACTCTCATGGGTTGTCTTACATGACCACCCTCTACCGATAAATTTTTGTTCAATTTGAAACCCAGCCTCAGAAAAGAGCAGGGCAGACTTTCACAGATGTTGGGAGTGTGGTCAATGTAGATGCTGAGAGAAGCGGAGGGCAAAAGAAACAAGGGCAAGCAAAGGTTTGGGACAGTGACTGTCTAAGAAGCTTAGGTGTGGCATTGATGAGTGACATGCCCCCCTTCCCCCATGGACAAAAGTCTAGCACTTGGGGGTAGGAACAGTTGTTGAGGGTACCTGGAGGTGGGTCATTTGTATAGGAGGGTCCCAGCTCACTTACTTGGTATGACCATCACTTGGATCCCCTTCCCAAAAGTGAGTCTGTTGTTCCCACAGCCACGCTCTGGGTAAGTGCATTACAAAAATATCCTGGTGTCATGTAGCCTCTCATGCAGGACACACACCCTTCACTGGAGCTCTAAAAGCTGGGGACCTGGAAAGGCTGATCCTCATGTTTTCCCTGTAATACCTGCTCTGAGTCTCCCTAATGGATTTGGCAGCACCCCCCCCCCCCCCCCCAACCCTATTGGTCTCCATTTTCCTAATCACAGCTATCAACAAACACAGCCTCTAGCTATTTCTTCTTTGGGAAAAACAGAGGCTTCACAAAAGTTTGTGAAAAAACCTACCTCCTACGGAGGCTGGCTGGCGTGGGTGTACTTCTAAAGATAACAGGCCAAGGCAGGGGGCCGGGGGGGGGGGGGGGGGTGTGGGGGGGCAGGGCAGGGGATATTTTCTCACCTTAGCTGCCAGGCATGAAAAGAAGGTACCAATTTTTGGGTTGGGGGACATATGCAAAAATGTATTTTTCACTTTGCCATTAAGAGTAGGAGAGCATGCCGTACTGGGGCACATGTTAAAAAACTCAGTCACCTCTTCCTCTCCCGGGCTGAGCAAGAGTCCCGGTGACTCATGCCTGACTGGTAACTCATTGCAGTTTCTTTTTCTTTTTCTTTTTTTTTAATTTTTATTTATCTATGATAGTCATACACAGAGAGAGAGAGAGGCAGAGACATAGGCAGAGGGAGAAGCAGGCTCCATGCACCAGGAGCCCGACGTGGGATTCGATCCCAGGTCTCCAGGATCGCGCCCTGGGCCAAAGGCAGGCGCCAAACCGCTTCGCCACCCAGGGATCCCTCATTGCAGTTTCTATGCTCACTTCACTCAAGGATTCTGCAAAGGGGGACTTTTGTACTCAAGAATGTCAAACATTTCAGCAAATCTCAGACATAAATCCTTTTCCAGAAACACACAGGTGGAATCATGTTTGGTCTCTGCCAGGTAATATGGATTGACCCTTGTCACCACTGTCCTGACCCCAGCCAATGGGGCTTCATGCCAGGTCCCAGGTCTGGTACGTCACCACATACAGTACCGATCTTGGCCCATTCACATATACATTGTTATTAGACTTTTAATATGTAAGTGTTGTTTGTCTGATAAGACTGGGGCCATAAGAGCAGGGGCCATATCTTATGCTTCGTCTTTTTCTCTCTTTCTTTTCTTGAAAACCAACTATGGTCCCTGGCTTATTGATGATACGCAGTAATCATTTAATGAGTTGAACTGATTTTTACTGTGCATAATTATTGGGACAAGGAGGCCAATTTTGGGAGAGGTTAAAAAGAAACTATACTTTGGGTAAATATGAGCTTCAAAATCTAAGTGCTTAGGCAGGAAAAAAAAAAACCCAAGCATTTCTGAGACAGATAATAAGGAGGCAGTATAAACCCCCAAACATTGTGATGTTCATATTGACCCTCAGAGAGGGGGCAATTGAATGAACAAGTAAGCTACTTGATTCCAAAGGAAACTCAAACATTTTTCTCTTGGTACCTAGACACTGATTCTCCTTAAAGGGTAAAAACAAAACAAAACAAAACAAAAAACAAACAAACAAAAAAAACCCAAAAAAACACATGGCAGGATGTATATTCTGAGCTAGCAGCATTGTTATGATCAATAGTAACAAAATAGGAGTGGTAATAATAATGATATTCCATTACAGACCATGCTGAATGCTACATATGAAAATGTAAACCCAATATTGGAGGTGAGTTTACACATTTCTGGAGATCTGACTTACTTGGGCTGATCAGAAGTCGGGTGCCACTTCCAAATGCAAGGTTCCGATAGCCTGTGTTCACACTCTGACATAACTCTATGCAAAATGGTTCCCTGTAACTAAGTCCTTGTCTGGCATTCCTATGTCCCACAAAGATTAGTTACTAAGCATGTTCCTGCATCTGTGTGCATGCACCAAAGTGGGAAGAGGCATATAATCTTACTACTTAAACTTCATTTGCCTAAGACCATTGGAAGATGACAAAAAATAAGACAGAATCCAATAGGAGATCTTGCTTTACATGCGGTAGGTTATATGAGAAGTGTCATGACAAAAATGTCATGAAAATTCGGGTTGAAAAAGTCATTCATATAATTACAGAATTTCATTTCTAGCCAAGACCGAGGGTACTTTTATCCATTCACACTTACTAAGTGTTCAGGACATGTTTCTTGCATTAATGATGCTTATGGATAATAATGCAACACTGTCCTTGCCAACTTATCTTCTAACTTAGATAGACAAAACCATGCCCAGCCCCTCAAATAAATCAATGGAAACAGATGTCCCTCAACTGTAATCCAAATCAAGATATTTCATAGAACTTACTTGCTTTAACAAATAGTCTTGTTCCTGTCCCAAATTTGAAGCCCACATTATTTCCCACAGTGATTTGTGCTATGACAAAATGGGCCATTTCCTTCTCCTTCCATTTTTGTACCACAGCTTGGGGAGCAGGCCCAGGGTGCCTATGGGAAGGTGCTAATAATAAGGAACACTTTCTTTTTTTAAATATCCCTAGTAAAACCCATTTGTTTTTTTCCTGTGTTGAACATATATCACACCTCCTACCAGGTTGACCAAACACTAGTCACTATTCTATGAAATCCAGGGACCAGAATCCCCACAGTTTAGTCCCAGCCCTACTTCTCACTGACTTCATGATTCAACCAACCTTTCTGAGTATTAATGTCCTTTTTAGAAAAATAAAGAGGTCTGAATTAGAGTCTAAGCTCCCTTTCAGAGCTGAAGTTCTGTGATCCAGCAATGTCCAAGGTGCCCTTAATCTTGCATTTTCTATAACTTACACCTGTGCTGGGCACTTGCAGATCAGCTACACTGTCACTGGTCTACCTGGGGATAATACAAGATACTGTGAGGCAAAGGAAGAGTTAGGACAAGGGAATGGTCGCTGCCAGCTCCTCTGTCTTTATGGGGGTAAATGCTCCCAGGAGCCCTTGTACTTTTGTCTCTTCATGAAAAGGGGAAGAGAATCCTTTGGACATTTGGGGCATTCAAGTCAAGATCTCCCACCCAAAGCTCCATCTCTAAGTCCTGGCAATATTTAAGAATAGAAATGATAAATTCCATATTTTTCCTTACTCATGTGATTGGCATTGTCTCTTATTTCTAACTAAGGCCTGGTGCAGGATCTGTGACAGAGTGTAGTAGAAAGAGCAAAGCTTTGAGATTAGGCAGACAGACCCTGGTTGAATCTAAACTTTTCTACTCACTAACACTGGGTGGGATCTTGGGCGATTACTTTTCTGAGCCTCATGTTCTGTGTCTGTAAAATAGGGATATTGCCCTCTGCTCCATAGAGTTATTTGAGGATAAACAATGCCATATGTCACATACCTAGCATCACATCCACACATCCTAGGCACTGAGAAGGTAGTTACTATTTCTAGGTTACGTTAGATTATTGATTAATAAGAGTATTTTTTTCAAGGTTGTAGAATTTGTTTACGAAATAACCATAAGAGTCAGCACCCTTGAGTCATATAAACTCTAGGGTGGTATAGGAGTGAGGTCCCAGAACCATGGATTTTGAATGCTTTGCACCACTCTACTCACACTGGAGGAGTCTAAGGCACACCGAGGAGCAATGACTTGCTCAATGTCACACCACCAGCTGGAGCCAAGTTGAGAACTTTGGCTGAAATCAGAAGCCCTGGGCTCTTTTCTCTGCACTTCACTGATTCTTTTTGAATAACATATAGTGTAAAGGAACACAGTCTCTGGAGTAAATTTGGTGTAGCTTATTTGGGGCATGGATAAAGTGACCTTGAATATCCTCCCCCGGCTCACCCTGCCCCAGTTTATCTCTGAATCAATGGAAGGAGAAAAGGTCCATTAGATCATGGCCATGCAATTTTCTGCTCTTCTAGCTTTTCCTCTCAATCAGGCTCCATTTAGCTCACTTCTAGTGCTAAAAACTCTGATATTAGAGCTTCTGCCAGCCTCATATCTCGGGGAGAGTCTTAATGGTTTGCTAAATCCCACCCCAGAGAAAATATACTTGTATAGTCTTGGAATACTTTCACTAATGTATCTGGGTGCCATAATTCTGAATAAATCAGCACTGGATTATATTTCATCATAAATAAGGCACAAATGATGCATATGACATCTCCTTTTCACCCAATCACTGTCACCAGAAAACATTTTGTAGTCACCACTTACCCAGCTCCACCTTCAGCCAGGCACCTGTCCCAAAGGTGAGTTTGTTGTTTCTCACAGTCAGTTCCATAGTGTTTGATGCCTCACAATCAATTGTTACTTCACCTCTTCCTGATTTACCCTAATGAGTTGGAAAACACTCAAGATTTCATATAGCTATATAAGTTATTTATAGGAGGAAAAGTACCCCTCCTCATTCATAGGCTGCTGGTGCTGGGCGGGGGGATGGGGGTGGGGGCAGAGAGGTCATGCAGACCTGCTTCTCTGTTTACAGGAGAGAAAACTGAGGCCCAGAGGCCAGAGATCTGTCCTAAGTTCCACTGCTAGTTGTTGCAGAGACCAAACACGGGTCTATTTGATTCCTAATCTAGAGGTTTTCCCCTCTCCACCACATCCTGGATGTAATGTGTCCATTACTTTATTTCTTCTTCCTGTTGGCCTAGAAACTTGATTTCCTTGGGTGCCTGATTTCCATTAAACAAGCATTTATGAAGCACTTACTTTGTAAAAGGACCATATTAGATGCTTCCTGGGGTATAACAAGAGTCTCTGCTCTCAAGGATCTTTTAGTTTTAATAGGAAGATCTCAGTAATCAAAGATTTCCCATAGCTGTATCTGTCACAGATTGTCCAAGATTCTACAGCTCAATTTGGGGTATGGAGGCTAAGAGGAATGGGAGGGATGCCTGGGGAGAAACCATATCCAAGCTTCAAACAGGAAGCCAGGCTATTTCCAAAGATACTTTTTCATTTTGTCTTATGTCTAGGGTGTTAGTCTCTGCTCCTTTCTGACCTAGTGGATTGGTTCTACTGTTATTTCCAAATCTGCTGTCGCCTATTTTCATTTTTTGGACATATTTTAATTTTTAAATGTTCCCCATGAAGGCTCTATCTTAAATTCATAGATTTATAAAACAAGGAAGATGCACCATAAGGGTAAAACACATGTAAATACATGTAGAAGCCTTAAATAAGGGTAGAATGGGGTCAACATTTACCTGGAGAGACTAGAAGCATGGTGCCCTCTCCAAAGGTCAATCTTCTGTATCCTACCTCTGCACCAGAACAAACACCCATACAAAAATGGCCTATAGAGTTGGGCTTTGTAACCTCTGATCTAGAGAAGAGGAAGAAAACCATCATTTATGGAGAACCTATTATATGCCAAGCAGGTTAACAACCTACATATGTCACATTATCTCATTCAGGCCACAACTGTGCCATGGGCTTAAATATTATTATTCTTATTTTACAAATAAAGAACAGGTGATCTGAGGCTGAGCTGGTTGAACCAGCACTGCTACAAAAGACAGAAATAGCCCGGATGCATGAGATGTTTTAGCACAGGACAGGTAAATCTTAGAGGAGCTACAAGAGAAAAATCTTCTTTCTTGTCCCTTTTAGAGTGAGATTACAGCTGCATTGGGATTGATTCTCCTGCTAGAACCAGATGTCAGAACTTTAGTAACAGTGATCCCGAAAAACTCCAGCTCACCTTCTACAAAACAATCATTTCTTGAGACACAAAGACAGTTTATCCTCAGTCTTTCCATTATTGCTCTGATATGCTACTCACCAGGCCCGACCAGCAGTCGAGTCCCACTCCCAAAGATCCATCTTTGTGCCCTTCCCACAGTGTTTCTTAGTCAGCCAAAAACACTCACAAACCCACACACCCTTCTCATACCCCAGACCAAGAGATAGGACCCTTTCATCTACAAAGAGGGCTCCGTCCTCCCTTTCTTTTTATCTTTCACATAACAGGCCATTTGACTCAAATTTAGGCATTTATTATGCAACACTTAAAATGAAGTCTCTATCCATCACATATCTGGGCCCATCACTGTCAAACTCATGATTTTCAACTCTATTTATCCAACAGATAAATCTAGTCCTTCTATTGTCTCCATTACAGTTATCAATTTTTAGATTCCTGCTATAGTGTCTCTCCTAATTTTAACTTCAATCAATCTGAAACTTCATGGACTAGCATCCAGATCATTATGAATGACAGCTTCCTGTTCCCTCCAGTCATCTTGTTTTGTGGGCCAGCCTTGTTACTTACTCAAGTCTTGTTCTGCCCTCAGAGCCGGGTGTCCCTCTGATTAAAGGACACCCTGTCTGTTTCAGGTCTGGTAAGAAATACCACTTGTCTTCTCTTTAGTTCTTATCCTTTGCATACCTACTGTTTTCCACTGGCCTCAGGAGTAATATCTTGGCTTTCTCTTCTATTGAGAAAGAACTCAACTCAGATGCAACACTATTATCAGAATGTTAAAGGACAACCATGGTATCCTCTATCTTCGTATTTATTCTGAAAACAGCCAGAAAAGGCTCATCATATGCTCTGAATGTTACAATTGGAAAGGAGATGACATAAGGAAGGAGAAATGCTTGGGAATTTAGACTTACTTGGGGTGACTTGGAGCTGTGTTCCAGTTCCAAAGGTAAACTTTTCGTTACCCCCAGAATTCACTGTAATTCAGGCCTTTACAAAATCACTTCCTTTCTCCTGCCATTTACATTTGGGTAACATTTGAGTCACTGTACTTCAGTAGAAGAGAGAGTTGTTTTTACCATTGCCCATGGCTATAGATCACATGAAAATGGCGATTGTACCAAGAACTACATATGTATCCTACATATAATTCCTTGAACGAATTATGCTAGCTGAGCTAGCCTTTCCTTTTGTTCTGAAAACAAATAGTATATTATACATGTATAACTTTTAATATTTATAGAATACTTTCAAATGCATTATCTTATTTTAGTTATAAAATTACTTATGCGGTGATGTTAAATATTTTCATTGTACAGATGAAGAAAATGTGGCCTAGGTGTACTAATCAAACTAGGTGTAGGGATCCCTGGGTGGTGCAGCGGTTTGGCGCCTGCCTTTGGCCCAGGGCGCGATCCTGGAGACCCGGGATCGAATCCCACATCGGGCTCCCGGTGCATGGAGCCTGCTTCTCCCTCTGCCTGTGTCTCTGCCTCTCTCTCTTTCTCTCTGTATGACTATCATAAATAAATAAAATAAAAAAAAACAAAAAACAAAAAAAACTAGGTGTAGAAGAATTGACTCGGCCAAACTTTCTGCCTTTTTCTTTAGTTATCAACCCTCTGACTGGGCTGTTTCAGTCTGCTATTTTTGGTTCATCTACGTGACTATTTTTCTCCACAGCTAGATATTTCTATCCTCTGTGTCATTACTTTAACATTTCTTTCTACATAAGAATGCACTTAAGTCTGCATAAACCATTAATTTCTTGACACTTGGGCCCTACAAATACTGCAATACGTTCAATGGGCCTCAGTAGCCACATTAAGCTTCCAACTTTATTTTATTTTATTTTTTATCTTTTTTTTTTTTTTTAAATTTATGATAGTCACACATACAGAGAGAGAGAGGCAGAGACACAGGCAGAGGGAGAAGCAGGCTCCATGCAGGGAGCCTGATGCAGGATTCGATCCCGGGTCTCCAGGATCGTGCCCTGGGCCAAAGGCAGGCGCTAAACCGCTGCGCCACCCAGGGATCCCAGCTTCCAACTTTAGTGACATATTGTCTACTTACTGGGTTTTACTGATAATCATGTCCCACTCCCAAAGATGAATGTGTTCTAAACCACAGCACTATGCTGCCTGACAATGCCTGAGCTACCTTGATAATAGATTAATGTGATTAGCATGCATCTACCCTCCCACATGAGAGTGTTGGCTGGGATTCCCTCTTCTTCTTCTTCTTCTTCTTCTTCTTCTTCTTCTTCTTCTTCTTCTTCTTCTTTTTTTTATCACTGGAATAAAGACTAAGCCTTTATGTTAGGAAATAATGTCATGGAATTAAGTCTGTGAAAGCTTCTTTTCGGGCACAGTCTTAGTGATGTAGGGGAAAGCCTGAGAAGAGTCCAAGTGATAGTGTCTAGACAATTCTGACACTCATTTCCTTCAAAAAGATCTGCAAAATTTCACCAAGTAATCTTGTTTTTTACCAGCCAAAGTTTATCAGCTCTGGATCCCCATTTTTATTTTGGAACTAACACCTGCACACAATCTTGTTTTACCAGTGGTTAGCAAATTGGTTCTATCCCTGTAGGTAATCTTCCTTTCTTTCATCATTTTAATGTATTTAAAAAGTATTGTGAGCATGGAGTAGAACGTGGCATATGGCTGGAGTATTGGGATGGGAACAGCATCCATTTTTCCTTGTTTTAATCACTAGACACCAATACTCATGGAGTTAAAGAATAAGGAGACATTTCGTCCCCTGTGTGATAGAAGGACTGCAGGATAAGCACAGGCATTAAAATCAGTAATAATCAGGTACTTACTGGGGCTCACTGATATTGTGGTTCCCTTCCCAAAAGTCAACGCATTTCCTGCTCCGTAGGCACAGTGAAATGGGGCCCTGCAAATACCTCGGGTACCTACTCACCCTACTTTATTCATCACTGTAAAAAATAGAATTTTGTATTTTGTCCTTACCCTCTGCAAGGAGCTCAGTGGGCCTTCAGTGTTTGGATATGCAATAACAAAGCTCCCTTACTTTGTGAGAAGGAGGCTAGATGGTGGTAGGTCCTCTATTCACTCAGTAACTAGTCACTGAACACCTCTGTATGTAAGGCACTGTACTAGGCACAGGGGACACAGTGGAGGGCAACTTGGACATCATTCCTGTCCACTACCTGTAGGTGCTCACAGTCCAGGGAGTGACACACATAAATCCATAGATAAAATAATGTCAAGTGATGGAAGTGCATTAATAAAATCAGGTGGGCAATGGGATAGAGAACAACCAGGCAGCAGCTGTGGCTTGTTAGACTGGCTGGGCAGGAAAAGTCTCTCTGGGGAGGTGACATCTGAAGTGAGATCCAGGCATGGAGGAATTTTAATCATCACCTCCACTGACAGATAAGCTTACTGACGGTTTGAAAGGTTAAAGCCTGGATCCAAATCACACAGCATCAACCATGGACATGGATGCTTAGATCATGCCTGCTCTCTGCTGAAATACTAGATCTAGTTCTACCACATAAATTCCTAGTTAGAAAAGATAAAGCAAGACACAGATTCTTCCAAAGTGGCTCTTGGATATTATCTGGGTAACTGGAAGCCAGCACTGATCTTCAAGGGCATCAGGGCTGTGAGAGGGTGCCAACAGGAAGAGAAGGCATTGGCATTTCAGAGTAGATTTTTTCTGATGGAGCTGGCCACTGACATGAAGAGATTCCCTTCATTTCAGTTAAAGAGAGAGAGAAAGAAGCTCTCTCCATTCTGCTTTCCTATTAAGTTGGCAAAGAATACAAACTGTTACCTAGTAGAGTGAGCTCTTTCAGTTAGAATGGGAAGGGCTCAGAGAGTGCTCTGCTCCCCAATAAATCTGAATAAATTGAGGACATGTGGAAGTCCACTGAGATTTCCAAAAAAGTTTTACATGTCTCATTAATTAATCAAATTCAGAATACATAGTGATACTTACTAAGATCCACTTTTACCATGGTCCCCCTTCCGAACACCAGATTATTGGTGCTTGATACACCACAGTGATCTATGTCACCACAAAAACCAAAGGGTGCTTCATTCTCAAGTACAGTGATCTTCCTAGGGTTCTCTCACTTGGTTGAAACCCAACTCAAGGGGATCCCTAGGTGGCTCAGCGGTTTAGCGCCTGCCTTTGGCCCAGGGCACGATCCTGGAGTCCCGGGATCGAGTCCCACATCAGGCTCCCTGCATGGAGCCTGCTTCTCCCTCTGCCTGTGTCTCTGCCTCTCTCTCTCTCTATGTCTATCATAAATAAATAAATAAATAAATAAATAAATCTAAAAAAAAAAAAAAAAAAAGAAACCCAACTCAACACAAGCACATATTTAGGTAAACTCAAGAAAGGTCTTAAACTCTTTGGCATCTAGGAAACTTCAGAAACCATTTTCTACTACTCCAAACTCACACATTTGTCTCTTCAGTGATCTAAGGTTTTTGATATTTCCAGGAATAATTCTGCTAATTCCTATGTTCTATTTTCTCATAATTGGAAGAGTTCACCTAATAGGCCAATTCAACCCTTTCTTTGCCATAGCTGACGTCTGTTAAACTTGCTTACCCCTCAGGCTTACCCTTCAATGGAATTTTTCATAAAATCTAACTTCTTAAAAATTATGAAGCATTCAACCTCCCATACTTTTCAAAGGGATTTCACATATATCATCTTGTTTGGATCTCACAAAATCCTTTGAACTAGGCAGAGCTGGAATCATTATCTCATGTTATAGATGAACTAAGCCTTAAAGAGTTTGAGTGGTCTTCCCATGGCCACAAACTTGGCGAGTGGCTGAGCTGGATTCACATTGTCTTTTGGCTCCTATTTGAATGCCTTAATGATTTATTTCATCCACATTTATGTATTGATCACATCACCTTGCCTTTCAAATATCCCTTCTTTTCTTATTCCCTTCCCCATTGAAAAAGGGGAACATAAGCAACAAAAGCAATACTTCTCTCCCTATGACCCCTTGTCCCTGCAAAAAAGCCAAGCAAAGCTCCAGTTCAATTCTTTCTCAGAGCAATGTTTTTTTAATCCTCATATGCTTTCTGTGAGCTGGGAGATAAGAGTTACCAATATTTCAGTTGCATTAATTGGGAAAAATGAGGGTCTGAGGAGATAAATCAGAATGCTGGTTATAGAAGTTGCAGCCTGATATAGACAGCAATATATTGAATCTTAGAAAACATGGGTCCTTGCCTGCTATTGTGTCCATGTTCAAATCACTTACCACTCTGAATAGAGAGAATCACACCTTTCCACTGTCCTTTGCCTCTTGAGACAATCAGATAAGAGATGTAAAGAAATAAGAAAAGTAACTTAATGGTTTTCCTTCTCTTAAGAAGATGGGCTCTGGAAAAATATCAAGGTAGCAATATCTTTTATCCATACTGATTTTGTATATACATATGTGCTTACGCATAAGAGCAAGACTAAATATTTTTAAGGCAGGTTTGAGACATGTTAATTTGGGTCCACACAGAACATTAATGGGTAGGCTCTTGCTTCAATGTTAGAGCAGAATCGAGGCTCAAGCCTCAGTATTCATTGGGTTGACTAACACCTGGTTTCTCTAAAAATTAGCTTGTTTCCTGCAGCATTGGTTGCCTGGTGATTTGAGGCCTATCAAAACCCGCAGGGACCAAAGAAATCACACTGTGCAGATACTTGACAAAGGACATTTCTGAAAGCATTGACAAAGTGGAGGAGTTGTAATGTTTAGGGTAATCCTGCCTGTAAGTGCTGTACCTGCTTTATAGAGCTAGAATACCCATAAGTAGGCACATATTTGGGTCTAGACTGCTCATATATTTACTTCTCTGGTTTGACTTCTTGGACCTGGATTTATGAGTGAAGATAATAGTTCTCAACCATAGCCTTGCCATTTTTTAACCCACAAAAAACCCTGAGAACAGGAAGCCCTATAAGCCACGGAAACCTTTTGGATCAGGCTATTTGTATTTTCAGAGTGGAAATGCTGATGAACACAATCACACACAGGCATGCACATTAGGGTCTCTATATTCAATTTAGTGCCCAAAGAAGATGCCAAAGAGAGGAAGGATACAACAGTTGGTCCACCTGGGCTCTACAAGCTGCTCTGTACTGTGGATCAGCTCTACTTTCCTTGGTCCAACATTCAAGCCCAGACTCTCTAGCTATATTAGAACTTCCACTGGTGAGGCCAGTATTAAGGAAGAGTGTGAAGAGGCTTCTTGGGGAAAGTTTACGGAGTACGATGGAGAAGCCATTCTTGATAAGAAAGGAGTGTAATAGTTGATGGAGTTTCTAACAGGGAGATAATCAAGAATCAGAGCACTCAACGAAAATAAGCCTTGTAAACCTATCTTCCAATTTGACCAAATCCTTCCTCAAGCATTGGGTATGAGCCAGAATGTGTGTTTTGAGAAGCCTCACACATGCTAGTGGGATTGCCCTTCTTTTTTGACCTTGGCAGGGATGAACACAGTCTGCTTTCAGATTCTCAAGTTCCTAAAAGGGCCCCTAGGTCATCTTGACCTTCCTTCCACCTGCCCATCCCAGTCTACCTAGGAAGGAGGGTCCTCCAGGAGGGGCAGTACACATGTTCCCTTAGTTTTAGAGTAAGGAAATTCGTTCATCTCTCTTTTCAGTTTCTTCACAGTAATGTTTCCCTGGTGTAGAAAATAACCCACTCACCAGGCCATACAGTTAGCTGAGTTCCTTTTCCAAAGTGCAGTTTCCCTAAGGCTGAGGCTCTGTCGACACAGTGCTGGCCCCCTTTACATGAACCTGGTCCTATTGTTCCCCAAACACTCTCTCCCCTGCCCTGGGGATATGATTGAAAATGCACCTCTATCCTCCTCAAGTGGCTTAAAGTCTTTTTCTTCTGCAGCCAGCAGTCTTAGCGGGATGGTCAGTCCTCAGTCCTCAGAGGCTCTCTCTCAGGGGACAAAGGGTCTGTGGTAACAATAGCCTTCCCACCTGCAGAGGCCCCTCCCATCAGAAAGCAATTACATATCCTTTTGAGAGTGTTTAAATTGGAAGGAACTTTGCTTCCCTGGCCCTATTTCCCAGTATAAAAGACTGCTCACTTACTTGGATTGACATTGTGTTTGGAACCCTTTCCAAAGCTAAACTCATGAAAGCTTTGATAGACTAGATCTGCCCTCTGCAAAATCATCTCATTTCCCTCATTCAACCTCTGGTCCTCCCTCCATGCATTTCTTTTTTCTCCTCTTTCTTTTTTCCTTCCTGATATCGCTCATTTAGTGCACTGGGAAATCATACCCCACCATCTTCTTGGCTTAAAAAAATCCCAAACAGCCTTTAGCTCATGAATAATCTGATGACCTATTTCTTTGGCTATCAAAATAATAAAACTAGAAGGAACAGGTCTGGGCTCACCTTTTCATCCTCTAGGCTTGAATCCTAGGGTCTTAGCACTTAAGAATTGAAAGGAAGCACAGAGGTGATTTAGTCCAATAGCTAAAAGGGTATAGAAATCCCTTCTCCAACATCCAATGCTTAGCCTGAAGGACCCAGCGTGAAGAACTCCAAGGAAGAGTAACTCTACACTTCACAAAGCAGCCTTTCGACTGCAGGGCAGTTCTACTTGTTCATAAAGATTCCATAAGAGGTTGAGACATCTTCTTTCAACCACTGGTTTTGATTTTGCCTTCTGTACTAACTCCTTCCTTGGCTACATTGCAGTTCTTCAAATATTTGAAGAGTTATATCTCATCTTAATATAGTCCAGTGAAATCCTCTCTCACTTTTTTCTTTAGGGACCTGAGATAATTTCAGATAGTTAGCTTGATTTTTATCTGACTGTAAAGCCTGTGCCCTCAACAAATTTATAATTGTGAAGGCATACCTGATGGGGAGAGCCATTCTGGGGTAGAAGAGGAGGAGACAAATGAAGTAGACAGCTTTGATCCTAAGGCAAACTGGGAAAGCTTTTTAGAATTTAGTTACTGACCATTGAGTTTCCCAGGTGAAATTGTCCATGATCATAGTCACCATTTTTATTTAAAAATTATTGTGACTTTTTCCTTCTTACTTACTTGCTCTTACGGTTACTGTGGTTCCTGCTCCAAAAATGTAGTTGTAACTACTATCACCACAGTGCTAGGTCTTCCTACATAAATCTCATCAGGACTGTGGGCTGGGACAGGCAGGCTGCCTCTTGGCCTAGCTTTACCCCCATGTGCTATAATCTCTTGGTAACTGTCTTAACCTCTTACTTTGGCTTTCACTTTCACACATTTTCTCATCTGTGAAAGGGGGGATGCTAATATATATCCTAGGGGATTATTAGGAAGGTAAAATGAGTTCAAGTATGAGGGGCATTTACACAGCACTTTGCACATAGTAAGGATTCAATAAGAGTTATTAATGATCAAGATGATCTAATTCTTTTTATCTTAAAAAATACATATAATTTCAGTTTGTTACATCTTCTCTCTGAAACCTGGGACATTCATAGGTACTTTATTTTATTTTATTTTATTTTATTTTTTATTTTTATTTTTTATTTATTTATGATAGTCACAGAGAGAGGCAGAGACACAGGCGGAGGGAGAAGCAGGCTCCATGCACCGGGAGCCCGATGTGGGATTCGATCCCGGGTCTCCAGGATCGCGCCCTGGGCCAAAGGCAGGCGCCAATCCGCTGCGCCACCCAGGGATCCCTCATAGGTACTTTATATCCAAATGCTCTTTTATCAAATAGTAAAAGTAGCAATAGTTAAAATTGGGGAATGTTCTTTAGATAGGATACCATCCCAGGAATAGGGTCAGTAGTTTCAGTATATTTACTGAATCACAGGTCTGTTTACTATGTTTTATATCTGTTTAGGAGACACATGAACAAGGAATGATAAATTGTTATGGGTGGGAACCCAAAACACAAAATGAAAGAACTCGAAACAAATAAAAACTGGTCAGAGGAATTTAGGATAATATGTTGGTGACTTTTACTTGTAGAAGTAATTATAACTTACTTGGCTTTACACTGAGTTTGGTCCCAGATCCAAAGTAAAGTCTGTTATCGTTGTACACCATGTTTGCTATCATTACAAAAAGTCTGGGGCTTCCTAAAAGGAAGGCATGCTGAACAGAGACAACCAATCGAGGTAGGTCAAGACTAACCCAACTCCACCAGCTTCTTGCTATTTTTCTAGAAAATTCAACAACCAAAGTGAGGAATGAGCCAAGAAGACACATTCATTATCAGAGACAGGCAAGATAAGGGCAACTGATTTTCTTCGGTGGTTTTATCGATTTCTTTTCTTTAGTTTTCTGCTTGGGTTCATTCTTATGTCTTGTCTTCTGTGCTCCATATACACAATATTTGAAACAAGGACACTGCCAGTAAGTGCTTTTTACCTTTTTCTTTTCTTAATTATAAATGAAAATTCTCAGTTGGCCAGGATTGTGAGAAAAATTTTTACTCTCCCTTTAGTTCCAGGACTATCTGGAAGCTTCTCTCCCTGAGTCTGTACCTGGATCTGCATTGTGCTTGACAACTTGACCTGAGCTACTTTTAATGATATCTTGAACCATACCAGATAGCTGTAGTCTGTCTGTATGTATCATCTACCAAGATCCTTGTATCCTATCTGTCAAAGTAGCTACATTATGTAACCAAATATACTTCCCCATCCACACTGACAATCTCCTTCCAGCCCCCACAATGAAACTGTACATTTTGGCTTTTTTTTCTCTGTTCTGCCTGCATATTCCCTTTAGCAAGGGAGAAAGAAAAGAGGCTGCAGTACTGGATGTCATTTGCAAGTCTAGATGAAACATTATTTATGAGCAAAATATTTTGCTGACAATAAGAACAGGAAGGAAACCTCAGAGCCAACAGTTAGATGCCCACACAATTTGGATTTAAACAAATTTCAACAAATGAACACCGTTATGGGAAATAAAATAGAAGTGACTTCAGTCTAAGCCAAGTAATTATAATACTTATGCAGTTTTGGAGGGCAAGGGGCTTACTTGTTCTTACTTGTAGAAATGATAAGCAGTGTGTTACAGGAACACTTTGCTGGAAGGGCACCAGAGAGCTATAGAAATAGAGCTTCATTTAAATATCTTAAATGGGCGCCTTTGTGTTTAGCAACTTACACAGATGTAAGCTAGAATAGGCTAGAAATATAGCTGGCCAACTAGACTTGGTTTAAGAAAGTTCCTGGTAAAAACCATCATGTAGCATTTTGTCTGGTTCAAATGAAAATATTATGAGAAACAGAGGCTCCCTTTAGGGAATCTGTTCCTATTATTCAACAATTCTTCTAGTTAGTATAGCTTCTTTTCTTCTCACTTTAAACAACTCCCCTTCAAAACTTAGCAAAAAAACTTCTCTTTCTCTCTGGACTTTGATGAATACTTCTTTTCTTACATTACCATTTTGAGCATGGGCTTTTGGTATCTATTCTTTTTCTTTTTTTAAGATTTTATTTATTTATTCATGAGACACACACACACACACACACACACAGAGAGAGAGAGAGAGAGAGAGAGAGAGGCAGAGACACAGGCAGAGGAAGAAGCAGGCTCCATGCAGGGAGCCCGATGTGGGACTTGATCCCAGGACTCTGGGATCACGCCCTGAGCCAAAGGCAAATGCTCAACCACTCAACCACTGAGCCACCCAGGTGTCCCTCTTGGTATCTATTCTATACCCTCAGCCCCAGGCCCATCAAATTCCATGTATGTACAATATACATTTATAGATTAATAAATCAGCGCAAATAGTATTTGATCTTGGCAACCTACCAGGTACAACAGTCATCTGGGTCCTGGATCCAAAGATCAGTTGCTGGCCTGAACCAAGAAACACTGTGATATGCCCAACATAAAAAACCAGGCCAAAAAGGCCAGGTTGGCAGGACACAGAGTAAAGAGTCAGCAATTACTTTATGGGTTTGGCTTTAACATCATTGTCAGCCTAAGTTTGTTGTGGAGTAACAAACAAATATCTACAATCATGAATAAATTCTTCTTTGTCTTTATAATCCCCCTTTCGTCTAGGGAATCTTTGCTTTCCACTTTCTACTACAGAGTTCTAAGCATTCAACATATGCTTTAAATATATACAGAGAGTAAGTGCTCTCTGATTTTAGATGTTAAACCAGGGTTCACATCTTTTTATCTAAGAAGACTCATAAAACCCAGGTCAGAGACTCTTTCTCCTTTGCTCTGGGCATTGCTGAGTTGTGCGACAAGGGCTAAATCCTTGATTCCTCCTCAGACTGAGTCTACAGGATGGAAATGAGGTTTAGAACTGCCATTATCTACTTAATTTGGCTGCTGATTTGGATAAAATGATTTTATAATTATTAAATTATTGGGGACATTTCTAGTTTTCTGCTTTACTTTTTGGGTCATTTCTTTTCTCCTGACTAAAGAGGTCTCTATGTTGATTTAGCTGCTAAGAGACTTTTAAAAATGCAACAAAAATGAATTTTAATATTTCCTAATGTAGTGAGGATGGCATGATAGGGTCATGCCCAGGAGGGATCAGAATATGGATTGTCATAATCAAGGGAACAAATGAGATCCACCTCTAGAAGTTCAGTTCCCTGATGGCAATATCTCATTGAGTTCATTTCCTGATGGGTCCATGGTCTGAGCACCAAGCCTGATGTAGAGTGGATGAACAAAAGTATTTGTCAGATTAGTCCTGTGGACTCCTCAAACTTCAGGCCAGGAGAATTAATGACAAGCTCAAGCAACAAGCTCGGCAAACTGGAGATTTAAGTTCTGTTCCAGCTCAGGTACAGACAGGCTATAGGATCATGATCAGTCTCTTCCTCAGGCCTGAGTTCCATTCATAAACGGAGATGGTCAGAAGGGATGATTTTTAAGGATTCTCTGTGCTCCATGAGACTTTGTTATATAAATTTTTGGCCTAAAGTTTCAGAAACAATGAGGTGTCCCACAGTACTTATGAATAAACTTTTTTTTTTTTAAATGTGATTTTTCAGACAGAGACGCTAATGACAATTATTTGGGTCAATGATCACTATTTACAACATTCCTTCCATAAGTTGACATAATCTTACCCAAAAAGAATAGTGCCTTAGAGGCTTGTTAAGGAATTGGAAGTCTTGTCCACTGATGACTATAGAAATCTGGGGCTACAGGGCCTAGCCAGTACCCTAAATAATCAGTCACACCTCTTTAGTCCCAACACATATATACCGGAAGTAATTCCCAGGACTCCCTCACATGCCCATTTTGCACTAAGACATCAGATCCTAGCCAGGGAGACTTTTGTCCTCCTTCTGTGTGATGTTCATTCACCCTTTCTAAACATTCATCATATAATGTATAATTGGGTCTAAATCAGCCCCTAATCCACAGACATTGCTTAATCCAGGGATACACTTTTATACTTACTGGGCTTCACAGATAACTCAGTTCCTTGTCCGAAGATAAGCTTTCCTCCCTGGTTATAATTCACACTGTGTTACATATCCTGTCAAAAACACATCCAATCTTCCTGAACACATTTCTAATCCTCTACCCCAAAATTCACAGCAGATCTCTCTCACACTAAAGCATGAATTGTGGCTACGCTTATTGTTACTTTTTTTTCTTATAAGGGGAATAAAGTACTTACACGGGGGACTGATAGAGAATAATGAGAATTCCTATTTATCCAAAAATGTTTCTATCCAAACCCATTTCTCGTTTTTGCTTAATGGCTCTGGGTATTGCAGCTCAGGGAAATGGCTTCCTTTCAAATCTGTTTCTCGTGGTCTCAGCTAGTAATACGTGGCATCTGGGGGTTAAAATTAAGGGCAGGTGAGATTCCAGGGAATCGGGCCTTCCTGCAATGACCACAGCCTGGGTTCCTGCTCCAGAATTCAATTTCCACCAGCCATCAGTTGTCACGCTGGTGACAAACACTTCTACAAAATGGCTTCCCCAGAGAAGACAGCTGCTAAATGAAGACAAACTGCTCATGGGGAAACAATCTTGCTACAAAATGAGGTAACCGCATGATATGAGATATAAGCTTTTCCCTCCTTCTCCTCTAATTTCTCTTCTTTCAAGATGCTCAAGATGATGTGTGCCAAGAGCTGTACTTCCCCGGGCAACAGGGCCAGAGCACGGTGTCTCTGGGGTTAATGAAGCCTGGGCCCTCACTCTAGATTCTTTAGTGACAAAAACCACCACAGCCAGGAGTTTAAGTAATGCTGAGCCCAGTCCTCAATCCCGTTGGAGTTCAGAAGACAGCTAATCACCACTGCCACCTCACCTTTAAATAACCTGGTGCTTTGCATTCACGAACCTCCAGGAAAAACTGTCTAGACTCTCTGAGTTCGGAGCCTCTTGGAACTTTATCAGTCACTGACCTCTACTTGCCTCGGTTTTTAAGTCCATGAAATAGGGAGGACTCTATGGGAATCTCCTTCTGAGGAAGATTTGCCATCAGATGGTTTTACTTACTGGAAGTTTGGGAGAGTGGACAGACCCCAGGACTGGATTACTGGTGGGGTCCTGCAGGTTTCTTCCCCTCTGCCCCTGCCAGAGCTCCTTCAAGGATGAGGAAGATGAGCAGGCACTGGGCCTTGGTTTGCTCAACCCCTTAATATTCTTCTGACCCAAGGAGGCCCCCACAGAACACAGAGTAGGTCTTCCTTTTGGAGAATAATAGTTTTTGGTGCACAATTCAAATTCTATGCTACTTACTTGGCTTGACAAGCAACCTTGTCCCCTTCCCAAATATAAAAGAGAAGCCTTGTCCTTGCGCACAGTGATTATCTCAGCATCAAAAACCTGCCAACTCAGCTTTCTCCCTCACCAAGCCCTCCTGAGAAGGGAAACCTCCAGTGCATTTCCTCCGGTGTTATTCACACAGACCTGTGATTTCCTCCCTGGATGATGATCCTTCCCCCTCCTTATTGTCCCTTTCTGCCTTCCACCCCTTACCCGCTCCTGAGGTCACCATGGGTCCAGGCCTCAAGACCTTCTGGCTCACTCCCACACTGAGCACAGGCTCATTTATCCTCCCACTTAGCTGTACTTACAGGGCAGCACAGACAAGCTGGTTCCCTGACCGAAGATCAAATCCCTGCCAGAGTTAGTCCCACACCGCCTCTAGGCTTTGCAAAAACCCGCCAGAGCTCCCCTGACTGCATCTCAATACCACAAAGGACCCAGGACCCAGAACCCAGAACCCGTGTTTTTAGCTTTAGGATGAAAAAGCCAGCCTGTTTGTCCTGTCCAGTCCTGAGAACAAAGGGAGTTTGGGACACACCCAGCTAAGGTTCCAAAATGTAACCCAGCGACCCTGGTATCCTGAAGGATGCAGCTCTGCATTAATGAGCCAGAGTCTTTTTCCTGGAGAGAGACTCTAGGGTCTGGAAAGAGGCTTAAAGAGGTTCTCTCATTTCTCCTTCTGCCTTGAGGCAGAGCTGCACGTCAATCACCCTTGATAGGAGGGTGTCTATCTCCTTTCAAAAACCCTCTAGAGAAAGTGCTCTGGCAACTACTCCTGACAGCTCATTTTCACTGTTCAAAAACCTATTAGGAACATTTTACCACTAACCTCACTCCCTTCTTCTTGCATTATTAGCTGCATCCTGTGGGCTGAGTCCTGGTGGAGCTGGAGAACACAGCCCCTCTAGGTTTCACTCAGTGCCTCCTTTCCCAGACTGAGTTGTGTGACTCCATGCCACTTTCTCCTCTACCTCTTTTCTCCCATATTCACTGCCCTGATTTGCTTCTAGGGACTTCACTGACCCCCAACTTCTGGGTCTGAAACTTTCACTGATGGGCTACTTTCAGGTGCCATATTTTATCCTAAGCTTTATTAACCAGAAAAGCAGGAGGACAATTTGCTTTTTCCTGTGAAGCTTCCATTCTGTCTCTATCCCGGTCCCTGCACATGGGAAGCCTGTATCTTTGGGCACTCTGGAGAAATTACACTGGGGTTGGTATGGTGGGAGGTGTAAGGTTTTAGCTACTGTGAATGTACCCCTGCTGTAAGGGCCTATGTGTAGCCCCAGGAGTTCCAGCCATGCAGCTCTCTGCAGAAACCTCTCCCCTGCCTCTGACACTTGGATAATTTTGTATTTAAATAAGCCAGGATTCTTTCTATTTCCACTTAGATACTTTCAAATCCCAGGTGAAGAATTTCATAGAACAGGCTGACACTTTCCATCCTCCCCCCATGCCAGCTCCTGATGCATGACAGAATCTTGACAGAAGAGCCTGAGAGTGAAACAAAAGTTCTACTGTGTGTTGGAGATGATGTTTATCATTATTATTAATAGCTAGGGTTTAATGAGCTCTTTTTAAGTTTTGGGCACTATGCTGAATACTTTAGCTGTGTTATTTTATCTGATCCTTACAATAACTCAACAAGTTATCCTCATTTTATACTTTGGGCAATTGAGGCTCAGAAAGGTTAAGTAATTTGCCCAAGGTCACAAAGTATGGAGCTAGGACTTGAATTTAGGTTTTTCTATCTCTAAAGCTCATGTTATACTGCCTAACCGATAAACACGTGTGTTTGAAATGTCCCAAGGGAACACATGACATCTCAGGGATGCTGCAGAAGTAGACCGAGTCTCAGATTCTACAGCAGAAATTTTGTTCTCAAACGACATGCCCAAAGTTCTAATGGTTCTTTTCAGAGATTTAAATTGCAGTGGCATGTGGTGGTGGGTGGGGGTGGTCAAAGTTAGATGTAAAATATTTTCTGGCAGCAAGGATTGCTAAATTTCAGAATTGTTCACAGAGAGGCACCGAGGAATTTCCTGCCCTAGACCATCAGATGAACCCAGAGCATATCCTAAATGGCCAGGGAGCATGCAGGGAAGTCTAGTTAGGGGTGGTATGGCACTGGGTCCCCCCTGGAGGTCCTTCCTGACATTCTCATTGGCTCGATGCTTGTTTATATCTCTATTTCTTTGAAAATGTTTTATATGCTCCTGAGAGCCCCGCACCATGAGCCACAGTAAGACATTTGTGTGTGCGTGTGTGTGTGTACACGCACATCTCATTTTAAAGCAGAGAAGGGAACCAACTCTCTTTGGCCTGGGGAAAGAACATTAATAAAGAGCCCAAGCAGATGCACAAGATTAAAGTATTTTTCAAACTAATGATTTGATTGATTGCCCCTAAAGGCCCAGCCAAAGAAGAACACAACTTACTTGGCTTCACAGTGAGCATGGTCCCGTCCCCAAAGGTTAATTTGCCTGTGTTGGTGTTACACAGTGCTCAGTGCTATTGCAATAACCTTGACTGGGGCCTCTAGGAAGACAGGTGGAGGTGGAGGAGGCAAGCAGGAAAACAAAACCTGAAATGACTGCCCATGGCCAAAACAATCTCCTTGTAATTAGGTTAGAACGTGGGATGAATACTAATAACTAGCAACTTCGCAGCCCGATTGTACTTGCCATAATTTTCCTTGAAAGAATGGGCCTTGGCAGGAGTACCTCCTGGGAAATTCACTCAAAGTAGCTACTGCTGGTCTCCTGGGATCCCATCTTGTTTGTTATTCCTGCAGGCCTTTGTCTATTTTCATCCAATTCCTGCCTTCTTCCTCCCTACTTTCCCTGGACCCTCCTCCTTGCGGCTCACATATTTTCTCAGGGAGAGACTCCATGGATAGCAAAAGTCAAGCATAAAACCCTAGGGAATCTATGCTTTAATAACCCTGTTTTCCAACTGGTATCATGAACCACCCAACACAAACCAAGCAAAGAAAACACCACCTGTGTTTTGACAGCTTCTGCATGATGGAAGACAGGCTTCTTGGGAAGAATAATTAGCCAGAAAAAAGAACTTACTTGGTGTGACCAGGAGTTTGGTGCCCTTCCCGAATGTGAGCTGGCTACCAACCCCAGAGTATACACAGAGTTTCCTTCCTTTGCAAAAACTCTCTAGATGCTGAGGAAATCAAACTACTCACAGCACAGGAGCAATGCTGACCAAAGCTCAGACTGTAATGGTAATCAGATGACAGGCAGAAGAGCCATGACAGAGGCTGGCCATGGGATGAACCATCCTTCACCAGGCGAGACCTGGCTGGAATTCAGAGGCCATCTTGCCCATCCTTTGGTCTTCAACCAAGGTGTTCTCTGACCAAAGACCTATCCATTCTTGAAGAGCCCCTGGGAAGGTGGCTCTCTTTTGCCAACAGCTTTTGCATTCAAGCATCTGTGCCTTATCTAATTGAAATCTGCTAACTGCAGTCTGACTTCTTGTTATCTCCAGCCTCTTGCCTTGAAGACCGGAGACTCCAGGTCAACAAACTCCAAATAGAAACTCATCATAACATACCACACCAGTCCCAGTGGTCCTTTCTGGGGAGAAAACTCCTATTGAAGGAACTAGGTCAAGGTGAATATTGGCTTTAACTGTAATTTGAATTGTTTTTACAATGAGAAATTTCATGTGTTACTTAGACAAATGAAAATTAATAAACATTAAATATATTAAATAGCTCCTGGATCTCAGATGAGCCTCCCTGTGTACCACAGGCCAAGGACTTTCTGGTTTTCTGTCCTCAAGTTTTGGTTTCCTGGGATCAGAGGAGGGAACTGGGCCAAGACATGTGGTCAGAGCAAGCTGGAAGTGCCGAGGCTGGGCTGATGTACATGTGCTTGCCTGTGATTGTCTGGTGGGCTTGTGAATCATGCTAGTGTACCTGCTCATCTTCCTGCTCAGAACTAACTTCCCAGCTCTTAACAGACCTTTTTTGGCGGGGGGGGGGGGGGGGGGGGGGCAAAAGCTTTCGTAGGGACCTTGAAAAATCATTAAGGGAAGAAGCCATGCTGATCAAAGTTAGGAATGGCCGCCGGATACTTACCTGCAATCACAGAAAGTCTTTCCTGAATTCCCACAGCGATTGCCTCCACAAAAGTCTGAATGCCTGGCTCAAGTTTTTCTGGATGTTTCCTCTTGTTAATCTTTTTCCCAGATCAAAATCTTCCCTTTAACAATAGTTTTTGTTTTCCCTTAGCATGTCTTTGCCTCCTTCTCCTTGACCCTCTACAAAATGTGGTATGATTAAGATGCCTCTGGCTTTGACTGTCTACAAGAGCTTCCATACATGACTGTATACAAGAGCTTGGGCCATGAAGTTGTGGCCCAAGAATGAATTTTTGAAACCTGCAAACTTCCAGTTTATTGTTAGCCTGTGAAAAATGTTTCAAAGGAAACTCCTGTCTCTGGTCTCATGATGAACTTTTTGCTGTGCTAGAAATGAAAAGGGGTGGCTACTTTTCCTACATGAAGAAAAGGATTTGGAAAATGGCACAGAGCGAGAAAGCCCAACCTAAGTTGTTGCTCTTGGCCGACACACCACCTTTGTTGCTTCTGACATTTAAGTAGGCCTTTAAAAAGTTATCTCCCACCCATCCCTGGAACAAGGGAAATGAGAAGGCATGGACATCAGAGCCAGGAATCTTAGCAGAGGCGCAACAGGAAAAAGCGAGTCTTTTATGAAGAGTGGAAGGAGAGGGTCTAGGCCGCAGTTACTTCCAAAACCACTTTAGTTGGAGCTAGAACTCACACTGAGTTTAACAATGTGTTCAAACAAAGTCTGCTAGGGACAAGCCCGGAGTGGGGAGAGGCTTGAAAATAGACTCTGGGCAAAAGTTCACAATTTTGTACTCTTGATAATATACAAACAATGAAAAAGATCATTGATATGTATGCAACAGAACACTGGCAGCAACTTTCCCAGCTCTGGAGGGGAAAGAATTGGTATTTGGCTAGGCTGTGGAAGGGCCAAGGTGCAGGCCTCCATGAGAGTGGAAGGGCCAAGGACCTAGATGCTGCCCACACATCTTCAAGCCTAAGAAACTTTTCATGCCTGACACCAAAACCACTTTGAATTCAGTGGGAGTTAATACCAGAAAATCACAAGAACAGCACTTACTGGGGAGAACATGAAGTTGAGTCCCCTTTCCAAAGATGATTTTTTCCGAACTTTGTACACACTATGATTGGGGCCATAACAAAAACTCTTGGTGACTCTTTTCAGGAAAGTTATACATCCCTACACAGATATTTCATCTTCCAGGGACCTAACAGATCCCCACACTGTCTCCTCCTACTATAATAAACAGACCTCATTATCTCTTCAGCCATCTTTCCCTGTGTCTCCTGGTTATTTTGCTTGAATTTTATTCTGCTTATTGCATAGAAGAAATTGCATGACCCCATTTAACAGCAAGGACAAATTATAAAAGCAAAAATTCAGCAAACTCCTTTGTGATATCAAACACAATTCTATTACAGAAGTCAAAAGACGTGTGGCCAACTGCCATTGGGCTAGAGATATTCACCCTTCAGAGCCCACAGAAATTTGGGGGCAGGTAAGGGCCACATCAGCCCACACATATGAATTTCCACCTGAGATAGAACTGCATTACAGAGCCCTCACCTCACCCTAGGCCAAGCACACGTTTGCTGCACTAACGATAGTCCTGAGCCAGCTGGGGGTAGTAAGGATCATTCATTTTGACCCAGAGGGATCCTAGTCTTTCGAGAAATGTTCTCCTTTCCCAGTCAATGGATATGGTCTCTCACCACTAAGAGATGGACACCTGATGCTGTTACCACCAGCCCTTACAGGCTCCTTGTTTGACTTATAAAGAACCGAGTCCTACTGTCTCCTCATGATCTATCTGACCCCTTGTCTATCAATCATTAAAACAATTAACATGGGTTGGTCATGTTTACCAGATTTAAGCAAACTTATGGCATGATCTAGCTTGTTTGCTGTCTTTTGGCATTCCCACAGCTAAATCATTCAGAAATAGGCTATTCTACTTTAAAGCTCCTTGAGTTGGTAATTTCATAGTCTGGATTATAACCCATTGTTGGGTTTAATAACTCAGTTAGCCAACTTGACAACACATGCCTCTTAATATTAACTTTTCCACTGACCTTTGGATGGGCCATGTTGCCCCCAAAATGGCACTATGGAGGAACTGACAGCTCCAGGAACGCTGGCCTCCTGAATTCCTTATTTCCCTCCTTTCCAGTTGGGGCAGGTTTAGAAGTTCTTACTCCCAATGGAGGAACTGATCATTAAACAAAAACCTTGTCATTGCACTTGCCATTTTATTTTACTCTGAATTTCCTCTCAGGTGTTTATAAAGCCATCTGGGCTCGTCAATTCATCTCTGAATTGTTTTTATCCCCCATTGCATTTGAATAGTAAAGCTATGTTTTTAGCAAAATCTGACATGTATGGGATTAGATGTGGACATTTGTCAAAATGGGAAAATGTGCGGGTTTTGTATTGGATCTATTAGAATAAATACATAGGCAGGCATGAGAGACAAAGAAGTTATGCTATACATATTAGTGGCATTTAAAATGGATAGATTCTCATTTTTAATAGAAAGAAAGACAAGCTTGGTGGGCAAAGTCACAGTAAACACACAAATCATTGCATAATATAGTATAAGAGGTATCATGGCTATAAATAACTCATAGCCCCAGTATCTCTTCAGAAGTAGGAGAGCTAAGCTACCACATTAAAGGCAATTTGGGGTGGTCTCATTTTGCATCTATTTATCATTGTTGCTCTAGTCTCAATAATCATGAATGTTTCATGCATTTGCAAAAGTCATTTTTCAAATGGTACATTTGTCTACATATTAAATTAAACCTTCACTAACTTCACAGGATTTATTTGTTTGGTCAAATATAAATAGAACATGGCCACTTACTGGGCTTTACCACCAGCTGCGTTCCTGTTCCAAAGAAGATTCTGGCGTTGTTATTGCCACAGCATTTCCTGCCTTTACTGAAATCCCTAGTAAAACCCCACAACACACGGTGGGGAGGAGGTTTTGGACTCCCTGTGATTTCTTTCTTTTCTGTGTCTTTGGAAATTGGCCTTTTAGGATAGGAAGAAAAAAATTGGTGCTGCTACATAAAGCAAAACACTTTTATTTTAAAAGACCAATCTTATGAACTTCTCAGACCCTTTTTGCATTTCCAGGCTTAAATCTGCCAAACCTGAGTCAAATAATTTGTTAATTCCTGTTCTTGCATGTATGAGTTCAGCCTTAGACACATAGGTCTGAAGAGATGAGTCAATCTTATTCCATAGAGATGTTTCCCAGCAACAGAGCCATGTGAACTCACATCTGGACTCCCCCTGAACTCCACAGTCTTGTGCCCTACTCACTGGTCAAGTTATTTTAAAGCTTTCTTAGCATGCAATACTGTCTATATGGTAGCAAAAGAAAATATTTCACCAAGGAAGAGTAATAAAAGGCAAGTAGTCCTATCATTTCTCAAAGAAGTTTCATCATGAACTCATGATATTTTAGACAGACAAGGGCAAGGAGTCTCTTACACTTTTAGAAAGTCCAGTCCTGAAATAAATGGAAGAGGTGAACATCTTTTGTTATAAGGAAGGCGTATCCTAAAGGCGAGGATAAGAGCACACGAGAGCCCCTTTATCACAAAGCATTGGCTGGATGGTAATATACATCAGGTATCAAAGAAAAGAGAGAGAGGGAGCATCTAAGACAGGGGTACAGGTCTTGGTTAAAGTGGAGATTGAGTTACAGAACCGTAAACTTGGAGAGAGAAGGAGACTTGAACTCATCTCCCACATGACTGTCTCTTCCTGATTCTTCAGATTTGAAGAGAAAGAATTCAAAACTGATGTTTGAACTCTCAGCCTGGAAGCAGTGGGTGTAAGAACAAACCAAGAGGACTTATTCTAGAGAAAATGAAAGGGGAGACAAATGTGGGAAATATAGGGAAGGTGTTACAAGGGTCCCAGTTTTAAGAGCTAACCTACCCTAAGCCTCCTCCTTGGCCTCCCCCACTCCGGATCAGTTCTGCCTGACTTGTCAGCAATCTCCCCAGCTGTAGTTCTGCAGTCTCTTTGGGAAGAAAAAGAAACAAAGAAGATACAGCTGGTAGAAGAGCTGGCAGACAATTGTACAAACAGCTTAGCAGAGGCTGTATCTACGTGGGTAAAGGTAGGAACAGACCTGACATGTGGCCTGGAAATAGAGTTCACAGAGCAGAGAGCCTGCAGCATCCAGGGGCTTGACATTGTCACAGAAGTTTCCCTCCTGGGATTTATCTCATCATTCCCTCTCTGCCATATCCTGGCAGGAAAGGGATGACTGTGAGGGTACTAGGTCACCCCTCAGCCCTCCTTTTCATCAGAGTGTCTGTTACTTCCTGCTTGTCCAGGACACAGAACCCCATTACTCACGTACTTGGCTTCACTGAAAGCACAGTTCCAGTCCCAAAGATGAGCTTATCTGTAGCACTCCCAGAGTTCACAGCCTTTCAGAGCCTTACAATAACCCACAGGAGGGGGTGTGGTGGGAGAATGGGGTGAGGATGGATTTTGTCTTTCAGGCTCAGTACCCCTTTGTCCCACCATTGCAAAAGCCGACTTGCCAGGCATCCCTTCAGCCTCCATATTTCCTTGCCCTGCTCTGCTACTGTCTTTTAAGTTATGTCCTTATGGGACTTGCACTAAGGTCCAGAACCGAGGTGATGCACCAGCAAGTGACTCGAAACTTTGCAGACATTTGCTCCCCACACAGGACAGCAGCCAGAGGCCAGGACTGGGGGCAGCTGCAGGCACATTACTTTTCACCTGCTGGTCTTTGACTGTGGACCATTCTTTTTTTCTCTGAATCTGCACTTCCAGCGGAATAAGGCCGGTTCTATCCTTGGGAAAGCATTCTAACAGTATCCGAGGGAATTAGATACTCCCTAACAACCCAGCTCTGCTCTCTTGGAGGGCTAGTTAAGTATTATTCATTCTGGAAGCAACTAGACCAAACAAGAGAGAGTTTAAAGAGAGTTGGTGGCTGACATTGCCTCTCACAGGGAATGAAAACCCCATTTGGGTTGAGTGCATTGTCTCCAGCAAGCCGGGTTGTTCTTAAAAATATAATTTGCATGCTATGTTTTGTGTATTATTCAACTCGTGTCTCCTCTCCCTTACAGGCGCATCTCTGAGACTTACCTGGCTTTATAATTAGCTTGGTCCCAGAGCCCCAGATCAACCGATTGTTGCTATCCACACAGTCACAAAAACCTTAACAAAAACCTTCACTGTCCTTCTGGGGAGCCTATTAGAGATAAATCCCAGATAAAAAGTCCAGAGCAAAGCACATAAAACAATGTAGGAATATTGACTACTGAAGATTATTTGCTCATTTAATTATATTTGATTCCCTTGCCCATTACAGATTCCACACACAGATGATGAAATTGAATGACTAAACATCCAAAGTCAATCTAGGTCTCTCTGCATATAAAAGGGGCATAATTCATAAAGTTTTCAGGTTGGTGAAGTTGAACTTGCTTCACCTTCCCTGATATTTTAAATAAAAATGCCAAAGAGAGAAACAGATAATTTGTTTGGAGTCATAATGCATCATAATGCATCTGATTCTCTGGTGTCTTCTTTCTACTGCTGATAAGATTCTAGTCTGAACCGTGGTATTTGCAGATAGATCAAGCTGATTGGGTTTACAGAGAGTTCTATCTGTGAGACACAGAGTCCCGAGGGGACACGGGTCTAGGCAGGGAGAGTCATGGAAGGCCCCACCCAGTGCTCAGGCGGGTGGCCTGCAGTACAGTGGGAATGTATCAAAGCCAGTTGGCTGTTTACAGAAAACACCTTTTCAAAATCTCTGTTTAGGTTTCCAGCACTTACTTGGAAACACTTGTAATCTGGTTCCAGCCCCAAAGAAGAGTCTGTCATTGTTGGTGAACACTGTGATTCTGAGGTCTACAAAAACTCCCTGAGCCCTGTAAGCACCAGCACCAAATAACTACAAATGGCAAAGCTTTGGAGATACAGTTAAGACACCAATATGGTGAAACGGTCCATTTTCGTTTTGGTTAAATTTTAGTGCCTGCATATGGCTATGGCTTGTGCTGACTGTTTTCAATTCACAAAGATGACAGCTCAAAATAACTCACCCGACGAAAACAGGGAATTTCAAGTTCTAATCTCAGTTCTGAGTTTTTTTTTTTTTTTTGCTTTGGCTTAAATTATTTAACTTGTCTGTGCTCCAGCTTTTCCACCTGTGAAGTATGTCTGATGATGTGTGACCCTGTTTATCTTATTAGATGGGTGCTGAGAAGATACAAGGTGGGTAGTAGTGCAGTGGGCTACACCAGAGAAACGCATTTTGAATAATGTGGGAAAATGAGCTTGTTCGAGCCACGATATCACTAACAGGAACAGGAGAGAATATGTTAGCTGAAGTTTATTGTCAAAATTGCTAACAAAAAGCTTTCTTAGTAAAAACTGAAGGAGAATATATCTGTCTCGTGTGTTCTCCCACAAGAAAGTTAGCAAACACGACCACTTAATCTGCCAGAATGGAGAGGCATGGAAAAGGTCAGCTGAATTCTGAGGCCTCAGTGCTGGAGAGGGTGGGCCATAAGAAAGAAATGCCAGTCCCTCCCTTCCTCGGCAGTGAACTGAGCATCGATTAGCTTCCCATGACACGCTAATTTCCCTTTGCTGTCGGTGGCACTAAATGAAATCAAAGTTATTTTTTAAATTGAATTTGACCATCTTAATGGTCAAACTGGCAGTGTGGCTAGATCCAGAAACTATATGCTCTATGACTCCCTGAGACGTGGGGGATGAAACAGAACTCCTCAGCATGATGTACAGACATACTAGTGCACAGAGACGAGAAAAGACACTTACGTGGTGTGACAATCACTTTGAGGCGGACCCAAAATGCAGCACACTCGCCAAGCCTGTCTGTCCACAGTGGCTGACTCGACTACAAAAAGTCTGCCACTGCCTCAGAGACACGTGTCTCAGATCCCAAGCTGGAAGCTACGGTGTCCCAGACAGGAGAGGATTCAGACTCATGAGTCACGAAAACCATGGTGTTCCTTACTCCACGCGGACCTTCCTCCCAAGGTTCTTCCTCATGCAGGGCCCCCAGCTCCAGCCTTCACGTGGGCATTGGGTAGCCCATGGCGGCTGCCTCCCCCTCTGGGTGGGGGGAACTCTGCTGGGGCCCGTCAGCAGGAGAGATTCCCTCAGGCACCGGAGCCATTTGAGGATCACTCAAGGAGCTAAGAAACTCCTCAGCAACACAACTGACAGGCTAAAGAGGCGGGCAGCAGCGTGCGTTGGGGTTCGTGCTGTGGGGGGGAAGGGGGCCAGGAATCCAAGGAGAGAGAGTCAGAGGCGGAAGGAACGGACCTGGAGTTGTAGGGTCTGAAGAGGAAAGTGAGAAGGAGTAGATAGACGCCACCAGCTGATGTCAAAAGGTGTCATGCTCTGCTTTGTGGGAACACACGAGTGAGTTCTAGGGGGAAGAAATGTCCCCGGCTCTGTCAGTTGCCCTGACCTAGTTAGTGCTGTTCTGCCTCCTCAAACAATCTCTCACGTGCAGCCGAGAAGGCCCACGCTACCAACGATCATCTCCCTTTCTTATTCCTGTATCCCAGAGTAATCTGACTGAATGTTCTACACGTGGGGGCAGGAATGGCAGCCACAAAAAGATACTCAGAACCGGCTTCTCTCTTTCTAATTAGGCTGTCAATCTGTTTAGCTAATAAGTCGTATGAAGTGTCTTAATCTCTTCCAAGGAAAGGAGTCATATAAATGCAAAATAGCAGCAGCCATAAGTCAAATGGCTTGCTGGGTATCTTTTCTTTGTGTGACTAGAAGGAAACTTTCTGCGCCGAGAGGAGACAGACTGGGGAAAAACACACAACAGCATTTGTTTTTATTAGGCTGAGTCTATACAGCACAGAGTAAAACAGATCTGGCAATTATTTAGGTAATGTGACAGTCAATTGAGGCAATTTTGAGCACAAAGAAGGTTTCTCCAGGACGTGCCTAAATATCTGGATCAGCTACTGACATTAATCAAATTAACTGGACAATTGTGCTGTGTAGACGCAAACTAATAAGTGTGCCTTGAAACCCTTCTGAAAGGGTTACATTTTATAAACTTAACACTAAAACTGGTCCAGTTTTTATACCCACCCTCTTTGTTTTGGCACAGCAATTGACATTTCCCATTTTTCTTACAAAACATGTCTTACATTTAGAGCCAGGAAAGTAAGGGTGACCCTCTCCCTGGGGAGTCTTATCAGGTTAACACACGGAAACTCATTTAGAAATTCATTAGGTGTCTGGGATGTGAGAGCTGGTCATTATAGATTAAGGGCTTTCTCTCAAGTAGTAAAGGACTTATGGGGAATAATGGTGAGACTTGTTCCAGGCCCAAAGAAAAGTCTTGTTCCAAGCTTGTTTGTCCCAGAGATTGGCATGGCTTTTCTGCCTAGTACAAAAACACTCTCAACTCTGCTAAATTTCCTTCCTTTTCTTCCTCTATATAGCTCACCAGAGGTATGCTATACATATTCGACTCTTACTTGGTGACAGTAGGAATTTTAAAAAGGTTTTTAAAAACCATCTTATGGAAAATACAGTCTTCCATGTTTCTCGACCAAAAGAATAAATTAAAAAGAAAAGATCCAAGTCACCAACAGTTTCTCTTCTGTCCTCCCCTATTTTTTCTTTATTTCTTTCTTTTACCAAACAAAAACTTGCCATTTCCATGCTTGAAAGACAGTTTTCTCCTTGAATGACAGTTCTTAGAGAATTCTAGAAACCACAGGGGTGGTTTCTACTCTAGTACACTATTAGGAAAATCATTTTTAGTTTTCATGAACCTCCCACATTGGATGTTTTTATTTCTCCAAGTTAGCCAGACTTACATTCTCTCAGTCTTAGCCTAGAATTCCCAGATCCAGTTCACCTTCAGGCTTGCCCCACTTTTTGCCTCTAGCTGAAACTGAATGGGTTGGGGAAGACCCTATTGGCTAGGTTTTACACACATCCTACTAAATATTACAAAAGGAAAATAAAACTGAACAGTGAAAGTCCTTGGTTAGAAGTTGAGAAGGCAGAGAAAATTAGACAAGACACGAATGTAGTGGGCAGCTGTACCTCAGTCGGGAACATCCAGACCTACCTGGTTTTACTCGTAAAGTGGTCCCCTGCCCAAAGATGAGTTTTCCTATGTTGCTAGAGCCACACTCTAGTGCTGCACTTTACAAAAACTTTAAAAGGATAGAATTATTCCCTTTTCCTTCCCCCTACCCCCAACAACCTGATTTAGTCATAATAACTGATATTTACTGAAGACTTACTAAGTGCCAGCCACTAGGCAAAGCCCTTTATAGGTACTAACTCTTTTAATCTCATAACAATACAGTGAATTAGGTAGTATTATTGTCCCCATTTTACAGATGAGAACAATGAGGCATGAAGAGATTAGGTAACCTGCCCAAGGTCACACATCCAGTAAATGGCAGAGTTCAGTATGCCCTGCAGTTCAATTCTAAAACTCATGTTCTTAAGCACTATGCTATTAGCCATCTTTTCTATTTTAGGTTTTCCTTTGAAGTGTGTATGCCAGTAACATTGACAAAACAGTTAGCTCACTGACCCTAATAAATGTACCCTGAGCCTGTTCTCCTGAAAGGCTCACATTTCATCAACTGAACATTAGAACCGATTCGGTATTTACACGCTGTCTCTTCATCTGGGCACTGCAATTGACATTTCCCATTTTTTTTTCTTGCAACGCGTGTCCTACATTTAGAGCTGCAAAGGTAAGGTGACCTTCTCCCTGGAGAGTCTTATCAGGTTAACACACAGAAGCTCATTTAGAAATTCATTAACACCTACATCAAAGATGCCTTTCCCGAAGCTCCTTGGCTCCACTGTAAACTCCTCTTCTTCTCCCCGAGCTTTGTGGAGCCTACAACTGCTCTGGGAGCTAGCCCCAGCCAAAGCCACAGCAAACGCTGCTGGGAACACAGCCTGATTGTGTGAAGCATGATTCCAAACAGGGTAGGTGGTCTCTAAGATGCTCCTGAAGATTCTGGGAGAGAAGAACTTCTCGGGGGAGGCCAGAATTAGGGTGAAATCAAATCCTCTCCTGTTACTACTAGCAAATCCTCTCTAAGCCTATAAGCCAAAGAGGACTCAGAAATGCAGTAATTATATGGCAAGTCTGAGTCATTCTGGATTGTCCATGGTGGGGAGGCTTTCTCCAGGGTGGCCACAGGGATGGCCCAGAGTCCTGGGAGTTCCTGGCAGTGCCTGACTTATCTTTGGCCAGGGGGAAACAGTATTTACAATGGCCCACGTGAGGTTGGCACAGTGTGAACGGAGGGGGCTGTGCTACATGATGCATATTGTCACCTTCTCCAACTTTCAATCCCTAAAGTCTCTTTCTTGGAATGGGTCCTCCTGTGCTCTCTATGAAAATAATCGAATACTCTAACTGCCTTCCTACCATGCATTTCTGGATCCCTCTACCAAGTTATTTTGGTTGAAGGGTAAGCAGGGGCTCAGTTTGGGCGGACAGGAGAAAAATGTGACCCGCAACTGCACAATTTAAACATTAGGGCTTAAAAGGGAGACAGTTCTGAGATATTTCAAACTGCAGAGACAGGTTTGAGAGAGTTAATTTGAAGACTCACTTGGATTTACTGCCAGCCTTGTTCCCAATCCCCAAATCAGCTTACGGTTGTTGCCAATATTACATAGTCATAGGAAGCTTTACAGAAACCGACCAGGCCAATGTGTATCAGGAAATCCCTCTCAATCCCCAAATCCAGCCAGCGTGCTCCTCCAGCTGGGACCCTGGCCAAAGAGGCAGGGGAGGAGACTATTTATTATTGTGGTCAATTCATAGCATGGTCGGGATGGAAAAGCTCTTCTCAGATAAAATAGTTCATCCCTCCATCTTTAGACCGAGCTGCCCCCTGACCGGCAAGGAGTGCTGCGATCCTGGAGAAGCCACTGGGGAAGGATCCTCCCACTCCCATGCCCAGCCATCCCTGCATTCATCACAGTCAGAACTGTCTAGTCCAATGGTTAAGACAGAAAGGACAAGGAATCTGTTATTCTCCAGCCCATTTTTTCCTATGTTTGGCCATCACACATGTGCCTATTTTCACAGGTACCTATGGCATGTGTATACACTGTATAACCATTAGGATTCACAATTAGAATTAACAGAAAAAATAAAATTGGGTGGAGAAAACAGCCCCCATATGAAGCTTACTGCTATGGCTTCCTTTAGAAATTAGAGCATTCATTATGGATTCAGCAGAGATACTTACGGGGTTTGACCATTAACCTTGTTCCCCCTCCAAATGTGAGCCTGTTGCCTGCATTATTATTCACACAGTGATCTTCAGCTCAGCAAAAACCTCCTAGAAACTGAACTAAGTTTTCCCTAAAGATCTTCTGGAAGGAGCGATACCACGAGCACAGAGAATATTAAGTAATTGTCAGAGTAATAACCTGGCACAGAATCCTAGTGCCAGCTTGGATTTCAGGACTGTTTCCACATTGGCTAAATGAAGGATATTCTTTCTAAATATTCTAAAGAGGGAGTTTTCCTGCACAAGCCCAGAATGCTGACTGCCAGAATCCTAGCATATCCTCCGGTGTTTTAGCTAATAATTCACCAGGGTTTCTGAAGATCATACTCCTCATTCGGATAAAATAGGAACAGCTCATGTCCATGGCACCAAGCCAAAGGAGTCAGAGATTTTGTCATCGACCGTGGGAGAGAGCAAGGCAGCTGCAGGAGGGGTCAGCATGTTGGTCCACCCCTCAGGGGGCTGGAGCCAGACACCTCTGACCAAGGTCCAGCCTGTGGAACATCAAAAGGATATTTCCACCTTTTCTCATTCCAAAGAACTAGAGACAGGCGCAGGCACTGGCCAGCCCTGAATTCACCAACTCCAACCGCAGACCTTTTCACTCCCTGCTTAGATGGTCACTAGGACAAGGACACCTCTCCTCTTTGTCCTAGGGTAGACTTTTCAATTCTTTCTGTCCCTTTCCCCAGGTCACATATCTTGAGGATTACTTTGAACTCTTTCTCCTATTATTGAACTATTTCTCCTAGGTAGCTTCTCCTATTCTTTCTAGATGATCCTTTGAGATATCTCTTAATTTTGAGGGTAACTTGAAGGAAAATCTGAGAAGGAACTCCATGGGCACCACTGCTCAGTGTACAGCATGGTATCCTCCTTTCCCTCATTTTGGGCTGCCTAGAGGACCAGGGGCTTAACGAGCAACACTCAGGAACAGGCCATTCCAGAGGGAAAACAAGAAACACACAGGTATTAAGGCAGTCCATAAATTTCCTACTTGGATTTAGTCAGTGTCCTTCCTTCTCCAGAGAATATCTTCCTGTGGACGGATCCCTCGCTCCCATATCCATTACAAAAGCACCTCCTTTCTTCCTACTTTGTTGTTTGCCTGCTGGATCTCTTACCCAAGCATCTTTAATTTTTAAAAAGGGCTATAATTTCTCAAACTCTCCCTGTGAAATTAAGTCTGGTGTCACCTACACAGGGTGTCCTGGCTAAGACACTGTGAAACTCAATTTGTTTCATGTGTACAAGTCTGTTTATAGTGGTGGGTCCATGGTGACTGATTAATGAACACGAAGTGTAGGTGTGAGCATGTGTCAGCATTCAGGGGAAGTAGGTGGCCCGTTTGCCTGGAGCAGAACATTTGTGGAAGGGAATAGCTGGGAATAAATTTAGAGAATGGAAATGGCCCAGGTTTTAGAGAATCTTAAGTGGCAGGCTAACAAGTGGATATAATGGCTTCTCAAAATATGAATGCCTAGAATATGAAATGTTGAGTTGGACACAGGAGAGCTCCCCCAAAAGAAGGGTAGGAAAAGCAAGTGAAAAGTATGGAATGAGAATACAGTTTTATTTTTTTAAATTTTATTTTTAAAAGATTTTATTTATTTATTCATGAGAGACAGACAGAGAGAGAGAGAGAGAGAGGTAGAGAGAGAGAGAGAGGCAGAGACACAGGCAGAGGGAGAAGCAGGCTCCATGCAGAAGCCCGACATGGGACTTGATCCCAGGACTCCAGGATCATGCTCTGGGCCAAAGGCAGGCACTAAGCCACTGAGCCACCCAGGGATTCCCAAGAATACAGTTTTAAAAGGAGAATAAGGAACAAAGAATTCCTACTGTGTTTAAAGGGGTCTCTCAAGCTCTTTAATTAATAAATATTTTTCTAATGATTAATACAATTCTAATGAGAATGGTGGTAAATCCATTGTGGCGAGCCACGGAGTAGAGAGACCCAGAATTGCCACTTCAGGTAGCAGTAATGTTCGCTTCTACAGCTTATAATGAGTATTTCTCTTATTTTACCTTTTCTTGACCCTCTAGCACCAACACCTTTAAAAATGAAGTCTTGTCTGTAATACTCACTTGGTAAAACCTTCAGCTTAGTGCCTTTTCCAAAGGTGTATTTGTAGTTTCCTGAGGTAGTCACAGTGTTATATGGCTCTACATAAACCACCATAAGGTTACCATTTCTTGGAGTAGCTTTGCTGTCAATTAGCAGGACATCATATGCACTTTCCCATTGAAAGGTACTGTTCTCGTGGTTTTCTAAAAGGAATTTACTTGGGATGATATCTCAGTTTATACATAAAGTTTTCTCTGCTTTGGTGGGGTCTGAGTTTGCAAAACTTCCTCAATTTCATGTTATGTTTATCTTAAGTGTATTTATTAAGAGGCTATTTTAATAAACATGTCAGGATTTAAACCTCTAAATGATTGTTGACCCTTTTGAAGTAGTCCCTTTAGGACTTCCAGTGAGAACCAGTTTAAGAGCGACACACACACACACACACACCAGTGACATGATTTTATATTCATATCTCATTTTGGAACCAAAATAGTACCAGTAATGAGTTTTAGTCCCTTCTTTCTTTATAAATCATAGCTCTGAAAAAAAAAATAAATCATAGCTCTGAAAGTCTTTTGATTTTTAACAGAAATGAAATCCACTTTCAAAGGATAAAGCCATGATGGATACTACAAAAAGAATGTGCCTTAAAAAAAAAAAAAAGGATGTGACTTGACCTTTAAGGGCAGATTCAAAAGCAGAAGGGACTCATGGGCAGTGAGTCATGAGACTAACCTATGTGCCACTTTCAGCTGAGTGGCTTACCTGGGCCACTCATTTAAATGTATCAATTCCCTTTGCTAACAAATCAGCCCCATTACCTAAGTGTCACACCTGGTTCAGGCATAGAGGGTTGTTGACGAGAAATACTATGAAATGCAAAGCGGCAGGCTTTACTGCAAATAGTATGCCTGTTTGTCCTTCTCCGATTGACTCAGCATTATATGGTCTCATTCATTTGGGGAATATAAATAATAGTGAAAGGGAATATAAGGGAAGGGAGAAGAAATGTGTGGGAAATATCAGAAAGGGAGACAGAACATAGACTCCTAACTCTGGGAAACGGACTAGGAGTGGTGGAAGGGGAGGAGGGCGGGGGTGGGGGTGAATGGGTGACGGGCACTGAGGGGGGCACTTGACGGGATGAGCACTGGGTGTTATTCTGTATGTTGGTAAATTGAACACCAATAAAAAAATAAATTTATTAAAAAAACCCAACAACAACAAAAAAACAAATAGTATGCCTGCATGGAAAGTATCCCCCAGTTTTTGTAATTCTAACAGGAAAGAGAAAAATAACAAAAAAAGCAAAACCACAAAACGCTGAATTCTGCAAGTGTGGGGATAGCTCGTACCTCTTTGATACTGCTTTCTATAATCCATCTTTGTTACGCTGTCCCTGACAGCTTCACAGTTTGCTTTATCACAGGTAATCCCGCAGAGATGGGGAGTTTTCTAAGGTCCTGGGATTCTCTGCTCCTCCTATGAGGTCACCTCAGCCAGCCATGGTAAATGGGTGAGGCTTGTCCCCTGGGTGAACAGGGCCCGTCCTGTCTCCAGAGAAGGTTTTCTTCTACTATTCTCCCAGAAGAGGAAAGCCATGAGGAGCTTGTAATCCTGCTGCCCAAGCCTCACCGGAGTCCTCAGTCCACTTGCCAGATTTTCCTATTCTACTGGGTGACAGGGGCATAAACTTAACTGGATCCCCAGCACTTATCTGTTAAGGACACGCTTCCTTAGCTCCACACTCCTGCTTTGGTCGCCTCCCTTTCCATTTGTTTTATATCTGTCTCTATCACAAAGCTTTTCTCCTCTTATCTCTGCCTCTTTCCCAAAGCCTTAACGTGTTATGTGGACCTTTGAGAAACACTGCTTGCAGTATTAATACAATTTATCAAACTGCCCATAGACCTGATAACCAAATCCAGCCTCTGGGGAAACGCATGTTCATATCTGGCTCACACATCCGACATGGTTAACAACTGCACACTAAATGAAGCAATTAAATTCAGCTGTGTTTCAACAGGTCCCACTGGATTTCTTTCCAGAAAGGATAATTAGTTAACCACAAGAACTCACCGGGTATGACCAGCAGTGAGGTGCCTTTGCCAAAATTGAGGCTATACCTGTTGTCTGAGTTCCACAGTGCATTTACCTTAAACAAAAAGCCCCTCACAGTAACCACTCTGCTGTTCCCCTCACGTGGCTCCCCAGTGGCTCTAATGTCTGAAAGCCAACCATGTAGCAGTCACACAGACCATGGCTTGTCCATGAGACCATTGCTGAGAAGGTCACCCACTTGCCATAGTGAGGAGGGCAATCACTCCCAAGAGCTGCCATCCCAGGGAGAAGACCTTGTTTCATGTCCTGAAGCTCAAGAGTTTTCCACCATCTGGCAGAGGGAAGTTGGCTTTCCACCAACTGGGCTGAGGACAGTTGGGGGGTGGGTGGGGGGGAAGGCATAGATCAGGAGCAGTTCTGAGGGCTCAAGGGTGAAGGGTGGAGAAACACCACCAGAGAAAGAGGTTGGTGAATTTCACTTCCTACTCTGGGTTGTCCTTGTTGATTTAGTTTCCAAGACCCCCAACACTTACTTGGTTTAACGGAGAGTTGAGTGCCTTTTCCAAAGATGAGTCGTGCTTGGCTGCCTCCATAATTCACACAGTCATATGGCGCCTTACAATAACCAGTGGGAGGGAAGGACTGGGGGGACACTGGGCAAGGGAGGCCACTTTCCCCTTTGGTGGAAGCCTCACCACCCCGCAGCCTCAGCTCCCAGCTCCTTGGCAGGGTTATAGGACATTCCTCTAAAAGTAACAGCCGGCTGCATGGATAGATCTGAGCTTGATCCTAATCCACCGTTTTGGTGGAACAGAACACTGGGTTTTGATATCCCGCTCATGCCTGAGACACATGGGACAATTGCAAAGTCAGGCAGAGACATGCCACTTAGCATAGGTGGTCACAATGGGGGCAGAGAGTGATTATTTTAGGGACCAGGATCATCACGCCACTTTCAGAGCCATAGTTCTTGTGAAAAATATTAATGAAAACAACAACAAAACCCAAAAGATACAGTAAGAGAGCTATTTGTACTCCTTTTGGATTGGAGGGGTTCTCATTGAGGAAAACCTGATTTCTGAGTTGTTAGGTCTTTTTCTTGGTCTTATCACAGAATATGGGTGTTGCCTATTATCTTTAGCATTTCTTTAGCATATCCAGAGCCAATGAACAAGCCTGTGAAAACTTCTACTTCTTCATGACCTGTCCTTAGGATTGCCTGAATTCACTAACTAACAGACTTCCCATCAGCTCAGGCACAAAGAAATGAGGCACATCAATACAGGTAGGAGTGGCAGTGTCCCAAAACTGCACAGAAAACCAGCACCACTCATACCAGCTTTTGAGATTGACCCACTCCCCTCACTCACTTGGCTTTACAGTCAGTCTGGTACCTGCTCCAAAGTGAAGGCCATAGTTATTATTGCCACAGCGATACACCCTTTAACAAAAACCTCCCGGGGAAGCCTTGCAGCCAGGATCCTAATGTAGCAGGCATGACGCAGAGAGGCACCGACCAACACCACACCACACAACAGTCCTATTCTCCTTTTACAATAGGAACCCAGCCACTGTGTCATGCTTCTAGGCTGCCAGGGTGGGTACGTCTCAGTTCACTGAGCACAGCTAATCTAGACCCCAAATTGGCACTCTGAGACATCTCATCAGCTTTCAAACAAGTTCCTGAACTGTGTATAAACCCATGCCACAAACAAATCATGCCCAAACACACTGTTTGTCTTCAGGGACCACTATGTATGAGGTGCTGCTGGGTGGCACGCTCCAGAACTTCTATAATTTGCATCTTAATTATGGGTTCAAAATACTCAAACTACTCATCTATATAATTTCATGTTAATTATCACGTAGTCATCTCATAATTGGCAAATAATGAAACACAGCAGAACCTTGGGGGAGAGAATTGGCATTTGACTATGTGTTCAGAGGCCTAAGGTTTTGCTTTTACTGCAGCGAGGGCCCGACCAAATGACTCCTCTCAGAAGTTAAGAGTGTAAGATGTTAAGCAAGTTTCCTTACAGCCTCTCTAAAACAGTCATTAGAAGGTCATCTAACCCGCTTCTTGTCATTTACACGTATGCCCCCTGAGAAGTGATGGGAACACACAGGACTCTCTAGTCTCCATTTGAGAACCCTTTTCATTCTGCTGTCTGGAGTGACAAAGTCTTGAAGATGAATTAATTCCCAAGCTTATGTTCCAAAGGAAACACAGAGTGTGAAGGCCGAAGAAGCTTGGAGCAGGGAAAAGTCTGTTTTCACAGGTAGAAGGAAAGATTCCATCATGGAAAGAGAAAGAGCACAGATCCTGATTGAATGCAGATATCCTCAATGAGAACTCTGGGAGGGAGGAAGGACTATGTCCAGCCAGGACCGCCCCTCCATGGTAGCCCTTATTTGAAAGCAACACACAGTTAAGTTACCTCATGGCTCCCATCACCTACCTAGGGTGACCTGAAGCCTCGTTCCAGTCCCAAAGATGAATTTCCTGGCACCACCAGTGGTCACACTGTGAGATGCTCCATAACAGAAACCTGCTGCTAGAGTTTCCATCTGGTCTCCACTCTCCACTGGCTTACTCAGAGCTCTCTCCATGATCTCCTCCCAGATGTGCGGCTGGGTGGGCCCTCAGAGACCCATTACCTATTTCCAGACACTGCAGTTATAGCCACTCTGAGGGCAGTAGGGCACTGGTCAGACACCTGCTTGGCTAACACTATCGGCCCAATGGCCCTCTCGGGCCTTAACTGATCATGGGGTGCTGCCTAGGTGCTTAGGGCCAAAGGGTTGTCAGGTTAAACTCTACAGACTCTTGAAACTGAACTCTTTGTCCTTTTCCTCTCTGGGCTTTATGTTAATGGATCCCTCTTGTCAGACTTGTTGAGTGATGGGGCTCAGGAATCAAATGATGAATCACTGTTCTAGTATAAGGTCGTGAAATCAGGCAGAGAAGAGGGCATGAAGGCAGAGAAAGAGAAACAATGAAATCTCTATATGCACAGCCATTTCCGAAATTCCTACGAAAGCCATTTTCATTGTAAAAGTGCTGCTGGGGATCCCTGGATGGCTCAGCATTTGGTGCCTGCCTTCGGCCCAGGGCATGTCCTGGAGTCCCGGGATCAAGTGCCACATCAGGCTCCCTGCATGGAGCCTGATTCTCTCTCTGCCTGTGTCTCTGACTCTCTCTCTGTGCTTCTCATGAATAAATAACTAAAATCTTAAAAAAAAAAAAAAAGTAGAGGTGTAAAGGTGCTGTTAAGAAAGTAGCCCACAGATGTTCGTGCCCCAACCCAAAGTGGTACCTTTTGTCCACCAGAGCCCAGAATTTCCAATGGCCTCATAATCAAATATAATCACACAAACACAGCACACAGGAGTCCTCAAGGCACGGACTGTGTCACCTCCCTCATGTACATAGCTCAAAATCCCCCTGTGTGTGTTGGATGGTGCCAATGAAGGCGGTGGTACCAGAAACTCATCAGCAAGGTTTGGAAATGTCCCCATGGGGGCTGTATTTAGACTCCCACGTCCCAAGCAGAAGCACTTACAGGGCTTGATGATGAGTTGGGTCCCTTTCCCAAAGATGAGTTTGTTAGCTGTTCCTACAGTGACACCCTAGGTCGACACTTTACATAAACCTCTCTGCTAGAGACCCATGCTTTGAAGCTCTCAGAACCTCTACAGCTGCTCTGAAGCCCATGGACAACAGGAAGAGCTTGTATAGGCCTGGCTGGTGCTGTGGGTCATTTCTGCCACACCCTTGTTGCTGTCATAAAAGCCCGAAAGACACATGACCAAGGGAAGGGGCCCAAGAATGAGGACTGGGAGTGCCATCCCACAGCCACTCACTGTATCATGAGAACGGTGGTGGCCACGAAACTCTCCCCAGTTACATAGGAGAGAGGATGGAGGATATGGAGACCCTTCCTCACTGATATTTAAAGGGGCATGAAAATATGTCATGGTTTGTCTATCTGGAATCTAAAACAGGACAACTCAAAAGTCAGGCCAGAATACATAATAGGAAAAGACATAAATACCTCAAATACCTCACATCCCCTCAGACTTACTGGGCCTGACTGTTAAACGAGTCCTGGTCCCAAAAGTGAGCTTGTCCCTGCTGCCAGTCTTCTCACTGTTGTCAGCAGCTTCACAGAAACGGGGCAGACACCTGTCATGAGTGTCACCTCACCAGCCCATCCCCATCTGCCTGGCTTTCCTCTGACACGACCTAGAACTCGCACCCTCTGTGTCCCCCACCCCCCCACTATCCCAAGTTCTCACACTGCCCTAAGTCACAGGCTTGGGAGAAATCACTAAGCTAGAGATGACATACTAAGTTTTCCATTTTGGAGTCTAGACACCACACGGCAGGCAGTGTGGTCCACAGAGACACTGACATAAAAAATATATATATTAAAAAAAAAAAAACCCTCTATTTTAAAGCTGTGGGTCACACCCGTTAATTGCTGTGATAGACTCTCCCAGAGGCAACATTCAGCAACTTGAGCGAATCACACTCAGGAGGTGTTTCTAGTGCCCCCGAAATCTCATGTTGTGTTTCTTTGGAGTCAAGTATTTCTAAACCAGAAAGTTGACTCAATATGGAACAAAACTTGGGCTAGGATTAGAGTGGGCCAGAATGTGTTTTATACTCACAGGGCTCGACTCTCAAAAACGGTTCCTGAGCCAAAGATGAGCCTCTTTCCTAAATCAGCTTGTTTCCTACAGCATCAGACTCCTGTACAAAAAACCATGTGGGCATGGGTGTGTGTGGGGGTGGGTGGGGGGCCAGTGGCTAGGCCCTGGAAACAGAGGACTATTCCACTTTGCTCTGAGGAACTGCTGATATTTGGCCAAGAAGCCAAGGACTTTGGAATAATTGCAGAAACTTTTACATGTGGAAAGGTCTATTGTGTATGGAATTTGGCTTGTGTTTGGTCTCTGTTTCTTGGCCTAGATAAATGTTGCAAATCTTTACTTGGAGGAACACTCCAAAGGGTTAGTGTATATTTTCTTCCATGGCTCTTCTAGCCCTCTAGCCAGAATTTTCTTTCATCTCATTAATCCTAATCATACTCCCCTGTTCCAAGCCATTCTATTCTGCTGTGATGTCCTCTAATTTCAAAACCCATTGCAACTACCAACCACTAACAATTTCTGGAAGCACCGCTTGGAAACAAACTCATTAGAGCTGGCTTCCACATACAGCTTTCAGTCATTTGGGACTCCGAGTTGGTTTAGAGCCACTCTTCCTGGCCCCTGCTGGGTATAGCACTCTTACACTGAGTTGCTCTGCGTGGCACTTTCCCGGTGTGTTATGTTTTGCCCTGGGATGATTCTCTGACCGCTTCTGGCTACTATGGCTCTGTGGCCAGGAGCTGCCTGACCATCACTGGGTCCCCAGATTCCACTGCTCGGGTCTCACTTTGTAACTCCACGACACTGCCTGAGCTCCCCAGATACACAATGAGGAGAGTACGACTCTCCTACCTTATCTGGACGGGGCAGAAGAAAGACCTTGGATGTCTAAAGGCGCTCTACCAGGCCTAGCTGGGAGGCGCTTTGTCACGCAACTTGCACTGGAACGGTCTGAGCCAGTCAGATCCTCAATACTGGTGCCTGTAAGGTCTGATGTAGCAAAAAGAAGAAAAAAATAAAAGAGATTCCTCTAGGTAACTGAGTAGTTAAGACAGTTGGAAAACGCAAGCTTGGAAAGGTTCTATACCTTCAATTTTTGCTTTTGCAGTATGCTTTTCTTTTCATTTGGTGAAGTTGTCTTTGGTTATAAAGTGGACATGTTCAAATTTTCCACAGCTTTTAATTTCAGGTGCAAGAAATGTATGTGCCCTATGTTTTCCCCATTAGTCTGTGTGTATATATATATATATATATATATATATATATATATATATATATATCTCCAGTATCCCCCTCTCTATTTCTGTCTATCATTTTTCTGTCTCTCATCTATCTAGACATAGCTGTTTTAATGGTTAATTCTGTTCCTTGCCCAATCTATAATTTACTAAATGCAGATGTGCTGCCATACTGATAAACTACTGGAGAGAAACAAAACAAAAAACCCCAAACCCCTGAGTTTTCCAAGTTTAAACTTTCCCCCTTGGAATCAGGGTTTTGTCTTGCCATTGATAAGTCTGCCCCACCAGAACATCAGCTCTTAGCACCTTTCCAAGTATCTTTGCCATCTGTAAAGAGAGCCACACGTTGGACTAATTTTTAAAATTATACTGCCTGGCATTCTGCTTGCCTGCCTCTCTGGCTCTCCTGGTTGCTTGTCTCTTTGGTAGCCTATGTTTCTACCATTCCTTCCAAACATATGCAGTACTCTAAGTGAAAATTATCATGCAAGATGAAAGCGAGGATGAAGTCATTCTGTCTGAATTCTCTTCACATGTCACATTAGCACCTGATGGCAATGGCCAAAAACAGAATTGTGAATCATATTTTCTGGTTTTGAATTAAATATTCAAGACTGAAGTTCCCTAGGAAGCTCAGGTACTTGGCTGACACCCATCTCTACCAGTTATGAGAAAGAACAGATAGAAGTTCTCATGCCTGAGCCTGCATGGTCCAGCATGAAACCCCCTCTCTGAATCTTACACAGGTGACCTGGAAATTAAAGAATAGCTGGTCTCCTGACCAAGGGCAAAGTACTTACTGGGTGTAACAGTGACTCTAGTTCCTGTCCCAAAGATTAAGTTGTTGCTTCCATAGTTAGACACACAGAGTTCTAAGTCATTACAAAAACCATCCGTCCAAACTCTTTACCCTGTACTGGAGCCCCCCCACCAATTTCTCGTGCTTCTCCTCCCTGCCATGCTTCTATGGCCTCAAAGCCACCAGTGACTCTTTTGTACCATTCCCTGCTGGAGCAACTGAGAGAGAAACTGAGATAAAAGGCTAGAATTAGGAGAGGCTTTGGCATGTCAGGTCTGTTTTGTTTTTTTCTGCCAAATTTTCCTTTGGAGAGAACAGAAATTCTCGTTCTCTGTCCGGGTGCTGTCAGCGATCCCTGAGCTCCAAACTCAGCGACGAGCCTGGACACACACTTCTGCCGTCTTGCTCATCCCCAGATTTGAATTTTTTCCCAAATTGTCCCATTTCCCTTTTCTAGCCTTCTGACCCATTTTCTCTCAATTGACAGCTGTCCCTCAACTTGCTGCTACAGTGGCTTCCTCCACAAAGGGCCACACGTCTCTGGTCAGTGCAGAAGTGAGGGGTCAGCGAGGGGACAGCCTGCTCCCTCACCCTGGGGATTTTCAAGGAGAGGGGGGAGGAGAGAAGGGAAGGGGAATAAAGACCTGTAGAACCATAAATCATTCTTGGAGTGGAGGGGAAGGGCTCTCCACTATGTTCCAGAGAAAGTTATGCCTAGGAGCAGAGAAATAGAGGAACAGACTTTTGACAATGCTTGCTAGAGTTTCCAGGCCTTGCTCAACACCACCCTGATGGAAAATTGTCTTTGACTTACTTGGAATGACAGTCAAACTTGTCCCTCTCCCAAAATAGAAGTTCTGGTTACCGGTGTTCCACTGTGATAGGAAGCTCAACAAAAACCAGGCAGATGAGAGAGCCAGGGTCACACCTGGGGCCCCACCTGGCCCGCCCAGCGAGCAGGCAGCGGGGCAGGCTGGCCAGCAGGTGGACCATCTCAGGGCTTAGAGCAGCTGTGACCATGTACTACTGGAGGGTTTGAGCCCCCCCGAGAGGGGATAAGAGGAAAGGCTAACGTGCATCTGGTGCTGTTTGCTACCTAATACAAGGTGTTGGTCCATTTGTTTTATGCCTGGGCATTTAAAACATTCTTTTTCTTTTAAGATTTAATTTCTCTCCTGATGATCCTATGATTTTGAAGTGCATTTTAATTAGGTCTCTTTATTACACCTTTTGAGTCTGGGAAAGATTTTATTTCTCTGTGAGATTTGGGGAACAATTCATTGTCTCCAGAACAACTCCGTATGAGGCTCTGATAACCTTGCTCTCTTCCAGCCCTGCTTGTTTCCCCTGGAACACCCCTGTTATGCATTGCCCATTGTCCATCCCTTCACCCCGCCCTGTCCTCCATATGCAGTGAGCCTGTGTGGGGAGGACACACAGGTTGGTGACTTGATTTTGGAACTGCCATTTGCAAGTCCTGAGCTCTGCGTGCTGACTTTTAAGGACTCAAATTACATCTGCTGCTATTTGACTTTTTTTTTGGTCCGATTAGAGTTAATATATCTTGATTCTCTCGGCACAACCTGTTGAGGCCCATGCATGTGATGATTAGCCCCACCATACAGGCAAAGTCACGGGGAGACTTACTTGGAATGACTGATAAGCTTGTCCCCTGCCCAAATGTCAACTTGTTGGAAGAGGTTGTCACACAGCTATGCAACCCTTTGCAATAACTGACAGGTGACTCTAACAGATTATAGACCGCTATCTCTCCACACCACTTCAAAAGGCATCTCAGGTACCTATGCTGTGGGGTTGCACTTAGGCCATATTCTGTAGGGCACGATAGGAAACTTGCTACAAAGGTATGCTTCTCCACCTTGGATTCCAATTTCTGACATGCTGAAGGTTTGAAAAAGTATCAGTGAGCTCTTGTCTCCTCTTTCCTTCTCTGTTATTCCCTTATCCACAAAACATCCCAATCTGCATCTCATTTCCATCTCCAAGCTCTAGCATGGTGATACCAGGTCCTCAGGCACCATTGATCTGCCTTCTCTGAGACAGCATATGTTTCCTAGCATGCCGTGATTAAAAGACTGGAAATGCCAGGCTCTCAGAGGCTGAGATCTGGGCTCCTTGTTCCTTTATCTCTGGTCAATATGTTGTCCTCATTTGTCTGGCTAATGAAGAGTTGACCTTTCTAAGTGGATGCGTTTTTGCTGAAATGACAAGGGCCTGGGGGGCTCACAACCAAAGCAGAGCTCTGAAGGCAGTTTTGGCTTTTCAGACCCCGTTGGCATAGTTCAGTCAAAAGGATCCCAGGCCCAAATGTCAACCTCTTGGCTTTGGCTCCCATATGCCTGGACTTGGAGAAATTCAACAAAAACTGGGCAATTGGTCTAACACACTCCCTACTCATTAGAACCAGACTTCCCTTGGAGGCATCTTGTACATTCAAGATGATCATAACAACCCGACATTCTGCCTTACAGTGGGGCTGGCACATTCTAGCTCCACACCGAGCTGACATGGACTGATGCTGCCACTCAGTGGAGCAGATAATGTTGGGGATGTCAGATAACCTCCTCTGCACACACAAAGCAGGGACGCAGCCTCACTGACTATGCCTGCACAGAAGACCATGGCCTCCACTGTCATCCCTTCGGCCTGGGAGACCCTGTCTTGGATGGAGATCCTGAGAAAATAGAGTGCCCCGACATAGCTGTTGGAGTGATGACACCCTGCTTTTGCACCCACCTCCCCATCCTAGTCTTATCAAGCCACCGAGAAAGCTACATTCCTATCTGGTTACCTTTCTCCCTTCCTGTCTCTCATTCCTTTCATTTCTCACTTCTGAGCACCCAGGGGGCTCCAGGTTTTCCTTGCTCCATTTCTATTTGACTCTATTAGAATCCCTGCAAGAGAGACCCAAAAGGCCTCAAGGGCAAAAATGCATGGGGGACACTGAGTGTGGATCTTTCCAGCTTGCTTGGCTTCCGGTTAGTCTCATCTCCTTCTTAAGTATCAGCTTCTCAGAGCTGTCACACTTCTCCTTGCAGCAGGGAGTTTTATAACAAATGACAGAAGGAACTTTATGAATCTCAAAAAAAAAAAAAAAAAAAAAAAAAAAAGCCGAAAAAACCCAAACCCAACCAGTCAGAGTTTTTCCTCTCTTCCCATCTTCCCAGCGGGGTGCAGCAGCAAACACACCAAGCCAAATCTTTCTATCTGCTCTAATTATCAGCAAGGATACAAGTCACCATGAGGAAAAATGTATTAAGCCTTGTATCTGAAACTCTTTAGATTTAATTGTAATCCTTTGCCTGGTGGTTTCAGTGATAGGAATGGACACAGTGGTTGTGCGATTCTTTCCGTTCTGTGTGTGTGCGTTTTCTCTCTCTTTTTGTAGTTTTCCATCTACAGAAGCAGTGGGAGACATTCAGAGAACATAGAGGGATTTGAAATAAGACCTCAGATTCCCATTCAGTTTTCATTTTTTCCCTCTCTGCTTTCATTTAAAACCCATTCTGAACTGAATGCCTCATATCTATTCAAACTTTGCTCTCAATTATCCCTCTCCATTGCAGAAGATACCAGTGGGAATGGCTTCAGCTACACTAAGAATTTAAGATTGATGTGAGGAAGAACTTCCTGATGGGAAATGGTACTAAGTGGTAGACTGGTTTACCCTGGGGAGAGTCGACTGGAAACGGTGACTCTTCCCCCACCCCACCCTCAACGCCCCTAAAGTTGTGCATCATCTCCAGAGAACACTCTGAAAGCAGTGAATATTCTTTTCTACCTTTTCTAGGTCAAAGTTAACTTCACTCCACAGCAGGGATCAGATAGACCTGATAGCTGAGAGTCCCAAAAGGAATCTGTTAATATTGAGATTAAGGAAGGAACAGGACCTTGGAGGTGACTAGTTGACTTCAAGCAGGATCTGGTTCCCAGGCAATATACATTTCTCTCAAACCTGTTACCAGGGGTGAAATTCCAGAATTTCCAGTATGCTGCTGTGTCCCATTACACTTACTTGGATGGACGGTCAAGAAGGTCCCTTGTCCAAATGTCAGCTTGCCATAGCTGGAGCCAGTATTAGCACCGCAGTGGATGCCTTTACAAAAACCCCAGGGGGAACTCTGAGGCTCATAGACATCTTCCTCTTTACCTCTGGGGAGAAGAGACTCACCTCCAGGGGTCTGAATCTGGGGCTGTTTCTTCTCACTGAGGGCCAGAGGAACATTTCCATGTCAGGTCCTGAGACACTGACCTGTTGCATCCTCTGAGAGCCTGACTCCCTATCTCTCTCTCCATTTCCTCTGGTTTCAATCTTGAGGCTTCCTGATTTCTCATGTTCAGCATCTCTCTTTCTAAAGGTCTCATTTCCATTTTACAGCATCATTTTCAGGACAATTTCTCTGATCAGTTTTCAAGACATGTCCTCTCCTCCCTTCAAGGTGTCACACATTTCTGATGACAGTGAATTGATTATAAAGAGACAGGAGGAGAGTGATCAGCGTTTTGGAGGCTGACTAGAATCATGAGATTTAGGCTCCGGCTTCCATGAAACACTATCTCCTGAGCTCTCTTTCATGCCCCAGCAAAAGAAATGAAAACAACGGGCACATCTGAGCCTTTCTTCACGAGTGCACCTTTTCTATCAGTCTTGAACGTGGTGAGATGTGAGGGGGATCTCACGGAAAGTTTACACTGAGCTATGGTGACTCGCTATCCTGGGGACCATTCTGGGGTTAGCAAAGAAGACCTTTGTCCCAGGAAGACCCTCAATCCCAGTCAAACTGGGACAGCTGGTCACCCTGTCTTACCCAAGGTGTCCCGACCTCACAGAGCCCAGTGGCTGCAGTGGGAGAGTTAAGTGAGGCCTCTGTCAGAGACAGACTCTTGCATGTTTACTTGGGGTTGCTATGAATTTCATTCTCTGGCCAAACACAGCCTCTACCCCTGACAGTCACAAGCATAGGAAAACTGGGGGTCCCTGTGGTGGTGTCTGGAGGACTCCAAAGAGGTGTAAGGAACCAAGTTGGGGCAGAGTCATTATTCGGTACAATGGTGACCAAACCCCATCCCCAGAGAAAATGGAAAACAAATATTTTAGCTCTGTAACTACATTCAACTTTTAAGCTCTTCAATCATCTTGACTGAATTTGTGCATCTGTCTAGTCATTTCTTCGAGCAACTGCTTATTAGCAATGGGGCAAAGCTTAAGCTTGCTTACCAACACGGAAAGGGGGAGAGAAAAAGCTACTATTTAGTTAAGAAGGGTCCGTCTGCTTTAAGGGCAGCAGGCAGGAGTTCAAATGACCCTTCCCGTCTCTCCCCTACTTCACAGCCTCACAGAGCTCCCCACACCCTACTTCGGCTGCCATGACAGCAGGGCATAAGCAAAACAGATGCCTGCCCTCAGTTGAGTCCTCAGACGGCGCCAAAGTGTTGCTGTGGCGGTAATCACTGCTCTGCTGATGGAAGGAAAACAGAATTTAATCATGTGTCTTTGGACTCCAGGTTTGTTGTCTTGTAGCCTCTGCGTAGAAAGAGCAAGACACAAAAGATGAAACCTCCTGTCTAGTCTCCGGGCTCAACTGCCCACCCTCTGGAAAGGGATGTCCTTGAGTCTCCCTAGGATGTTCATGTGAATCCCCTCAAAGCCTCAATTAGATAGGACCTCAGAGATCACTGAAGGCATGGGATTTAACAATATCATGTATTATTCATTGTTTCTGTTGCTGCAGACATGTGCTGGTTTTGTCCCTGCTGAGCAAGGCACTTCTGGGCCTGACAACTTCATGGCTAACCACATTGCGTGTTCTTTAGACAGGGCCTATCCCAGAACATTCCATGCTGTCTGCTACCAGGGCTCATTAACTCCTTCAGTGCTGCACTCATTGCCTCACTTAATTATTTACCCCTCCCTGCACCAGTCTTTTCAAGAGCTTTGACTAGGCTGGGTTTTGCAACACGTCTTTCCCAGCGTTGCATCCTCTCCAAATCCCAGAAAGCAGATCTGAATAAATGCCACTCAGCAACCAGGACATTTAGCTTATGTCAACAGGAGACTGGGGCCCTTCAACAGATTTTCCCCATTTCCATTTTGCCCCAATTTTATGATAAGTCAGTCTTCCCAGCATTAGTGACTGAGCACTATTGTCAGAAGCCCACCAGAAACAGATTTTCAAGAAGTGCCAAATAGCAACCGCAGCTCCTTACTTTTATAGCATCTGAAACTTTTCCAACGACTTACACACATGTTACTACCGTTCTGGAAGGGTGGGTGTATATTTGAAGGAGAGAACATACTGCTCTGTTCTCATGACTCAGAGGACAAATGAATTTTCTCCCCTCTCCTCTGCTGAACTAAGTAAAGCGGTAGCTCAATCAGTGATTTTAGTAATGGAGGGAAAGAGATTGAGGAGATTGAGAACAGCTCCTTTAAGAGAGGTAGAGCAGAGGTAAAAGACGAAAAGAAATCTGTAGAATTCCCCACATTTGTTAATGAAATCACAGTGCCCCATTTTTCAGGCAATAAATTTAAGGGTTTTAGTATCTATATCAGGAAGATTTAATATTTGGTCTCCTGAACTTGCATAGTCTCAATATGCCAATTTCCTCTCTACTTTTTGGTAAACATTTCCTGGCTTTAGCTGAATCCCTCAGGATCCTGTATTCAATGTTTCTCCTTGTACCAATAATTTCCTTTAAGATGGATGATAGGAATGTTTTTGGCTGAAGGTAATTTAGTCTTTGAACAATGGAGTGCTAGTCTCTCTGATGGAGACCATATCCTCCCAACAGAACATGAGTTGTAGAAGCAAATCTGGGATTTTTTTTGAGGGGTTTGGGTGGAAACAAGTCATTTAAATCAGAAGAAAGAAGTGCTTGGGACTTCCCACTGCACCCCCTCGCTCTACTAGTCCCTTCAAACTTACTTGGATTTACAGTTAAGGGAGTTCCTTTTCCAAATGTGAATTTGTAGTAATCTACTGTTCACCATCAGGGAAGGCTTTACAAAAACAGGAACAGGAGCAGCTCTTGCAGAAGGGTCCCGGGGCTCACTACGGTCTTGATCCCTCAATCCTGTGCTAAACTACAGATTATTTGACAATAAACCCAGAAGTGGGATGCTGTAGGCAGAAGCCTGGCTTCCACAGGGCAGTGAGCCCTGATAAATATATGCATTTCTTATTTTTAAATTTTTTATTGCCTTTCTTTTTCTGACAAAGCTACCGCCTCAGTTTGGGTAATCCATTTCCTTTCCTCTTCCTTCATTGTCTACCCCCTGGCTGGCACTCACACAGCTTTTACTTTATTGCACTTTGGGACTATTTCTCTGCTTTTTATTGGACTCACTCCCATCAACTCATTTAGATTCTGGTTTACTAGAAACTAATTGCGAAAGGAAAGGAGAGTCAGGGAGTTTTTAACGGGGACGTGTGGGAAGGTTTGAAGGTTTTGGGGTCATTTCCGGCCTGCTTACCTGGGATGGGCAAGGAGTACATGTGAGCTCTCTCATCCAGGGGCGCTCATGGGCCCAGCCTGGAAAGGCAGAGGGCCTTCACTTTTCATACTCACCAGGATTGACAGTCAGCCTGGTTCCCTGCCCAAACACCAACTTTTGGCCGCCACTCCCTGAGTCACACTACAGCAGATGGCTTTACACAAACTGCACACAGGGCCCCACTCTCCCCCTTGAGGATGACGTCTGATCTGCTTTTCTAGCAACCCAGCTGCTGTGGACAGTGGCCTGAATCTAACCAACTAGACAAGCTCAGGGCCACGTCACCTTGAGGTTGCCCTATTTTCTCCTGGACACAGTCTCCTTTAGGCTCCTTTGTAGATGTGTACCAGCTATTTAATCTCTTTGCCAGGCAAATATTTCTACTTCATAGAATTTTAACATTTTTAAAAAACTTTCTTTCTGCCTCTGTAGAGCTCCCCCTAAAAACAGCTGGATTAAAAGAATCTTTGAAGACAGAATACTTTAGGTCTCATGAGTGAAGTCAAGCTGGCTTCCTTCTTAAAATTTCTGGTTTGCATCCTAGGGACTGCTCACATGGGACCTAATCCATCGGGCTAAGATAGGAAAGGTTAGGAGGCGAGGCAGGAAATCTAGGGGAAATCCTGCCCTGTGAGTCTTTCTTGTCCCTGCACACTTATTTGGACTTATTTCTGTGCTCATTCTCTTCCTCCAGACCAGGACATTGCTAGCACTTGTCACTGACAGGGAGCCCTCCTCAACATGGGTTTTAGCAGAAACACATCCACGTGCCCTTTAGTCTGAAAACAGACGGGGTTTCTTTCCTCTGCTCAAGGAAATTTGACTGAAAAACAATTTTCCATTTTGCAAAGTGAAGAGGATTAGAAGAATCTCTGTTTGCCTCTGTTCTCCTCTTCAATAGTGTTAAACTATTTATAGAAACATCCCCTTTAGGGTTAGAGAAATGTGGCAAGTTTCTAATCTCTTCATCTTTTTTTCTTGCTATCTATTTACCGCAGTCATATATTTACAATCTAAATTTACATTTCATTTTCATTTGCAGGAGCTTTCCTATTACTTCCAGAACACTGTGTAATGATAAACTCTATTGAAATAAACCAATTCACAAAGAGTTTTTAGGGCTGGAGGTTGACATTTCTCTCTTCCCAAGACAGTTATTATTACTTTTCAGGGTGAGCCTAAGATAGGGACAGTCTAGCCAAGTGAGCAACCAGGCTTTCAGGGTTGATGTTCTTATGTCTAAATAACTATCTACTGAGCATTGCTTCTTGGGATTAATTTGGATTTTCTTTTTAATCTAGTTCCAAAATGTCAGCTTCCAATCTTTATAGCTCTGAGAATCTCTCTGACAGGCAAAGCTTAAGGTAAATCTCATGGATGTTTTTTGAATCTCAACCAATATTTCATCTCTGTACATATCACAAATAAAGGAACCAAAAGAAGGATGAATGTAACACCTTTGGGAGAAAATTTATAACAGTTCTCCAGGAGAGATGAGAATTATAAATAAAAATGGAATTGTGTGTGCTTTTTCTGATTATCATTTCTAATATCCAGGGGGTTCTAAATACCCAAACGAGTTTGGAAATATAGCTGCTAATGCACCTGCTCTTTGGACTCTTGTGAACGACTGGACACATGGGTCAGCTTGGAAATGCCTTCTTATTTTTGTTTAAGCTTATGTTGTTTGATGCATAAGGGACTTTAGGAAGGTCACCTGGAGCTGATGTAATACTCACTAGGGCATCCTGGTTCTAGCTTTTCTATGGTGGATAATAACTGGGCCACAAAAGTAGAGGTTTTGTTTTGCGGTATTCATTGGGTAGCTGGTATATCTTGGGAATTTTAAACAAAAGTTAACCTCAATTTTCGGGAATGAGCTTCCGTTGTAGTAAATGGAGATGCCTTCATGAAGCTGCATTTCAGCTATATTCAAGTTAATTGAAATTAGGTTTGTTTTGAGAATGGTGGGCAGCAGTCAAAATATCCCTGTCTTGGGTATTGCAAACTGGAGAGAAGGGTCGTTATTACATTTGGATTAGGGAGGGCTTCTCTCATGTTTCCAAGCTCAGCTGCCACTTTTTCACTGAGAGGCACAGAGATGAGTGGTTATCAAAAGGGGCTCAACAAACAAAGGCAGGGATGAAAATGTCCCCATCTGAAGCACAGTCCCCAACAGTGCCTTGAGGCATGTTTCTAGAACTTATGATCTTTCTGACTACTTTGAATATTTGCTTTCAATCTTATCCTTTCCCTAACTATCAGTTTTGTCATAAATATCAACACCAGAAAATCTGACATGGCTTTACCCAAATAGCTGGGTTCCAAAATTTTGAGAGCAGGGATTACAAGGTTCTTCTCCTGGTTGCATGGACAAAGAGGCTTTGGGAAGATGGGGCAGATAACGTGAGAGAGGTCGTTGTGTTGATTGTATCAGCAGGGCCATAGCTCACTGTGTCCATTTGGATCAAGTTGCACTGCACACCCCCTGCCATTGCTAGGTACTTTTGTCTGTTCTTTCTTTCTAGAGAATCTCCCTCTTTTCTTTCTAGATGCCTTCTGCCCCTCCACACTAAAACTTTAAGTCCAATTGCATTTGTCAGACATGCATCTACAGCAATAACAAAAGCAAGCTCAGCATTTCCAATGCTTAAAGGTGCTGAAGAAGAAAGACCCTAAAGGGGCTCCATTGGAGGCTGTCTTCATCATCTTTTCCACCAGAAAGACACATGGCAGCAAGCCCCCGAAGATGCTAAGAACTGGGTGAGTAATTCAGTGATCTTTCACTGTAGAATTTCTAAGAATGGCGGCTTATGTGTAGATACAAGTCATCTTTAAAACATACCTGGTCGAACACTCACAGTCGTTCCTTTGCCAAATGTCAGCTTATTATTGCCTCCCATATCACATAATGACACGAGACTCAACAAAAACTCAGCCACCTGTACACCGTCTAGCTATCTGCTTAAATGTTTACTTGTCACCCAAGGATCCCCCTGGTAACAAGCCAGCTTTTTAGAATGAGGGTCTGGTGGTAGAGTCCAGGGACCACTGGGACATTCCTGTTCCTTGCACTGCTGTCATTCTACTGGAAGTGTGTGGACATCTCCTCATAGCATGCCTGCTTTGGTAAAACAGGAGTAGAGATTGCCTCCCCCATTTTACAGAAGAAAATAGAAGCTCAGAGAGTTCACTGATTTTCTCTCAGTTCCTAGAAAATCCCACCATTTTTAATAAGCAGTTAAGCCTTCTAGCAGAATGACTCCTTAGCTCAGTGATCCACTGGCACCATTATTCCCACCTGTTAGATACAGCAGCCCAGGAGGGCAAGCAGGAGAGTCCTGCACGGGGTAGGTACACGTTGGCAGTTGTTTGAACTGCAATCCATCCATGGACTGCCATGGTTTGGACTCAGGTTATGAAATGGAATGGAAAGTTTAGGATCGGGGTTCCAGAGAGCAGTTTGGAAGCATTAGTTATTCAAACTTACATGGCTTTACTGTCAGTTTTGTTTCTTTTCCAAAGAAGAGTTGTTCAGATCCACCTTGAGGAACACCCTCCCACCCCTGTCCAGAAAGCTTTACAAGCCCTTTCCACCAGGGGCTGGGAACTAGGGCCCCCCCTGCTCTTCCAGGGCCAGCACAAATGCAGAAACACAGTGTGGTGCGATTATACAGTTGGATAGTTAATCCTGAGAACGGAGAGGAACTACAGAAAAAATTAATCACTCTTTACCTAACAGCAAGTTAGATTGTTTGTCATGAATTCATTACTTATTCTAGCTGCAGTTAATTTGAGATAGTTCTGGCTTGGGGGCCAGCAATAACAAAAGCAAGCTCAGCATTTCCTAAGTTGCTGGGCCTGTTTCCCCATCTGTAAAGTGGGAGAGAATCATAACTACTGGACTATGTTGTTGCAAGGATTAGGATATGTAAGTGGGTCGAGGTAGTGGTCCTGGCTTTACTTGCTGAGAGCACATTTCCCCTGGGAATTATTTTGGTAATATTAGAGGCCAAACATCAGTGACCCTGCCCCCTGCCTCCTGCCTCCCGAACAGACACTCCACACCCCGCTCCCCCCAGCCCAACTAGTAAACATTTAGTACTGGAATCTGGTTTCCAAGAATGAAATTCTGGGCCCTCTTCCTCACTGAATCAGTTTAAGCAAGTTATTCACCCTTTCTGTGTTTCTATAAAAACATAAGATATAAAAATATAAAAAGTTCTCTTCTCGAAAATGAGGGTAATAATAGCACCTACCCCTCAGAGCTGCTATAAGGATGGAATGTGCTAAAGGCAGGAGAGCATGCGGCATATTGCCTAATACATAGAAAGCAAGTAAGAGATCGTCGGTATTTTTCTTCCCAGAAGCCAAACACATGTCAACATTCTCCTTTCACCATGACTTAAAAATGACCTGTTTTCCCCTAACTGATAGACTGGCAGAGCTTTGAGGGCAACAAAGGAGCCGCCGAGCAGTTTGATGAAAGGGTTAAGTGATTTTGTGAGAATTAGTAAAAGCTGCGTCTAGCTGCGTGGGTGTCACTTCATGGTCGGACTGTTTCAGGGAATGTGGAGAGGGCAGCCTCTAGCCAGGCAGGACTTCAATATGAGCAGAGATGGGCCAACAAGCCACATCTTCTTTAGATGGAGTCAAAAGTTGATCTCAAAGCACGTTTAAAAAGAGGATTCAGTGCTCTCCTCCACTTACCAAGATTCACCGTGAGCAGAGTTCCTTTCCCAAATGTCATTTGAAAACCACTGGCTTGTTGAACACTATGCTGAGGGCCTTTGCAAAAACCTGTGGCATCAACTTAATGAACTCAGCTTTGCAGAGCTTCCCAAGAACTAAGTGATAACTAACTTCTTTAACCTCCACATCTTTAGGACAGGGTAGGGTGACGGTATGTTTCTTTCTGGTAGCCCAGGGCTTCAGGGCTGAGGGAGATATCCAGGGATATGATTGCCACTTTAAGACACCAGAAGGCTTAGCAAGCCAATTCTGTATACATATTCTGTGGCCCAAAGCAATTGCATTGTTGGGTGCAATCTCTCATAGAATATAAACTCCCACTGGGAAAGAAATTAGCTCTGCAGTATTTTTAGGTAGATGTTTGATGGTCATAGTCATTGTCTGAAGACAAGACCAGCATTTTCATTTTGACTTTTTCTACCTCTGCCCCAGAGTCTAGATGGCTGAGCCTTTCTCCAAATATCGAGTTCAGCTATTGTTCTTACTTCATCCGCAATAGACAGGCAATGATTTTACCTCCCTTTGACACTTTGAGGTTCTGTTTCAAGTCCATTAAGTCTTGGAGAAAGAATGTCTGGGGCGCAAATGGCACTACTATGGCCAAAGACCAAGATGTTTTTTTCTCCCTTGGGTCAGGCCGGGTCAGAGCTATGGGCTGTCTTGGCTTTGCCCTGGACCAGGCTCAGCTGTGTGACCCTGAGCAAGTTTACAACAACCTCTCTGAGTTTCCCTGTCCTTATTTGCAAAATTAAAGCAGTGAGTTAGATGGTCTTTAAGGGCTTTCTGAGCTAATAGTTTTTGATTTGATTCTCTGGATTTATCTAAAAATGCTGTGCAATCCTCCCCACAGCCCTGCCCAAGGGTGTCTAGTCCTCCTGCCCACTTCCTAAACAGAATAAATAAGCAAGGTAGGTGTCTAGTTATTATATAGGGAAATAAAGTTTTCCAGGCCTACCATCTGCCTTAACATTTAATCTTTTTAGAAGTTTGAAGTCAGGAGTTTGGAACCGAATCCTCAGGGGAGAAGTGTTCTTTCTTTGGAGCTTCCAGATAATTCAGAAACAAACCAAATAAACCAACACCTCTGGTGCAAAGCTAGTACTTCCTAAGTTTCACTCTCACTGGAGTCCTGGTTCCAGATGTAAATTTCCTGTCTCCTTCCTTCCCACAGGAGCTGGCGCCTTTACATAAACTACAGGCTCCTGCTTACCCACAGGAAAGGTGGTTTGATCTTTACAGCTTTTTCCCACAGGATAAGGGAATTCATCATCTAGCTGAGACTTTCGGCTATCTGATGGCCAGGTGTTGGGTATTGAGGGGGTTTGATGCTGACACAAAATGGAGGGTACTTACCCAAGCCTACAAAGAATTGAACCCCCTTCCCGAAGTGGGGTTTCTTAGGGTCTTCACACAGTGCCTGGGCCCTTTACCAGAAGTCCCTCCTAGGGTGAACTTACCACTTCTGTTCTGAGACCTGTCTCTAGTGTAATTAGGGGCACAATACGTAATGAGGTCATTTCGGGTTGCCCTGTCCTACTAGTGCAGTCCAGGACTCAGGCCTTGAGGAGGGCAGGACTGAGCAGGTCAGGATGGCTCAAAGCTCTTCTCTGGCTTCACGGGCAGCTGGGACCCCCTTATTCTGAACACCTAGCAGGCTGTTCTTTGTTGCCCACCCTATTGTCAGGCTCTATAAGAACCAGAATCGCCTAGTGGTTCACTGCTGGTTCTGACCTCCAGCAGGAAGGGAGTCTCCCTTGGGCATCAAGTATAGGAGGGATGCCAGGCTCCTCTTTTTCATTATCGGAAAAACAAAAATGTACCACTTTTCCTATGTTGACTGCTGGGAGCCTAATTTCAGAAATGTAAAATTCTTGAAAAGCTTTTCCCCTGTAGACTTTATAGATCAGCTCAAGATAACTTACAACTGGGAAAGTAAACTTGCCCTACAAAATAATGAACTACATGCTAAAGCCTATCATAAAATAACATTTTTGATTACCTCGTGTTTTAGATTTTCCAAGCTATTGTGCACATTTTTTCCCCCCTTCTGAAGCTCAGCTACTTACTCAGGACCATATTCAACTGTGTCTGGGTCTCAAAGGTAAATCTGTTGTCCTTGTTCATCCAGTCTCTGACCCATTGATAAAACCTTCCTCCTCCCTTAGGGCATTGGTCAGATCTTTTCAGAAACTGGCCCAGATGATCCCTGGGAAAAACTCTGGGCACTTAATAAATGTTTGTTAAATTGAATTGTATTAAACTTTCATCTTTTGTTCTTATTCCTCGAGGAACACTTGATTATCTCTCTGACAATTTCCAGATGAAAAAAAATTAATTCTGCCAGATATTACTTGCTGAGTTTCACAATTCTTTTAGTCTTGGTTCTAAATGTCAGTTTCCTATGAACCCTTTTCCCACGGAGGTGAGCACCTTTACAAAAACCAGAAGCATCAGCACGGTTGAAAGGCATGTGGCGTCAACTTTGTTCTGTTTCCTCATAGACTGAGACACCTGCCTGTCCTCCGTGGGTGCTCCATCTTCCCTGGGGAAGGTCTGCCCTCCTTCCCTCTTTCACAGCAGAGACAGCAGGGGGAAGAGTAGATTTCAGGGATGAAGATGATAAATAAGATATCAAAATGTTATCACACTATGCAGAGCTGCCTCCACCTCCTCCTCTTTTTTTTTTTTTTTTCCAAATTGATGTTTCTTCCAAAGGCTGTTTTCAGCACTTTCTCTCTCCCCAGATGCAATAATAACTGGATTCCAAGTTGGCATCTGGGCCTGAACCTCCAGGCTTGATGAATCACACATATTGAGTCAAGAAATTATGCTATCCCCCATGAAGAAGCATGCTTTACTTTTTCCCCTCGCTGAGCAATGAGGAGCTCAAGCAACACACATGGAGGAGTATAAACTAGTGACTCTCCTAGGTCAGCTCTGTAGCTTCATACATTAGTATTCTAGAATATGAGACCTGGAAGGGAACTTAGTGACTGCCTGGGCCAACGCCCTCATTTTAAAGATGAAGAAGCTGAAGCCCTGAGAGCTAAATTTGCTCAAGGTCATGTAGGTAGGTAGAGGCAGAGCTAGGGCTAAAATTCAGGACTCCTGAGTCCTGGTCCTGCCTCTGCTGCTCTCTTCCTGTGACACAGGAGAATAAGGATCTTCCCTAGGTAATCTCTGTCCCTCATGGCTCTCTGACCAGTCCTGGTATGGTTATCTCTGTTAAACAGTGGGTAAAACATACAAGGGAGGTGTTTGATTTTGGCACATAGTTTGTGATTTCAAGAGAGATAGAGAACATCTTAATTCATTAATTAAAAAAAAAATTCTTAGGCTGCAGGCACCAGCAATTGATAATAGGGGAAATGATCTATGAGATTTCAGGGAAGCCAAAGGGAAGATAGAGATTTAAAAATTTGCCCTTTACCAGAAGGATAATCCAACAGAAAGTTGGCTCTGATTATCCTTTCTCTGTGGGGCTCATTACAGGAATGACATCTAGAGCAGGGTGGCAAATACAAAACTGTGCGGTGTTACCTCCTGCTCCTGCTCCCATGGCAGATATTGCTAATAGACGCATCACTCTTCTGCTCTGAGTCTGCAGGTGGCCTCACAATCCTTAACAGAATGCTCCAGAGAGCCACTACCACTGGCCAGTCAGATATAATCTGTCTGCCCTCCTCACCCTAGGGAATGATTGCAGAGAAGCCCCCACAGAAGGCTTGAGAAACCTGGTTGTCAATAGTCGGGTCCCACACCACCCCAATACAAAAAGGTGTCACTGACCTGGTTGGGCCACCACCCTTCTTTCCACAGGCTGCTCCAGATGAGGCAACAGCAGCACCACAATTTCATTTCTTCCTCACAGCTCTCCTTCAAATGCTGGCTTTGAGCAACGAATCATGGTGGAACGCTTCATGCCTGTTCTTGCCCAAAGGGCCTTAGCGAGATCCTTCCCAAAACGGAGGTCCTGGGGGACCCCCTGCCTGGGGGTGAAAGACACCTGCAGGACCTCAATTCCTGCTTGGCAAGCTTCTTGTTATCCATTAGCCCAGGTCTGCCCTGGGGGTGTTGGAATGGAATGTGGCACAGGAAGAGAGTGATAGAAAAACCCTTTCTCTAGACTATTGAACCCCCATCAGCACACATTCAGAGGCTTCTAAGCTTTTCCTTTTAATCACATTTCTATTCTTTCATAAAAAGAGATACGTTTGTCCAGATTCACCCAAGGAAATTGCCCCATGTCCTCTACTGCTGCACTAGGCTTTTTGTTGGCAGGGAGATGCCTATCTACCCTCTTAGGGTGCTGTCTTATATCCTTAAAGATCGTCCTGTTTCGGTGACTGGGGAGAACAGGCCAACAGAGAAGCAGCTGCAGCTCTAGGGGGTGAAAGGGGACCGAGAACAGAAGCAGCAGTTTTGACTTAAGATGTGAACAAAGTATTTTCCTCCTCTGACCTGTTTTAGGTCGACATCCCATGTGACCTAATTATGGAGATGGGCTAATTGGAGCAGCAGAGGGCGCTGCAAGGTCAAAAACAGAGCTGCCCGCCTCCTCTAGGAAGAGAAAAGTCTTTTTTTTGAGCGAGGGCGGTGACCAGAGCTAAGCTGTGGGATGAGAATGGCCTTGTTTCCCGATTCCCGCCAGGGACCCTGCCAGATCCGAGGGTGTCTCTTGAGGGATCATTTCAGGCTGAGGAAAGGCAGTCTGGGGCACTTAGAGCTTTGGGGAGCTGCTCAGGCTACAGGCATCAGGGGTTTAAAGGGGCTGCGATAGAGAAATTCAAGAGCCCGTAGTCTGTAATAGGTCATTAGCTCCTGAGTCTCTCTTATCCTGAAACGTTGGGGGTCACTTGACCATACTAGGCTGCACATTGTGGCCTCTCGTGAATAAGTCTGTTACAACTTTTAGAAAGCATGGGAGCTGGGTTAGAAGGCTCATTTCTCATGCTTCCCCTGCTCTTCGGGATCTGGGAAGAGCACTGCTAGCCCAGGGCTCCAGAAAGCGTGGAGCTCTAGGACGCGCTCACATAATGGACAGAAAATTAGAGATGTGGGACACTTTTTTTTGTTTTGTTTTTGGCTATTAATTGGTACAACGTGACTTTTGCCAGATTTCACAACTTTCTATTTTTAGATTAACTCAGCATCTTTTCTGTAAGTACCTTTTATGAGAATAATGCTCTCGGGAACTATATCCATCAGTCTATTTAATAACTGCAAGAGCGACAACAAAAGCCAATCTTAGATCATTTGCTGGATGTTTTGCATATGTTACTTTATTTAATTTTCCAGCAATCTTGTGAAAAAGCTAGTATTGTCACCTCCATTTTACAATGGAGAAATTGAAGCTTGGAGGGGTCAGGTCATGCTTAAGGTCATAGAACAAATAAATGCTGGAGCTGGATGATCCTAAGCACCTGACTCCAGGACTCCACTTCTCTTTTTTTTTTTTTAATTTAAAATCAAAACATAGGGGCACCTGGGTGACTCAGTCCTTGAGCATCTGCCTTCCACTGAGGTCGTGATCCTGGAGTCCCAGGGGAGAGCCTGCTTCTCCCTCTGCCTATGTCTCTGCGTCTCTGTCTCTGATGAATAAATTTAAGAAAACATTAAAATTTTTTTCCAGCTTTGTTGAGATATGACTGATGTAACATTGTGCACATTTAAGGTGTAAAACCTTTGATTTGATGCACTTATATATTGCAAAATGATTACCACCATAGTGTAAGCTGGCACCTTTATCACATGACATAATTACCACTTCTTTTTTTGTGGTGGAACATTTAAAATCTTTTTTAAAAAATATTTTATTTATTTATTTGAGAGAGAAAGTGCATGAAAGCAAGGTGGGAGGGGCAGAGAGAGAAGGGAATCTTAAGCAGACTCCACACTGAGTGAGGAGCCTGATGCAGGGCTTGGTCCCAGGACCCTGAGACCAGGACTTGAGCTGAAACCAAGAGTCGGATGCGTAACCGACTGCGCCTCCCTGGTCCCCCAAGAGAACATTGAAGATCTGCTTCCTTAGCAACTTTCAAGTATGTAATACAGTATTACAAACTATAATCACCAGGCTGTACATTAGATTCCCAGAACTCATTCATCTTCTGACTGGTGGTTTGTACCCTTGGGCCAACGTCTTGCTGTGCCTCCTGCCCCAGCCCCCTGGTGACAACTGCTCTCCTCTGTTTCTGTGACAGAATTTCATTCTTCATTGTGATACTGCACTGCTGTTCTGAGAAGGGCTCTTCCGGAAGGGATGCTTTTCAAGGACTGTTGGAAGGACCCGCTGGTGGGGAGGGTCATGACTATGACTATGATCATCCCGAAAGTCTCAGGTCCGGGTGAAGCATTCCGGCGAGGGGCATCCCTCTGTGCTAGGGTATCTGAAGCCCTCTTCTCTGTTCTTGGGTGTGGTCAGGTTGGAACTGACTTTGGGCAGTCAGAAGAGCGTTGCAGCTTCATTGGAAAATCGTTACTGTCTACACCGGGAAGGGAACACTTGGTTCTCTTATAAATATCAAGGCTGCTGATAATACCTTTTGGGGAGAGACAGACGCCGGATGCTGGGTGGGGACTGGCAGACTGATGGATATTGGAGACCGGTGGCCCTGAGCTGGTCTTCGTGCCAGCAGGGGGCTGGGTTCCTGTGGAGGGGACCCCAGCCAGCAGGCGGCAGTGCAGGCCCTGGCAGCGGGGTCACTGAACCATCCTCTTCTTGCTCCTGGGATCTGGGGCTACTCATGGGGGGACTTATTCTGGCTGCCCTGTGTTCACTTTCCTTATTCTCCAGGCCTGGGGCTGTTAGATGGAATACAGGGTGTCCAGCAGAATTTGGATTGCAGATAAATAATGAATACCTTTTTAGTATAAATGCATCCCAAATGTCACTAAAAGTGTTTTATTGTTCTTTTGCAATGTGAACTCGACTGGGTGTCCTGCATTTATATTTGTTAAATCCAGAGAACTGCTCCACATCAGTGGATTTTAAAAGTGTTTTTAAATGAAGAAAGTTGCATTCCTTTATTCTACAAATACTTGATTGTCGATTCTGTATCAGACACAATCCTAAGTGCTGGGGGTATATCAGGGAAGAGATGAGCGGCCTTTGCCCTCATGGAACTGGCATTATGGAGCACGTGTGTGTGTGTGTGTGTGTGTGTGTGTGTGTGTGTGTGAGGTTGGACAGGAGGCAGTTGATGGACCATTTGTAGGAAAGGAGATCCAGCTGCCATTGTCTGATTTACATTCCATAACCTGGAGAATAGATTGTCCAGGGAGAAGAGCAGAAGCAAGAGGACCAGTTAGGGGGTGACTGCAGTGGTCCTGACAAGAGACGGTGGTGTTTGTGGGAGGTGGCGGCGGTGGAGATTGAGAACCTGGACAAATATTTCATGGCAGAACCAACAGGACTCACTGATGAGTCAGACACAGGGAAAGGGAAAAAGAGACTCCTATAAACATTCCTCCAAATGCTGCTGGATGTGGAGGGGTGAAGTAGTCGGTCCTCTCTTTCTCAGGTCAGCGCCTTCCCATTGTTGTCATGTCCTGACTTACACAGATAATGATATTTGTCTGGCAGGTGGCTGGAAGGGCTGCTTTCAGGCATGCCAGCCACTGTGGCTACGGTGGCCACACTGAGCACTAGCCCAGTGAGCTTGTAAACCACTCACAGCACCCCCCACCCCCACCCCAGGCCCACTGTGGGCAGCTCTGCTTCGGGGGAGAATTTGCCAGCTGGAGCTAAGCATGTGCTGCAAAGGGCCTACTGAGAGATGGGAAGTCACACTGTGTGACGTGCAGTAAGCACTCTTGGGGGCAGGGTATGCCCCCAGGCATTAGAAATAGAAGATTTCTAGAATTTAGGGCTAGGAGAGATTTCAGAATCAATTTTTTTAAAAAAGATTTTATTTATTGCCTCATGAGAGACACAGAGAGAGGCAGAAACACAGGGAGGGAGAAGCAGGCTCCACGCAGGGAGCCTGATGCAGGACTTGATCCCAGGACCCTGGGGTCACGACCTGGGCCGAAGGCAGATGCTCAACCACTGAGCCACCCAGGTGCCCCCCAAATGCCATTTATTGAGTACCAGTGCAGCTGTGCTGGGTGCTGTGTGATCCTGGACTGGTACCTTGTCTGTGGCCCGAGGATACAGGAATGGAGGGTAAGCCTCTCGTATAGCAATTGGATGTCTAAGCACGTGATCATTGGGCTTGCAGGTCTATTTCTGTGTGTGTGCGTGTGTGTGTTTAAGTAATTTTTATTTTCTTTGTGTTTCATAAAAGGATTAGTTCAAGATGGATTGAGAACCAAAATCACAATAACAACAACAGTTTCTTGGTGGGAAGCATTTGCCTCAGAGAGTTACAGCTCATCCAGTCATGTGACTGTCAGGGCTGCCTGCCTGCTCCTATTCCCTCCCACCTCCTCCCACCAGAAGCCGTGAGATGGTCTCAGAGACTCAGGGACCCCACTTTATTCTTCAGCCTCTGCCCTGCTAGGAAGAGAAGATGATTTTTCTTGTGGGCTTTAGCCTTTTGCTTTTTTGTGAGTATACTCATTTGTGTACATTCCTCTTGTCCTACAACCCTGTTTCCCTTTCTCTTGACTTGAAACACTTGGCCTGTTTCTCTCTACACTTGGTTTTCCAGTTATATCTCTGCCTTTGACTTTCATCTCTGTGTCTTCCTCCTGCCTTTGCCCACTGAGTTCCCTCTGGGTGGGCCCGCAGGGGACCCAGTGCCCATGGAGCACAGGACTTCACTATATTCTATTTCTTCTCTTCACAGACAAGGGTGTGCTGTGTGAGCAAGTGATCCAGAGCTCCCTGGAACAGATGGTGGCAAGTGGCAGTAAGGTGACACTGCTCTGCACTTACGACACTTTATATTCAAACCCAGATTTGTACTGGTACCGAATAAGGTCAGATCATTCCTTTCAGTTTATCCTTTACAGGGATAACACTCGATCCAGAAATGCAGATTTTACTCAGGGTCGATTTTCTGTACTACATAATCAGTCCCAGAAAACCTTCCACTTGGTGATCTCCCAGGTGGAGCCTGAAGACAGTGCCACTTACTACTGTGCCATAGATACCCACAGTGACACAGTTGTCCAGGACGTCTGAACTTAAACCCCTAGCACAACTTCAAATAGCAACCACGGCAGCTTACTTCATCAGACACGGGATCCTTCTTCCTAATTATTTTGTGTTCCAGCCTGGCCTTTAGAGGTGCCCTAATGTATCTGCTGAATAAAAAAAAGCCAGCTCTGGTTTCAGATGAAGCAGAGCACCTCCCACCTTCTGACTCAATGGGCCCTGGTGGTGGTAGAGGGGGAGCGGTATGTCTGAAGAAGTCTCATCTTTGTATCCCCAGGTGCTCAGGCCACTCATGCCTGAGAGAGCAGGGCCTGACAAGTATGTGCTGAGTCCTATGAAGATATCAGGATGGTGGGGCAGGTGAAGGGCCAGGCTAAGGAGAGTTCATCAGGAGGGTCTTTATTTTAGTCTCCACCATTTATCCATTATTGTGAATTGGTCTGTTTTCTAAGGCTTAAAATTAGACACAAAGTTATTTACTTCAAAAATGTTTCCCCAATTCACCTTTTTTTTTCTTCTTGTACAGCCACCTTATTTTTCCTGAATGCTGTTTGACACTGCCATTTTACTTACATTATTTGGAGAATATTTTTCTTTCACTGAAGAGCATGGAGCTCCTGCCAGAAAGTTGTCTGTGATTCCCAGAACCCCAGCTTCAAAGTCCCTGAATTTGGAGCTCTATGGTGTCTCCAAGGAAGATAATCATCTCCAGAGGAAACCAACTATGGTCAACTATAGGCCAACTAGGGTCAAAAAAGATATATTCTAGGCCCTGGGCATGGGTCCCTCTTTTCTTCATTTTTGTTGAACTCTTACAATTATGAGATACAACCTTGGAGAGAGTAGAAGTCTTAGCTATGATTTTATAGGAAAAGCACTGGAGCCCAGAGAAGTGAGGCACATTCATTCCCAAGGTCAGAGACCTGGTAAATGACAGAGCCAAGGTGGGATGCTGCACTTTTAGGGCTCTCCCTGGTAGCTGCACCCTAGCAGGCTTTATCAGTAGGTGCTCTGGCAGCAGTTTATCTGGGCTTCAAGACAGGTGAGTGAAGAGCAGTCACTGTATAGAGAGGAACGTAGAAAACAAGAGTGAGGGAGCAAAAGGGTGTGTGCACCTGACTCAGCCTTCGGAGTCTCTGTTCTGCCTATGACTGAGTGTGTGTAGCAGCCTTCTGGAGGACTCCCTCAGGGTTGTTGTGGACTTAAACGAGGTGCTGTATGTGAAAGTTCTGGAAAACTAGAATCCACAGTATGATGCCCCCCCAGACCTGAAGACAGCCACAGTCAGCACACTCCTCTCCCCCAGCTCCTGGCATTAATCTTTTCTGAAGGCTCCTTTAGGTGGAGGAAATTTGAGATCCTGTGATAAGCTATGATTTTTTTGTTTTTTAAACCACCAAAGTGGACCAGAGGGTGGCTCATTTATATGCTAAATATAGGATAATCCTGAAGTCCAGTCTAGCTGAAATCAAATCGACACCTTGCCCTTGTCTTGGGGATGCAGTGTGCTCTTGCAGAAGAAAACTTGGGCTGGCACTCTTGATAACGTGGTGCTGCTCATAGACATGTCCTTGTCTCACCGAAGGACTTTGGACCGGGTACATTACCTTTTTTTGGGGGGGATATTTTATCCGTCTGAAAAATGAGGATGTGACTTTTTTTTTCTTAGCCACTTAGAGAAACATGCTAATGTTACCCAAGGTAACAAATGGGAATGGTTTGGAAAGCAGTTTTCTTTCCATATACAAGACGTAGTTGTAGGGACTCTTAATGATTTTTTTTTTTTCCTGGATGGACTTGCTTATCCACCTAGATGGTCCTAAGCCCCATGACTCAGAGAGCTACCGTTCCTTTCTTTGCTTTGGGCTATGAAGACATAACATGGGAGTGCAGATGGCGATGGCAGGGGACTTGGTGAGCATTTGCCCTTTTACTTGTGACCTCATAAGCCCCCTTTTGATACCCTAGTTAGCACCCTGGGTGCTGAGGAAAACACACTGCTAAGTTGCAAGGACTCTGCTATCTGAGTGGGTGCACCTGGGAAAAGCTGCGGTCTTGCTGAGGTGGGAGTAACAGAGGCCACAGAGGGGTTAGCAGCAACAGTAGGACACCCAGGGTCCCCGAGGCAGGGTCCCTGGGCGGGAGCCTGCAGGCCTGGGACCCAGGAAGCTGCGGTGTGACCTATAAGCTCAGTTTGGCTTTTGCCTGCCTAATAGTAAGTTCACAGCACCCACTTTCCCCCTGCGGTGGTGTGTTATGAGTAAAACTAGACGCAAGGCCCACTCAGTGCACTTTAATAAATGCAACAGAGAACAGCACTGGGAAGGGCAGAGAACCATCGACAGCATGGGGCAGGCAAGAATCAGCGTTGCCTGACCTCAAATGCCCCGTACACAGATAGGCAGGCAAAACCTGGTAAAGATAATGTTTTTACAGCCAAAATCAAGGGGTCTCATTCCTATTCCCCTCCCTCACGAAACACTTGCACAGTTAGTTGCTTGAAAATAGGCCCATGTCTTAACTCCCTTTGCACCCTTGGCACATTGCCTAGAACTTAGAGGGACTCCATTCATGTTTGTGAAATCATTTAATACAAAGAAGTACATTTTCTCTGTATTTTACTCTGATCTTTGCTAATAGCTTGGAGAGTATTTAAATGAGGTTTTAGAAACCCCATTGGCTGCATGAGAAGTCAAATGTAATTTTGTTTGTAAAGTACTAGGAAAAGCAGAAAATGCTTTTGTGGCCAGCTAAGGGCAAACCTGGTGCTGGGCTGAGCAGAGCCATTCATGTTAGGTAAAGGGCATCTGCTCTCTATCCCCCAGGATTTATTTTCTTCGGGGAGCATGGAGCTGGGAATCTGTTGGATCCCACTTTCACTTTCTACTTCTGAAGAAAGTCAAAGAAACAAACCACCTTTTTCAAAGTATATCAGTTGTAGAAATAAAAAGAAAATGAGTCCTGTATCTCTTTATAAAGCAGCATATAAAGCAGTTAGGACCATAAACCCCCTACTCCCTAGGACTTTTGTCTTTCCACCAGGCTGGAAAATGAGCTGGATTTGTTGTCTTCGAAGGAAAACTGGTTTGGGTAGCAGCCATTCAAGCAAGGCTGGGACAGGTCAACTTGAATCACCAAGAAGTCAGAAGCCTAGGAGCCAGGTCCTCTGTAGGCTTTTGTGAAGACATAACGCAAGAGTCTCATAATCAAGCCTTCGCATACCAGTCAGCCTGCAAGTGAAGGACAATTGTCAGAGCGACATAGATCACAGACCATCACTGCCAGACGGAATAGTAATACTCATGTCATCTGGGGCTGGCCAGTACTTGCCATGCCTGTATCATTGCAGACATCACTAGTCTATGGTGGCATGGTTCCCTTCTACACATGGCCATAATTCAGCTGGTCAGTACTAGCTTATGAGTGTTGGCATAAGCCAGCCAACCTATTTGCTCTCCTCAGTCATAGCTCCTTTGTTTTGTGAGTGCAAAAACTCAGGCCCGAAGAGGTGGAGCAACCAGGCTAGAGTAGCATAGTGACAAGGTCAGGCTGAAAACCCACATCTTCTGACTCCTAGTGTAGTGCTCTTTGTATAGAGGCACAGCGCCTGTGTCCTTGGGGCTACTGGAAACCAGTCACCCATTTAGAAATGACTGGACATGTTTTCAGGATGGAATGAATCAGGCTTGCACTCGAAATCCAGAGTTGTCACTAGATCAAGAGTTGGGACTGAGGAGTGAATGAGGATATAGGAGAAGGGGCTTTGTAGGCAAACCTCCTCCCCAGTCTGAACTTGGCATCTGAGATTACCTGAAGAAGGAATGCAGGTAGCAAGCAAATAATTAATGTCTCAGCTGTGATTCTGTATGCATCTTGAGTAGCTAGCAGTGAGTGGGTTGGTCACTACTAGTGGAGGTAGAGGTTCATCCCAAAGATGGGATGGTCTACACATTGGAGTGCCAAAGGAATGGGAGCTGGTGTCCCCTTTGTGTAGGCAAAGGCATATTCTGAAATTCTTTGAATGAAGCTTTACTGATGGCCTTGCAAATAGCCCATGGCCCCGTGGCCAGATAAACAAAATAGTGAATAAAGAAAACTATTTCTCCTTACTTAGCTTCCTTATTTTTTAGCTCCTGGGTAAGAGGTGGGGATTATTGGCTGGTATTACATTATACTACACAATACATTTTGATGAAATAAGAGGATAATAAGAGATGGGGCATTATGCTGAACATCTGAGGTGGCCCACCTTATTAAATCATATGTCTCTATGTGTTTTCCCTTCTCAAGGCTTCTTGGCTTTGTACATTCCTAAATTCCTTTTCTCCCAGTGTAGCATAGTTTGAGTGGAGGTAGGAATAAAAAGCAGATAATTCTTACCTTAAAAGAAAAATAACTTGGCAGTCAAGACAAAATTGATGGCAAGACTCTTGGCAAACACCATCCGGAGCCCCAACACTGTGAGGGACAGCATGTTCACTGTTCCAGTTGTGAACTCGGAACTGTGATGAACTGTGGATGAACAAGAGTAAAGATGTTGGATTTAGCAAGAGACTAAGTTCCTTTCCAGAACTTATTGGAACACTGACAACCAGCCTGCCCCGAAGCACCAGAAATCTGCCAGGTCCGTAAGCCCAGCTTGATGCCTGAGAGCCCTCCGGGACCCTAGGCTACTGTTCACTCGCAGTCGCACAAGCTGTTGAGAGACTCAGGGAACCGACTGGGCTCAGGTCTGGTTTTGGTTTTCTTTTGAAAGCTGGTGACTTTTGGCCTCATCTGACAATGACAGAGTTTGCTTTAACCTTCAGTTTCGAAGTTGACCCTTGATTTCAACTAACCTTTGGGCGCATAGAAGCTCTCTGACATTTGCTCCACGTTTGCAGGTTCTGTTGGTTTTGTATTACCTGGAACAAACAGCAGTGGTCAGGGATTCACTGGCAACCAAGAGGCTCAAAGGATTTCAGGTATCAAAGTGAAGGAGATTTTGAGTAAGAAAACTGAGGTGTTATGACTTGGTTAAGGTCAGGCAGCTATTCACATAGCCAACATTCTTCCCATTCTGGGATTTTTTTGTTATACTATGAGGCCTGCATTCAGCTATGCCTCTAATTCATAAGAAGAACTAGGATTCTCAATCTCATGATAGGCTGGGCTGCCCTTTGTTTTGGCATTCACACTGCATTAGGTTGTACATCAATTTTCAAGTCAGAGTCCAGTAGTAGGACAGTCATTAGTATGAAGGAGGCAGGGATTGGTGAAGAAGAGATGGGGGATGAAATAAGATGGCCTTTATATCAGATTCAGGCCAGGGATGCAGAATTCAATTCCAAGTCAATGATGGGTCATAGCTGGTCCTCAGTCTTGTTTCCAGCATGATGCCATATTGAGAGTGCTCTGTCAAGAGTTTATATCTCTAACTTCCTTTTCCCTCTACTTTTCTCCCCTACAATTCCAGGCTCTTGAAGCTAGATATGACCTACCTGAAGGTTTTTTCTTTGGCTCAAAGTCAGTGGAGTGCACAATTTCATTGTTGTGTTCAACTGAACAGGTCACTGAATTTGGATCTGCATACCGACCAAGCTTGACAGCACTGTACTTCCCACTGGGAGAGATGGCAATTGCAGTGTCATACTCTTCTAGTTTCTTGGATGATTCAAGTCTTATGTTTATAGCCTTAGGGTAGAAATCCTTCACCAGGCAAGCAACAGCTGTCCCATTTCTCATGGTGAAAACGGATGGTTTGGCAGGAAGCTGGCTTCCTACAAATGTAAGCAATTTATTTTGAAAGATGATTATCCACAAGTATGGGAACTAAACAGTGGTATTTACCTCAATTCTATTGGGGCCAAACGTTATAACCCAGACTTTCCTACATCCTGTTAGTGACCTGGACTTCTTAGCACACCCGTGAAAGGATGGCCAAGAGAAGTGGAAATGAAAGGCAGTCTGTTTGACTTCTATTTAGGAGCTGCTAAGGGATATGGCTGGAAGCAGAGATGGAAAAGAACAACAAAGAGGTTTCTACATTGTCTGAGTTTCAATTGTTTATATTTTATTAATCAATTCTCTGGACAATTGCAGTCAGGCTGAGTAGCTGTCTGCATCAGTTGGTTTATTTTAAATGCATCAGCCCTTGGAGTGAGAGCAGGGCAGGTGCTCCTTCTTTGCATTGTGTCAAAGAATCAGGGTCTGAGAGGGACTACATGACTGGTTGAAATACTCTGAGGATGGTAGTGTTGCAGTTACTTCAGTTTGTCATCCCCATTTTATGGGCTAGAAAAGATAACCACTGAAGTCAAGGGGTATGTCTCTCAGCCTTTAGGTAAATACTTCTTTTGTAAGAGACACTCCTGCTGTTTCTTTTGGGTCAGAAATAACAGCTATCATTCCCAGGAAGTCCTTATAGAGATAAAACTAGTTTAAACCCAGTTCTTGTTTTTTACCTAAGTGAAGCTATGCAATGTTGATCCCAATAATTGGTTCTCTTCCTGGCTTCCTTTGTATTCATGCCTCATCTTGATCTACCATCTACCTGTCATTCTGTATCTGCATCTTTTTCTTTCCTTGAAACTGAAAGTTTTAAAGCTTTGAAGGAGGCAGAAATGATTCTTTCCCATTGTGACCTACTGAAGTTTCCAAATGATGATAAATTTTGGCCATGGTGACTTGGCTTCTTAACTATCTTCAAATAACTGTTAAAAAAGGTGGTGTGTGTGTGTGTGTGTGGGGGGGGGGGAGTTGGCACCTGAAAATGCATGCAATCAGGAGAGACAACCAATCTGCGAATGGTGATCTGGATATATTTCCATTCACAAACTTACCTGTTAATTTTCAATTTAATTGCTTATGTGAATATAGCTCTTATGTTTAAAACTTAGGTGCATTTGGGGGCACCTGGGTGGCTCAGTCAGTCAAGATTCTGATTCTTGATTTTGGCTCAGGTCATGGTCTCATGGTCATGAGATGGAGCCCTGACTCCAGGTCCTCATTCAGCACAGAATCTGCTTAAAATTCTTTCCCTCTCCCTCTTGCACCCACCCCCATGCCCCACACTGCTTACACTCTCTCTTTCTCAAAAAATAAAATAAATAAAATTTAGGTGAGTTTTAAAACTTGTGATATCAAATTAAAAATGCTGAATTCCAGTGTACTTTTATTTACTATGATCTATAGTCAAGACACAAGGTAATGCTAAATGAAAAGTCCTGGTAATGAGCGAGTAAATGCAATGATTTTTCTAATGTTCTGTCCTGAATTTGAATCTGGGCATCAGCCGTGAAGCTCACGGTAGTAAAGCTATAACCAAATTAATTGGTTTATATCTGGCTGAGATGGAGTGTTCGCTAGTCAGAAGTTCCTGCTGATTGCCATTTTGTGAACGGATCATAGCTAATCAGGGCTTTCCTAGGGAATCAGCTGTTCGGAGAAGCCCCCTCATGACTAGCATCAACATTCTCCAGTACATTCTTTGCCAGGAAGCTCAGCTGAAAGACTGGATTCTGTTTTAGGCAGTCAGGGCAGGAAACTCATTCTTAAGAATCTGGTTCCTTATACTTTGGCTTTAGCTCTACACAAGAGGGGGACCGGGGATTTTTTTCAAGGGGCTCTTCCGGAACCAAATTTCAACCTATGTGAGAAAAGCTTCATTGTTTTGCTTTCCAGCATAGTCGAAGTCACTGATAACAGACACTGATAACTCTCACAGTAACGGCTTGAAAAACCACATGTTCTGCTCGTTCACCTGCCTTCAGAAATGTGACATTTCTTGCTCAATATACTGACCTTGGTGACATGTATTCTGGTTGATTTTCAAGGAATCAACAGATATACAGAGAAAGGAGACTAGTGCATTAAAAAATAAACAAAACAAAATAATCCTATCTCTTTGGTTACTTAAGAATATGACCCAATCCTAGCCTGATTTACTTGGATAATTGAGGCTTGCTTGAGATTTTAAAATCTAAATTCAAAGGCAGTTGTCAATGATTACTCGGCTAGAGAGACCTGGTTTGAATAATTTGAACAATGTAATACAGCTGACAAGACAAATGTCTGAAGAAGGTCATACACTTTTTGATATTGAGCTCTTAATCTGTTAGCTTTTCAGATAACTCATAATGCATTGGTTTGGTAAAACATTTTTCTCAGACTCTCTTTCTCATTGAATACCTATCTGTTGAAAACAATTGTTTGAAAGTAAAGTGCTTTATCTAATCCATTCTTTGGTATCACAATAATAAAAAAAAAGGTTATCTGACAGAATCGAACCTTTAAAAAAATAAAAAAATGGTTATCTGACAGAATTGAACCTGCATTTTCTATCATTGATGTATGTAACCTAGTCGGTCTTATATTTAACTTAACCCAAAATCTGAAGTGGGATAAAATTTGCACTATTGTAGTCCAAAATTTAAAGATGTAATTGTTTATTTATTGAGAATTTCCAGGCTTTTTTCATGGCCCACAAATATACTTACATTTCAGCATGGGTTCCAGGGCCCTATTTGTTTGAATAATTGTTTTATTTCAGACTTTCTCTTTTTATGAGTACTGATCCAATGCTAAGGTTATGTTCTGGTCAACAATACCAGAAGAAGTATGTACCTTTCCTGAACAGTCTTTATTGACTTATAGAAGTAGAAATCATCTAGATTTGCATAGGAATCCTACGGTTCCCTAGGAATTGTACCATCTGTAACAAATGTCACTCAGAATTTCAAGGTTCTCTGACAATAGGAGATTTAACTTGAACACTGAAATACAAGTTTGCTCTACCTGATTACTCTGATCTGGTTAACTGACTCCCTCCTGAATCTTCTAAGCTACAGGACATTTGTTTGCAGATTGCAATGAGGCATGTACACTAGTCAGCTTAGCCAAAGACATGGGTAAAAACAAAACAACCTTCTGGAGATTTTGGGCCAAAGCATCCCTGCATATCCTCCCCCCCCTTATATGTTCCAACAATTACTATATTTTTTCTAGTTTTCTTAGCTGCTTTGAAGAATTCCAGAAATGAGTGGGGGCTATAGGTTTTTTAAATTTTTATTTATTTTTTTTAATGGGCTCTACACCTAGCATGGAATCCAACACAGGGCTTGAACTCATGACTCTGATATCAAGACCTGAGCTGAGATCGAGTTGAATGCTTGACCAACTGAGCCACCCAGCAGCCTGGGCCTATAGTTTTAATATATGCTTTTTAAAAACAAAAGTAGTTACAGAGCTACTTCAATGACTCAGCCTGTTTCTTTACTCTGGCCTACCCCCATGTCTAGGCTACTCCATCTCCTAGTTATACTTTCCCAAGTAGTGCAAACCGGGTGGCAGCATCAGTGCCAGAACTCAGTTTATCCCTAGAAATATAGGGGAAAAACCAACTCACGTGGCTCCACGAAGAGTCTGGTGCCAGCTCCAAAAAACATCTGTCGAGTATCCCAAGAGCACATTGCAACACTGCCTCACAAGTAATCAGCCTGGGGCTGGCCCTGGGGCCTGGGTTAGAACATCTGTGCCCTGCCTCCCCAGCCTGGGTCCCAGCCTAGAGACCCCACAACTCAGAGAACTACAAAGCTGCCCTTGATGAGATGAAGGGGCTGAGTGCACAAAGTCTCAGTTCCCTTTGAAGCTTATAATAGTTTGCTGGATAAGGATATGAGCATGAAATCCCAGCCAGGAAACACAAGGACATGAGGGACAGGGCTGACATAGAGGGAGAGAGGAAGGGGACAGGTGATTGATAGCTGCCTTCAAGACAGAAAATTTAACTCTCAGTTGATTGGGAGGCCTCTCCAAATAGAGCACAATAGCTTGGGAATAGGGATGGGGCACTGACTGGTGACAGTTCTTGTAATGAGTGTTAGGCTGAGGAGGGTTTAGACATAGGTCTCGTTTTCATATTCTGGCTTTCTTCTCTTGGGTCACAAATTCTGCTTTTTGACTAGAAACCTGATTTCTTCCCTACTCAGACTGAGTCTCACAAAAATAAGGAATTTGTTTCCAAATTTCCAAATTCCAAATTTGTTTGGAAACAAATTCCCTAAGCCCAGGAAAAGGCTTTCTAAGGATCTGAGGGTTGAACAAGAAGTTGGTAGCTGATGGGGAGCCCAGTGGTGCCACGTACCATGGATGCAGGTCTGAGAAGCCAGTGCTTTCTTTGGACTGTTTATTTTCATTTTATAATTTCTCCTGTCTAGACTCAGATACAAGCTTTAGGAGGATATACTAATCATGTGAAATAGAATTTAAAGACCATATGGATTACTTTGTCTCATCACCAGAAAACCAGAGTCTAGGACTCCTAGAGCCCAAGGGAATGACAGTTGTATCAGGCCATTATTTGCTGTCAAAACTTTAAGGATTGAGGGCTTGACTTGAAATTCTCACTTTCCCTACCTGAGCTTCACATAATCATATTACACTCCATCACAGCAGGAAGAGAAAACTAAAGAAGTAAATGGAGTATCACTGGAGAGCACAGGTCAGTGTCCCAGCAGAGGGGCTAAGCATCATTTTCTTCTCTTTCTTACTTTTCTAAGACTCCCATAGGCACAGCCTCAGAGATTTGATTCTAACACTGCAGATAATTCTGAATTTCAAGTGGAATGATTTAAAGGGAAAATGAAACACAATTCTTTTTGCTCAGATGCAATTTGCCCAACATCGATCAGACTGCAATCAGCTACAACATGGTTGTTTCCCTCCTTCTTTCTAGTCTCTCTCCTCTCAAAGGCAACTCACCAAATTTCACTATTTCCCTGGAAGCAACAAGCAATCAAGAACCCCTGTAAGTTTATTTTCCTTCTGAGAAGCAGACGCCATGTTGACATGACCAGCTGCTTTCAGGACTGTCAACCTTGCTGTATTCATATACCTTTCCCTGCTTCTTTATTTCCTCTGAAATAAAATTTAATCATGTAAGGGGTGATGCCTGCATTTTGGAAAGCTTCTGAGAGACTATTGTTCTCTGGACTGGTGTCAGTGACTGTCTGTTGGCAGCTATCCAAACTACCTGAATATTGCCCTGGGATTTCCAAGCCCTGGAACAGATCACCAGTGGACAATATCCCTAGGAGAGTTCCATTACTTTCCTATTGTTCTGAAGTTGGTGGCTGTGATTCTACAGTGGATATAGGCTTCTGAACGCTGCGCAGGGTCTTTAGATTCAGGGCTAACGGAAGAGATGAGCACATTAACTGCTCTTGGCCGACCCGGACTAGGATGGGACCTTGGGGGTCAGTTAGTCTGAGCCAGGTACACTGACTTAAAGCAAGTTCTTAGCCAAAAGACACAAGGGCAAGATTGGCTTCTCAGGGAGAGAAGACTATCTTTTTTTGTTTGTTTGTTTTGACAGAAGACTATCTTGATCTAACTCCGTCTTTAATGATATTTTCCTTCCTTTAAAAGGTCTGTTCTTCTTCTTACACTGTGGCCATGACTTTTTTCCCTCATAAATAGTGGAAGAATCTCCTCACCTAGAACTTGCCTTTTTCCCTGGTCGCAATCTCTGACGAAGAAGAGGACCAAAAGCCTGACTAAGGGCTTTCTTCAGGCCACTGTAGAAGGCTTATTGCTGCAAATCTTTAGAACGGAGTTTCCAAGAATATTTTTCTTCAGATAAATTTGTCCTAAAATTTTACCTTGACTCTCTGCAACAACAAAACAATGGATTTCTAGTTTGGAACCTCCTGACATCTCAAGAAGCTCCATTCATTCAGGACCAGGCTACGACTCCAAGTGAATAAATGCACTAGAGTAAAATGCATAACCTACTTGGTTCCACGAGGAGTCGAGTCCCTCTTCCAAAGACAAGCTGTGCTTCATCACACCACCTCAGGCATCATTACAAAAAACCTTGCTACCTATTTGCCCTCTGTGTAGTCCATCTGTTTGGAAGGGGATGGGTAGAGCAGAACAGGTATAGCTGGAGATGTAAAACTCTTCAATGGTTTCTGAGATCTAAGCATTATATTTTGGCAGCTTGTTTGATACGTGTTATCTTTTGAGAGTTGGCATTTAGGGAAATCCCCAAGTTTTCTGCTATTATTTCCTCAACCTGCCATCACTTACCCCTGATCTTGCTTCAGGATCACATTTTCACAGGGAGAAAGGAATCATTTTGGCTTTGCTGAGAATTGACAAATGGCTATTGTTAGCAGAAACCTAACTACAAGGCTCAAGTCCATCATAAAAGACTATGCCTCAGTTAGAGGTGGAGGAACATGATGGTTAGAGCAAGAGCCATCGATGCAAAAGGCTTGGAGCCTACCCAACGGGTCATAGTAATCCTAGATAACTACCATTTGGATCAGTGCTTTGCTACTTGCAAATGTCTTGTGTTTATACTACTTTAGCAAACACTGTAACAAACTCCATGAGGTCATATTATTAGATCCTTCTTACAGATGAAGTCACTAAAGCTAAGTATGGTTAAGATAGAGAGTGGCTGGGCAGGACCTTACTCCCAGTTCTCTGTGATTTCCATGCATTGAACTAGAATAGTAGATGATAGGATTGGAAGGAGCCTCATCAGTCACTTGTCAAAGTGATATTATTAGATCCTTCTTACAGATGAAGTCTCTGAAACTAAGTATGGTTAAAATAGTGAGTGGTGGGCTGGGTCTAACTCCCAGGTCTCTAGGCCTAGTTTCCATGCATTGAATCAGAGTAATAGATAATAGGACTGGAAGGAACCTCAGCAGTCACTTGCCAAACTTCTGTGATGAAACAAAGGTTAATTAATGGATGCATAGGGACAGTTTTGACTCTTTTTACAGTACCTTTTAAAAAGTCAAATCACAGAGGGGTGCCTGGGTGGCTCGGTTGGTTAAGCATCTGCCTTCAGCTCAGGTTGTGATTCCAGGGTCCTGGTATTGAACCCCCCTCCCCCACCGCTTTGCACCTTTGCACTCCCTGCTCAGCGGGGAGACTATTTCTCCCTCTGCCCTTCCCCCACCACTCTCTTTCTCTTTCTCAAATAAATAATAAAACTTAAAAAAAATCAAATCACAGAATTGCTACTGTGTCATAAGACATTCAGACTATTGGACTTCTTTGCTATTCCTACTAAATCTTCCCTAAGAATTGGTTTGGATGATAATCAGAATCATAATGTGCTCAAGCTGGAAGACACCTTGTAAATCACTTGGCTTAGGTAGAGGGAAACTAAAGTTCAGTGAAGTCAAGCCATAGACCTTGTCAGTCAAAGAGAAGAATTGGAACTTGGTCTTTGAATTCTTGGTCTGTCATGCTCATTAACACATCTCTCTTTTATTAGATGTATTTAGTACAGGTCTGGTTATGACCTGGATCTGTGAATAGTGAACACACAGGTGGTAAGTTGGTTATCTAAAGTTAATCAGGTGGAGGGAAGACAACACATATTCTCCAGGAAAGATAGTGGGTCAAGAGGACCACTGCAGCACATACCTCATTCTGGATCTTATCAGAGACTCAGTCCCTGTTGCTCAAATCATCCCTTGCTAAATTACACACTGGTTAGATCTTTTCAAGTGTTTCCCAACCTAGTGACTTGGGAAAATATTTAACAAAGAAAATTGCTAAATATAGTGGTCATAAGAAGAAAAAAAGAGTCACTTACATGGTTCTACCACCAGATAGGTTCCTTTGCCAAAGATCATGGATACTGCACAGCTGATAGACATAATTTTAAAATGGCCTTGCTTTCTCTTTATGGCAACCCTGGTACCAGTTGCCAAGTCACATGATATCATGGAAGGTATTTCTGTCTCAATTTTAGTCTTGGGGGCTATCCTTCAAGACAAAGAAGAAGGTGATTCCTGTGTCAAATAGAAATCTGAACCTTTGCCATCTTGTAATCCGAATTTGTGCTCTGAATGAGAGAGAATGAGTTTGTGCTTTGAATGAGAGAGACTGGAAGGAGTTTCTTAGTTTGATCAGGAGAGAAGGAAGGTGGAATGTTGGTCATAGAGTAGTGGTTCTCAGCCTTTGGGCTACATTTAGGTGGGACAAAGATCTAGTGAGTTATGTACCCCACTCATTCCTCATTTTAGGGGAATTCCACTTCATACTCTGTATGAGCTTTGTATCATTGTCAAGCATTGTGCAACAGCCAGACTTCTTAGTATAAACTAGAATTAGAGTCTTCAGTGCATTTTAATAACATATTCAGGGATCCCTGGGTGGCACAGTGGTTTGGCGCCTGCCTTTGGCCCAGGGTGCGATCCTGGAGACCCGGGATCGAATCCCACGTCGGGCTCCCGGTGCATGGAGCCTGCTTCTCCCTCTTCCTATGTCTCTGCCTCTCTCTCTCTCTATCAAAAATAAATAAAAATTAAAAAAAAATAATAACATATTCATGAATATCGCATTGTAGCAAGCTTTCATGAAATACTCACACTTAAAAGTGACAGTTAAATTAGCCTCTGTAAAAATCAGAGTCTATAAGATTGCCCCTGTCACTTATAAAAACCAGGGAAAGACTACATTTTCAGATCTGCTTCCAGCCTTGTAAAGGACTGCAGATCTACTTTCAGAATCATTAAAATGAAAAGTGGGTTTCAGTTGTGGTGAAGTAGAAAGATGTCAGAGGACCTGAAATCTAACTGGACTTTGTTCCTCACTGAATGAATAATCTTAGCCATTTTCATAAAGCCTCATCTGCCTCCTTTATAAAGTGAGGGTAATATCTTCTGTATGGGGGGGGGGGTTCCTAAGATGAAATGAAAGGCTGTGTATAAAGCATCCTGTAAATAGAAAGCCTTGGTAGAATGATTAGAATGTTCATTAGGGTTAGACCCAGAGAAGACACATTTTACTTGAAGCAAGGGGTATAATTTTCCTAAGCACAGAGCTACCCAGGGGAGGGTGTTAGGGAAAGATTGTTAAGAGAGAAGAGAATCCTATTTCTTTGGAGTTTAAGATGAGAGCGCTCATTTCTTAGGGGTATGAGTGAGGCCAGAAATCCAAGTTTCTGTCTCCCCTGGTCCTTTCTCGAGGTCAGCTGTGACCTCCATCCCATTGTTCAATCTTCCCTTTCTAGTCCCCACACCAGAGTTCTTACGGTGGCCTATAAGCTTCCCTGTCCCCAGGCCTATTACCAACCTGACCCCCTTTTCGAATTCTCTCCCTGTCACTCTCCTTCCTCCAGCCACATGGGCCTCCTCACTATGCTTCACACACTCTAGGCAGCACTGTGTTCCCCTTGCCTGGAAAGTGTTCTTCTTTGGGATTTCTGCATGTGGCTCACTCTGTCACCCCCTCAGGTCTCTGTCAAATGTCACCTTTCCAGTGAGGCCTTCTGGGACTCCTCTGTTAAAAACTGCACACTGCTCCCTCTGCTAGTTTTCTGCATTCCCTTTCCTGTCTTATTTTTCCTTCACAGGGCTTATTACCACCTAAAATATTATATATTTTATTTATTTATTTGGTTTACCATCTGTCTTCTGCCATTAGCGTGAAGGTTCTGATAAGGCATGAATTTTTGTCTGCTTTGTTCATGCTGATTCGCTCAGCAGCTAGAAGAGCACCCAGGATACAGGGACGGTGGCTTGTCAAAGGTTGCAGAGCTAGGACTTAGGCTTGCCTCTGCAGGTTCAGTTGGCTTTTATTTCCGTTTCCCTTTGCCTTATGCCATAACTGATTATCCTTTCATTCATTCATTCATTCAACAAACGTTTATTTAGTGCCTTCACTGTATTTGTGAATACAGTGAGGAACAACTCAGAGTCTTTGCCCTCAGGGAGCAAGGAAGACAGATGGTAAGTGAGTATATGAAGTTTCAGGTGGAGGTGAGGGTATAGAAATAAAACTGGGTAAGGGGACTACAGAATGACAGGAGGTGGTTGGGGAAGGCATCACTAGAAGTGACATTGAGTAAAGACCTGGAGAAGGAGAGAGAGCTTTTTGAATCTCTGGGAAATAAAGGTACCAGGCCAAAGGAACTATAGGGCACAGGCTCCATTCTGAAACTGGTGGTTGCCAAAGGGGAGGGGGTTGGGGAGTGGCAAGAGGGGAAGATGGGAGATACAGGCTTCCAGTTACAGAATGAATAAGTCACAACATAGGATAAAGGCACAACAGAGAGAATATAGTCTATGATACTGTAATAGTATTGTATAGGGACAGATGATAGCTACACTTGTGGTGAGCATAGCATAATGTACAAACCTGTTGAATCACTATGTTGTACACCTGAAACTAATGTAACATTGTATGTCAACTATACTCAAATTAAGAAAAAAGTACAATTTGTTCTGGGAGATGTACATCCTAAGTGAGAGGGAATGCCAAAGACAGGTATGAGAAAATTATCTTTTGGTATTTTAGAAACACATTGACAAGTTTGGGATTTTTCTGTACTCATCTTTCTCGGGATGATAATCTTATCATTAGCTACCTCTTCCTGAGTATAGGGACCCTTGAGTCCAGGGGTGTAGTGTGAGGAATGGGTCTTGCCTGAAGAATACCTCTTTGAGTAACTGGTTTTGGTATGGCGGTGGAAGAGCTTCCTTGGGGAAGGATGGTGGTGGAGATGGTGGTTGGAAGGGAAACAGCCTAATAGTGGCTTCACACTCTGCAGGCAGCTTGGAAAGGAGTCCAGTAGAGGAGGAGGAGGAGGCTGGGCCAGGTAAGAAAATCCTCCATGTGTGCCTCAATCAAACTGCAGTCTCCATAGAAAAGTTCTTAAGATGCACAGAGACTGGAATCAGACAGATGACATACATTTTGACTTTGCTAAGCTCTGTGATCTTGGAGAATCCACCATCTATAAACAAGCAGGTCATAGTTCTGCACGGTCACAGTGAGAAGTGCATAAATTGGCATTCATTAATAAAGTGTCTCATCCATGATGTAATGAGCACTGGGTATTATATAAGACTGATGAATCACTGACATCTACCTCTGAGACTAATAATGCATTATATGCTAATTAACTCAGTTTAAATTAAAAAACCCGGGCAGCCCGGGTGGCTCAGCAGTTTAGCGGCACATTCAGCCCAGGGCCTGGTCCTGGGGACCTGGGATCGAGTCCCACGTGAGGCTCCCTGCATGGAGCCTGTTTCTCCCTCTGTCTGTGTCTCTGCCTCTCTCTCTCTGTATCTCTCATGAATAAATAAATAAAATCTTTAAAAAAAATTAAAAAAAAAAACCCCAAACCTTGGAATCTCAAAAAAAGAAGTGCCTTGTCCAGTGGCCTGATACACAGTAGACACTCAGAAAGTGGTAGATATAATACTAAATATTAATCTAAGTGTATCTCATGATCCAATTTCATGAAGATGTTCCTGATGACCTTGTGCCTTTTCTGGACTCCAATCATTGTCACTATCAGTAGAACACATTTATATTGTGGCTCTTTATTCCTTGCTATTTTGTCCTGTTCTCTGGTTCTGTTTCATGAAGTCAGGTGGCATCCCCAGGTTTTCTCTAGCCAAGGGCTAAAAGGCTGATGGATCTGGGGCTGTGGGTTTGTGTACATCTATTGTCAGCTTTGTGCTACTCAGGAGTCCTGCAGGAAAGAACTTGAAAGGAGCATCCAAGGAAAAGGAAGCTTCAAAAGAAAGTAGGCTTCTGCGAAAATAAAGGCTCTGGGTTTGCAGTGAGGCCTCCTCAATCCAATATTATTTGGCTAAAAAAGAAGACACCATTCAAAGATATTCTGGATCCTTCTCTCTTTGGATGCCCCTTATCTTTTCCTTTCAAAGGAGGATGGAATGTACCAGATCAGTGTTTCTTAGACTTCGATTAGTCACATCTCTGAGTTTTTTTCTTCTTTCTTTTGGTCACATCCATTTGTCATATAATTTGCCTAATAGTTTTCTTTAAATTTACTCACTTTTTGACTTTAAATATAATTAAAAGGAAACTTTAAGTCACATGGGTTTGACAACCTAGTTGTTACTATTCTGATATCCATTAAAAGATAGTACAATTAAAATAAAATAAAAGTCTATATACCATGTAAAATATGGTTTGTGCATCCACACTTTGGGAAACATTGGATCATTAGCTCAGGAAACAGAAGACTTAATCTATTAAGAAGACATGGTGAACAAAGGGAGACTAGGGAAATCATTCAGTAACTTCACAGGGAATGTGGATGAACAATTATTTTAGTGAGAAATTTTAAAGCCAATGAAGTATAAGGGCAGGAGCCTGAACTAGTTGAAGTTTCAAAATTTTGTCATGATCTTTCTTTCTTTCTTTCTTTCTTTCTTTCTTTCTTTCTTTCTTTCTTTCTTTCTTTTTCTTTCTTCTCTCCTCTCTTTCAGAATTTTTCTGCCCTGACTGTGCTAGCATAGCTTTGGATCTCTATCTCTTTCTGGATGCAAAACCCTACCCCACTTCTCCCCATAGTGTGAAGTCTGGGAATGGCCAGCCTGCGCTCCTTCCTTTTTTTTTTTTTAAGATTTATTGATTTGTTTTGAGAGAGAGAGAGAGAGAGAACACAGCAAAAGTAGGGGCAGAGGGTGAAAGAGAATCCTGAAGTAGACTCTGTGAGGAGAGCATAGCCCTACATATCTCAATATGCAGAGCTCATTCCCAGGATCCTGAGATCATGACCTGAGCTGAAATCAAGAGTCGGTTGCTTAACCAACTGAGCCACCCAGGTGCCCTTTGCACTCCTTCTTCTCCTTTCCTTAGCCCCCAATGCTATGCCTCCTGCAATCATACACCCAGGCATTCTCCGGAGAGGAGCCCACCCCATCACATTCTTCTGCCACGCTTCTTTGGAGCCTACTTTCACCTTGGAAAACACAAGCTGAATGCCAAGCATCAGGCTAGAGTGTGCTGTCACTTTTCTAGTAGCCAGCTCAGCAGATTAGGGACCATTGATCTCACTGTTAGACTTCCCTCACACCTTTGAAATGGGGTTTTGTATTTGTTTTTTACATTTGATGGCTTAATATTAATATTCACTATCTAACTGGAAGCTGCTGCCTTTTTTTTTTTTTAAAGCAAGACATGGTTGGATTCAAATATCACTTAAATGACATGAAAAGATGACTTCTATGTTGAGTACAATAATTTGACAACTTTAGCATTGATTATTTTATAACAGATAATTAGTGAGTGGCTTCATGTCCTCTTAGTGAGGAAGATGAACCCCATGAGTCCTTAGGGAATTACTCTTGCCTGTGTCTTATAGACTTTAAAGCATTTCTTAGTTGGAAGCATTACACATTCACTTTGTTCTGCTTGGAATCTGGTCTCATTGGGAACCAGAATGTTCCCACATCCTTACTAGTGACCTAGCTTCCATCTGCAACTCAAACAGTTAGAAGCAGATGTTTGGAACTGGTTCCTTTTTTTCTGAAGAGAAATGTAGTGACACCAGTGACCACCCTCTGGCCTCACCCTCTATGGCCAGTGAACTCTTTCTCTCTCAGCCTAAAGAAGGTCAGAGGCCAGTGAACTCTCTCTCTCTCAGCCTAAAGAAGGTCAGAATTATTTATATCTGGAGAACTTTGATAGAATCACAGACTCAGATCAACTTTTTTTTTCCGATCAGCTCTCTCCTTGGGGTTAAGCTAAGCCAAACAATCTGTGGTCTCTCCAGCCTGGACCCGAATCCCACAGATTAGGCAAAATTTTCTGTTTCTCCAGAGCTGTATGGGTTCTTTCACAGCCCAGATTCAATTTTTTTTTACAGACAAACCTCCTCCCAGCTCCTACGGAGGGACTAACCATAGTTCACATCTTCCCCACAGTCCTCCTTGACGCTATTTTGGTGCTATTACCTGATATTTCTGCCCCCTTACATGAAGGACCCCCCCTAAACCCAAAGAACAGACAAATGAGTTACTTACTTGCTTCCACAACCAGGTGAGTTCCTTTTCCAAAGAAGAGCTTATTTGTAACACAGTGATCGAGGCCATTCCAAAAACTTCAGCAGCTCTCCTTGGGCGTTCCTCTTCATATTAGCTTTAGGCCTGGAGGGTCTTTAGGGCTCAGTTCTTAGAAAGATGCCCTCATTGCTTATCCAAATGATTCATGATGATTTAATTAACCATAGGTGGGGTGGGTTTGCTTTTGGGAGGCTGTTGACTGAGGAGTAGGTAGGAGCATGTATTCCTACAGTGAACTTTCTGGTATAGTATGTTTCGTGATATTCTCTGAATTACTTCTTTCTCTTGTTTTAGACTTTTCTCACTCCTAGACCCATGCCTAACTCTCAGTCTTGGAAAACTGGTATTGCCAAGAAGATGAATCTTGGATTCATGACTATTTCCAGAGTCAAAGCCTTCACATTCATTAGTGCTGCTTTACGGACAGAGAGTATGTGTGGCATAACAAGAGGTGACTGGGCATTGTGAAGCACTGATGAGGTTCTGGTGATTTACAGTACAGTCCACTTTTAGAATGAACAACTACGGCTGGAGATTGCTTAAAAACAAATCAGTCTCTCTTGGAATTTGTCTTCTCAAACTGCAAAGCAGAGCACTCTGGCAAATCTCTCCAGGGATTTGGATTCAGAAATTCCATATGAGATGGCTCATATAACTCTTACCATAGAATCAACATGAACCAAGACAACAAACGTTTTTAAAGAAACACTTTTTTTTTTTGTATTCTCCACATGTGGCTATAGAAGCATGTTGAAATGCCAGTTTCATCCAAGGAAGGCAGCAGTGAGTGAGAGGCCAGCAGCTGGGGTCACTTCTCTTGGTTGGGTCGACTTCCTGGTGTCCTTCCTGGGTCCCTGAGCAAAGAGAGGTGGTTTCCTGCAGGGTTCATCCCCTGGGGTATTGTAGGCAAGCTGAGGATTTCCCAGGGAAATGCCACCTTTGGCCCTGCAGTTTTTGTATAGGTCTCTGTGGGTTTTGTAGCACTGTGGGTATCCCTCCAATCACAGTGCTACAGGGCTTTACAAAAACCTCCCGTGGTTTCACTCTATGTGGCGTCTGAGAACCGCTGGGGCCTGATGTTTTCTCCAAGTCAAGCTCCAGCAAGATGAAAGGGTTTTGGCAGTTAGGCTTGCCAACTTGCAACAAGCTTGCCCAGTTGCTTCTGTCTGAGGCTTTTCAGCCTCTTGGCCAGACCTGACCTGGAGCGTGCGACTAGAATGGGCATTCAGAAGGTATCACGTCCATTCCCATCTGTGCCTTCTGGCCAGTCTACTCTCAAATGGTTTCTCATAGAGGAGTTTGTCAGATTTCTGGATGTCTCAAGTGGATTCTACATGCTGTGGTTGGGCTGTGGGTTTGTGGTCAGTGTTATTTCTCCTGTGACCTGCTAAGCCTCTGAATCACCTCTGCCTGTCCCACTTTACACCTGAATAGTGTTATACATTTTACAAAGGGCTTTCATGTAAATTTAAAATTTCATCCTCTCCATTGAGTCCCTAGTGGCTAAATCCAGAGCCAGTAGCCCATATGGTGCTTTGTGTGATGTAGAAAGGGCAAACCTGCTGGGCATATGCAGAGGCACCCCCTCTGGCTCAGGCTTGACAAAGAGATGGCACCTTTGTGCGCTGTATAAAAGCTGTCCCTTTCTCCAGCTGATGCACCTCTCCACCAGGGCCTTGGCTCGGCTGGCAGAGCACAAGCTGAATTTTAGCCCCACTTGACCCCAAGGACTGAGTGCCCTTGTGCAAGGCATGGCCCATGCAACAAGACACAGTGGCTCTGGCTGAATTCAGCGGATGCTTGCTATTCATCTTCTTGTCTGACCTGTGGTTTTCAACAGGTTATTTCCTTTTTGAAAACTCCTCTGGGGCCCTTAACATACTGGTCCCAGTTTGCCTGTGATCTCTGTGACTATTACAATGAAAGCCAGATGACATTATTAAATGATAACCACTTAAGGAGAGTGTGCATTTTGCTGCTGTTGCTATCAAAAGGGCCTGAGATTTTATTTCTTTATTTTTACAAAGATTTTATTTATTTGAGAGAGAGAGAGAGAACAAGTGTGCATAAGCAGGGGAAAGGGGCAGAGGGAAAGGGAGAAGCAGATTCCCTGCTGAGCAGCAGATTCCCTGCTGAGCCCGATGCAGGGCTCAATCCCAGGACCCTGGGATCATGACCTGAGCCCGAAGGCAGACCTTAACTGACTAAACCACCAAGATGCCCCAAAAGGGATAAAGGTTTTAAAAAGATTTCTCTTCACACTCTGTCTAGCTGATCTTATGCAAATTCATGCCTCGATTAAGTTACCACAATTTTACTTATCATCTTTGTGACAACTCCTTCCTACCCTACAACTGCATGCCTGTCCCATAAATTCCAAGTAAATTTGTCTCCATATAGAAAGCCTAAGATTCTTTTGTTGAAAAATAAAACAAAACAAACCCAAACAAACTAAAGAACAAATAGGAAAAAAGGAAAAGAAGAAATGTTATGCTCTCAATAATAATGTAATAGGATGGCTTTGGGCAGAAAGCAAGGAAATGTGGGTCTCATGGGTAGGGCTAGATGAGAACAAGGAACTATAACCTAGACTCGAGTAGAATTGGTTTTAGGTGCTAGGGTTTGAAATGGCAGGAGGTGGGTGGTTACTGTGTTTGTTAATGAACTAGGGTTCTCGTTAACCCATGTGAGACTCACTGACCCATTCCTAGTGCTGGTGTAAGGCTTTCCCAAACAGCCATTAGAAACTGGTTTGAATAGACCTAGTTATAGGAGACAAAAAGTTGGGGAACTTGGAACTCCAAAGTTGGAACTTTGGAACTTCCAACTTGGAACTCCAAAAAACAGTGGAACTTGGGAGTAATACCAAACTTAAACCAGGCAACCTTATGAGTCTGGGGCAGTGAACCTTCAATCCCCTGGCCATGGCAGAGAGATCTGGGGTGATGAATCCTGATGAGAATGTGCCTCTTGTGGCTTCTAATCCTTCACTCCCTCTCTGCAATAGAAGTGTGTGCCCAGGTACTTTGCCCCATGACTTTGCAAGGCCCACTATAAGCAGAGTATACGTCCCACTCTGTTGACTTTGGGGTTTGGCCATACTTTGACTGATAGAATATATGGAAGGGACAGTGTGCTAGTCTAAGCTGAGGCTCCAAGAGATGTCCTATCATGAATTTTCACCAGCACTCCTAAACCTCTTTCTTCTGAAATGAGAAGAGTATACTCCAGGGATCATTGTTGCTTCAGCCTGGGTTCTAGAATGAAGACAAGTAGAGAAGACCTGAATCCAACTCAGGATTGGCAAGTCCTGCTGGACTTGAAGCCAAGTCCAGCTGGACTGCAGAACAGTGAGCAAAAGCAATGTATATTTGCTGTTGTAATCAACTGACAATTTGGGATTGTTATAGATCATAATCACAGCAAGAAATAGCTAATTAATACAGATGCTAAGCCTTGGGAGGATCTCGAATATATAATTATATGCTTGAAATTATTGGTAGCTCTCCATTATCCTCAAGATAAAATGATATGGAGCACAGGCTTTTGTCTACCTACCAGGCCTACATGTACTTTTTTCCACTTGCTCAGCTCACTTAAACTCAGCTGCACTGAACTACTTGCTTCCTAAAAGCACCATGTCATTTCCTACCTCTTTGCCTTTGTCATCTGATTGCTTTTGCCTGAAATGTCCTTCCCTTCTTCTATTCCCCAATTTGGGCCATAACCCACTTCCTTAGATACTATTCATTTTCTGGTCTTATCTATGCTGGTGAATTCCCTGGGAAGACTAGGCTGGGTTAGATACCTTTCTTTTCCCTCCCTGCAACAGAAATGTGCAGAAAAGAGGATCTCTTTTTCATTAGGTAGAGACCCTTGAGAGAAGGGATTTTATCTGGTTCATCTCTGTGTATTCTGGGCCGGCATAGTGCCTGCCTCAGTGAGTGCTCAGAAAGTATCTTCTGAATCCATTCTAAGGAAGAAATTCATCTCACGTTTGGAGAGGATAAGTTAGGAAGTGACGCAGCCATGGCCAGAATCCACATGTTCCCAACTCCAAGTCCTTTGTTTTCTCGCTGGCGCCAGCCTGCCTTACGGAATATTACCTATACTTCTTTAGTGGAGCATAGCAACATTAGTTGTAGGCAAATTGATTTTTAACATTAGCCTAAATTAAGCATCATAGGGAAGATAAGTCTCGTGATTTGCTGCACACCAAGAAATATATTCTAAAGTCACATAGAAATGAGTTTCACCTGATCTACATTCAGATCACATTCTTTTACACTAATGTGAGTAATCAACTACCACTTGTGTCTCTGGAGAGGCACCCTAGATCTGGGGAGACCTGAGTGATCATATATTCACTCCTTTGGGTGTTCAGATGAAAGAGTCTAGAAAGATCCAAAGAGGTTTCACAACTTCACCAAGGTACCCAGTTTCAAAGCAGCGTTCAAGAAATCCAATATCCTGACTCCTAGTCCAATGCTATTTTTTGGTACACTTAGGCAAATATTTAGTCTTCTTTGGTTTCTATTCTGGCATTTATCACTGGGTATCATGTCAGTCCCATAGCTGACCTCCTTCCCTGAAGTGACCGGAGACTAGCCTGGATAACCTGTCATTTTCTTTCTCTCTCTGTGGTTTTACAGTATTGTATGAGATGCCCTTCTGTGGGAAAGGGGAGGAGCAAGCAGACACAGGGAGGGTGTATGCTCAGGTTCAGCTCTTCCTAGAATGAGCCTGGGCCATGTTCTCAGTGCTGGGCAACCTCATTCTCTCTCAGTGGGGAGAGAAACAGAGGAAATGGAAACTGTGTGAAAACTGGGCTTCCATAGTATTGTCTAGTCCCAGCTAAGACCAGGTCCTGTGTTCAGAGACTCCAACCATTTTGAAAAAGTTCATGGGATACCATGGCAAGAAATGAAGTAGAGGTTGGTCAGAGGCAGCCTCCAGGCTTGAAATGTTTGGGATTGTTGACTGTAAACTAGTTTTATTTATCTCCACCCCAGCTCCTGGTATATTGACATATACTCTGACAGTTATAGACAAACTGCAGGGTATTCAAAGGAGAATACCAGGCTGTTGAAGATACTTTATATCATGGACAGGAACGAACAGCTAGAAAACACGGGGGAGTGTAGACTGAAGGAAAAGATACTGGGGGTGTTTGATCATATTCGAATATCTGTCAGGGCAGAGCTGGCTTATAAGAAGGCAGCTGGATTCTCAGGTCTACTTACACATTCCGTCTCTGCAATATGCTGGTTTGGTTAAAAAATATAAGAAAACACTGGCCTTTATGCAGATATATAGTTCGAACGAGATGTTAGTTGCAATATGGAATCTGAAATCATATTAATAAACTTTTTATATTCTGTTAAATCCATTGGTCTAGTTTGCATTTTGGATGAAACTTTCATCCAGGCATGGTTTTGTAACATCATCCATTGGTCATTTGGGAAGTAATTGGTTCACTGATTTAGGCAACTTCCACATGTTAACGCATTTTATTATAGAATATCAAACTATCACAGTTGTTATATCACCATCAGTAGCTTTAAATCAGAAAAGAACTTAAACGTTGAGGGGCTCATGGTGGCTGATACAAGATTTCCTAAACTCTACCTTTGGCTTGAAAGCTTGGATTTTTATCATTAGCAACAACTTTCAGTTGTTTTTCTTGATGTGACAGGCTCAGTTCATTTATTTTCAATATGCCTGCCAAATTCTCAAGTCTGAATAACTATAGTTTATCTGTCAGTTATTTTTTTCAAGCAAAAGTGATGTTTCATGGAAAAAGTGGCTAGTTCAGCTTGCAATTCAACCAATTGTACAAATGTTTTCCCTTGAGATAACTATCATAATTTAGAATGCCACAAAAGTATTTTATGTGTACATAAAATTTTGTGTACCCTTTTTTTGTCACAGAATACCAAAATGACACATATGCAAGAGGCGAGATTTAATACAATTAATAGTTTTTACTGCTTTGTCAATGTTATAGACTGAATTGCGTACTCCCCTCAATTTATATATTGAAGTCCTCTCTTCCAGTACCTCAGAAGAATGTGACTGTATCTAGAGATAGGATTTTTAAAGGTATGATTAAGTTAAAGTGAGGCCATTTGGGTTGGATTAGGATGAGTCCTTAGGGTGGACCCTAATCCAGTCTAACTGGCATTCTTATAAGAAGAGGAAATTTGGACACACAAAAGGAAGGGAGAGCAGGGCTATGAATACAGTGGAAAGACCCTGTGAGAAGGTGGCCATCTACAAGCCAAAGGAAGAGGCCTCAGGAATCAGCTCTGTAGGCACCTTGATCTTGGACTTTCAGCTTCTGAACTATGAGAAAATAGATTTCTGTTTTGTAAACTATGTATGTGGTATTTTATTATGGCAGCCTTGGCAAACTAATACAGTCAATAATACTTTAAAGCAACACTGACTCCCCCCTCCCCCCGCAAATACATGGAGGTAGAGAACACAATGACTACCAACACAGAATTGATGCCCCTATCTTGATCCATGCCAAGGTGCTAGCAGCATCCCCTATCATTGCTTTTGCACTATCAGTGCAAATAGCAACACAATGAAAAGGGCAAGGAATCTTTGGTATTATTGTGAAAATAGTTCTGACCTCATGGACTCCTTGCAAAGGTCTTGGGGACTCTATAGGTCCATGGTCTGCCTGTACTTTGGGAGCTACTTACTGTTTTACATCTATATTTGTGCTGCCAAAGCTGCAGTGGCAACTGGAAGGCCCAAACTTTCTCTATGGCTCCCGCACTCTCGACTTGTTTGCTAGTGATTAGCAGATCAATTGTAGGCTCCCGCACTCTCGACTTGTTTGCTAGTGATTAGCAGATCAATTGTAGCAGATGCTTTGATTGATCAATGAATCTGACCATCAGAATGATGAGCAGCAGCCTCTAGTTCTGTAAAAATGATAAATATGACTCAGATTCTTTGGTTGGATTCTCTAGAGTCAAGGACCATGGATATGCAAGTGATTTGCCACTGGTTTCTTTTTTGGGATGGTACTCTGGGGATCAGATGCTGGATCCAGGATAATTATGCTTTGGTGACAGAGAAAGAGCTCAGTGAAGTGATAGAGTCTGACTACATTGTCTTCAGTACCCATTCAACATTTCTGTGGCAGTGCTTCAGACTTTCCATTAAAAATAATGTTTACTTATTTAATTAGTTTATTTATTTATTGATTAATTGATTTATAGCATTTGAGAGAGGGGAGGGGCAGAAGGAAAGGGAGAGAAATCATCTCAAGCAGAGTCCACCCTGAATGTGGAGCCCAACACAGGGCTTAATTTCATGACCCTGAGATTATGACCTGAATCAAAATCAAGAGTTGGTTGCTGAACTGACTGAGTCACCCAGGTGCCCCCAAGGCAATTCATTCTTAAACATTTCAGCATGCATTTTAAAAAAAATAAAAAACAAAAATATTTTCCTGCATAAGTATAATACTGCTTCCCACCTAATAAAGTTAACAATTCCCTAAAATCATTTAATACCCAGTCCACGATCAAATTTTCCTAATTCTTCCCCGGATGTCCTGTACAGATGGTTTTTAAAAACAGGAATCCCATTAAAGATTATGCATTTCATTTGGTGCTAAATGTTTTATGTTTCTTTAATATGTGTTTGTCCTCCTTCCACTGCTTTCCCTCCACTGTATGTCTTTTTCTTCCCATAACATTGATTATCGAAGGGATGAGTCCTGTTGTCCTGTAGAATATCTCACCTTCTGGATTAGTCTCATTGTTTCTTTGTGGAATCCTGTATTTTGTACTTCTAGCTCCCTCATCTTTTTTTAGACCTAAAAATTGGATTAGGTTTATTTACTCATTTGGGGCAGGAATACTGTATGGTGATGCTGTGTCTTGTGTACTACATCATGTTAAGATGGACATGATGACTCAATGAGGCTAAAATTGATCCCTAGGATAAGACGGTGACAGAAAAAATATCTACCTTTTGCAAAGTTACACATTCCCATTGCGACCAGCAGGTAATCTGAAAATTTTAAAGTGTTTTAGGTGTTTTTTTTTTTGGCTTGATATATTTTTTTCTGCATGATTTCATACATGGAGCGGGAGGCTCATCCTATTTCTTCTTTCTGTGGCTGTGAGTGCCTCCAGTCTGCTATACCAGAAAGAAATGTTAAAACTCATCACTCTATGCTGAAAAATTTGTATCTATAAGAATTTGCTCTTTTAGAAAATAGGCAAAACTGAGAATTTCATTAAGTGTTCTCTCTGTGAATTGTTTATATTCCCTGAAAATGGGCTCTTCTGATTTTATTTTGATTGAGTTGATGTATTTTATCCTTTAAGCCATAAGCCTTGTTATTTTGCACAACCTGGAAGGAAGTCTGGGTATAATTTTATTCTCCTCTGCGTTGCTTTTGCTCTTCTAGACATAAAAAGAGAAATTGGACTTGGTGTGCTAACTGGTGATTGTAATCCCAGGATGAAGAGATTAATCCCTATGCTCTTGGATCAAACATATGCAGGGTCAAGAGAAGAGTGAAGGAGAGTCCAGGACTCGTAAGCTCTCAGATCTATGGTATTAACATTGACTGATCCTCTGAAGTGAACAGAAGTATTGCCTGGTTCCCGGGAAATATCTTTCAAAAACACACAGTTTAGGTGGGTAGGGATAAATTGTGTCTTTGCTTGGTGATGAGGAAACTGCTTGGTGGCATTCCGTCACAGAAGGAGATTCCTTGACTCTGAAATAACATTCCCGATTGTGCTAGATCTTTCAGTATCTTCAAAGACCAGCTCAGGATTCATCTCCAAGATCATTTCCCAGCTAACTCTACCTGCAAAATTTCCCCTGCCACCATCTGTTTGCTTACTTGTGACTTTCTGATAATTCAGGTTTTATTATGAAAAGTCCATATTCTCCATCACATCCCTTGGCCATTTGTCCAGGACGGCCTGATAGCAACCTCCTAGCCACCCCTACTTCCTCATTCCACAGTCTGTCATTTGAACAAGACACATGAACTGTTAAGATTTGGGGATTTGGTGTCAGAGGTTCATCTCATGGATCTGCTTCTGGTTCTTTAAAAAAAAAGGACTCTATAAGCATGTCATATTCCAAGGAAGTGAAATTCAATTCATAACAATCACTTTCCAAGCGCTTGTTTTATTTTGTACTAGGCATGGAGCTCTTTGAAGGGAGAAATTTTGTAAATCAGTCAGACACAGATTCACCTGGGTTCATCATTTACAAGTGTGAGACCCAGCAGCCAGGCTCACAGCCAGTGTTAGTTCTGTTCACTTCTTCCCCGGTATTTTACACTGCACAAGGATATTTAATAAATGTTATTAAAATATGTGGTTGGGGTTATTTATCACTGATAACTTTGGTGATTCTTGCCCACATTCTGGAATGATTGTAGTAGGTGATATGGAGTAAATCTCTAAAGAAAGGAGTCGGGGCTCGGCGACGCGCGGGGGGTGGTCACGCCAGCGCCCCTCGCCGGCCCGGCCCTGCCCCTCTGATGCCTCGCTCCTGCGCGGCGATTTGCTGTAAGAACCATCAGGGTCGAAAGCTGAGTTTTTACCCGTTTCCTCTACATGACAAGGAAAGACTCGAAAAATGGTTAAAGAATATGAAACGAGATTCATGGGTACCCGGGAAATACCAGTTCCTGTGTAGTGACCATTTTACTCCTGACTCTCTTGACATCAGATGGGGTATTTGATATTTGAAACAAACTGCAATTCCAACAATATTTTCTTTGCCTGAAGACGATCAGGACAAAGACCCTTCAAAAAAAAAAAAAATCTCAGAAGAAAAAATTAGATGATGAGAAAGAAGTGTGCCTAAAAGCCAACTCACAAGAATCATTTGCTTCAAATGAGTTAAAGAAAAATACAGTTAATACAAATATCCTCCCTGAACACACAGAATTACGTAATTCATCTACTTTGGTGAAGCCACCAGCTCCCAAACCAGAATGTATACAAAATAACATATTAACTCTTAATCTGCTTAAACAGGATATTGGAATACCCGTATCTACCTTGGAAACTTCAGTTACCCAAGACATAGATATGGGTGGTTTTCACACATCTTTTGAGAATCTAAATTCTACAACTATTACCTTGACAACTTCAAACTCAGAAGATGTTCAGCCGTCTTTGGAAACCCAAGAAGTGTTTGAAATAACTGCGAATCATCTTGCTAACCCAAACTTTACAAATAATTCCATGGAAATTAAGTCTGCACAGGAAAGTCCATTTTTACTCAGCACAATTACTCAAACAGTCGAAGAGTTAAATACAAATAAAGAATCTGTTATTGCCATTTTTGTACCCACAGAAAATTCCAAACCAATTAATGCTTTTGTATCTGCTGAAAAAGAAACTGTGGAAATGGAAGATCTAGACATTGAAGACTCCTTATATAAGGATGTAGACTATGAGACAGAAGTTTTACAAATTGAACATTCTTACTGCAGACAAGATATAAATAAGGAACATCTTTAGCAGAAAGTTTCTAAACTACATTCAAAGATAACTTCTCGAGCTACAAGAACAACAAACTCTTGGAAGATTGAAGTCTTTGGAAGCTCCTATAAGTCAGCTAAAACAAGAAAACTGGCTATCTGAAGAAAATGTCAAGATTATAGAAAATCATTTCACAACATATGAAGTTACCATGATATAAAGTGTAAAGAGTTTAACACTATGACTTTTATATAAGCTTTTTGCAGCCAAACTAAATTATATGTAACTTTTTCCGGTATAAAGTTCTCATCTTAAGCTAAGAAAATGTTCTAATGTTAAAAACTGCATCCCATTCTTGTAGTGTTCATTATTAAGAAAAACAAGGGAGTTGTTGGACTGTAGAGAAGAAGTTTCACCACTTGGTAATCTTCTAAATTAAAGTTAAAATAGAGTGAATAAATAATATGATTCATAAAATGGGAGAACATGGAGATCGTGAAAGGAGCCCAGAAGAGAAATCAGGCTTGGATATCAGTGCCAGTTCTACCTTTGGCATGTGATTTGGGCGAAATTACTTTGGAACCTCAGTCTGTAATCTGTACAATAAGGGCACTTACAAAATCTAGTCTGTTTATAGTTCCTTTCCTTTCTATTAAGATACTTTTTTAATAGAACAACTTTTTGGTAAGGTAATACATACTTACATAATACTAGATGTTGGCTAGTATTTGATGTTATTTGCTATTGGATTATCCTCAGAATTGAATTCTGTGGTATTTGACTTGTTGACTATAGTTATTTGTAATAATAGTACTCCTTTTATAATTTTATTCCACTTGAGTGATAATAACCATTAGTCCGGTTCATAGGAGAGGTACTTTAAACTTAAAAGAATATGTATTTCAATACCCTATATGTAGCTGACCATCATAATACATAGTCAGGTAATCTCCTTAACATTCTATATTTAAGGTTATAATTTATAAACCAAAAATTGTAAATCATAACTTATATCTATTTAATGTGTAGCTTTTTTAAATGTGTGCTTTTGTCATTTTTAAATTCCAGAATGATAGAGTATTCTTTAATATTATACATGCCCACTTATATATATGTATTTTATTAAAATTTATAAGCAAGAAACTGTAGATCTGGAGTGATCTTAGACAAGCAAGAAAGGAATGATGGTGATGTAAATAAAAATATTGCCTATATCCATGAGACTTTTTTTTAAATGTGAAAAAGACAGTGGGAACAACAGAAATGTAGAAAATAATGATTTAAAATTGACAGTTAATATAATTGAATATGTTACTGATTATAGTATTGAGCAAGTTCCTATCAGTTCTTATCACACTTTACCTTGCCTTTTTCATAAAAAAATACTACTACTTAATCTCAAAGGAGTGTTTTGAGAATTCAATGAAGTAACATGTTTTTGGTTCTGGAAAATAGGAGGTGCTCAATAAACATTAGTTGACTGCACAGCAGATAGTATTCTTACTGTTTTGTAAATTCATAGTGATTATTTTTGACCACACTTTATTTTTTTCAAGCTAATACAATTCATTGGTATTATATAAATATGTATCTTAAATATGAAAAGTTGATTTATTGGTATCTTTATTATGGGAGAAAAAAACCATAGATTTTTGCATAAATTATGTACAGATAATTGGTAGAATTAATGTATTTAAGTATTCCCATGCTCCATTTTACAATACTTATTTGAAATAATTACTGCTTCTTACCATATATGATTCTCTGTGATTTGCTTCATCCTGTGTTCTAGCCACACTGACTACTTAGCATTTTCCAAACATACCATACAGGTGACTTTCTTCATGTTTATTTTATTCCCTAAATTCAACCAGTCAAAATTATAGCTTTGATTGAATTTTGTCTCCCTTTTCCCAGTCAAAATTGTTTCCTGTCTACTCCTACAGAAAACAAAACAGCTTTGTTTTATAATACTGTAACAGCATCTGCCTTATATATTTTTTATATCATATTTATGGATGTTCTTTTGACTAGATTGTAAGCTCTTTAAAGCAGAATTTTCATGAATTACTTGTTTCTCTGACAGTGTAATTCACTCAATAAATGTTTGGATGAAAAAAAAAAAAAGAAAGAAAGAAAGGAGTCGGGGGAATGGGGGCAATAAAGCTCATGCATTAGTTTCCCCCAGACACTCAGAGGACTCCTCCTGATACTGAGACATACGTAGGGGATTACAACTGGGTGTTTTTGAATAAAGGCTTAAAGCACTTCAATCTCCGTGGTAGCCCATCACAGTGAAAAACAGCAAAACAAAAACCCTCTTCCTTTCTCCCTTTCCTTGGCACTTTGCCACCCAGAATACCTCAGTTTCCTTTCACCGTGCTGTTATTGTGGTTAATTGCTGTAAAACTCAGAGGCACAAAATGATTACAGTCAAAAAAATCAATAAAATACTAAGAACCTGGGAAAAAATGGACAAAGGACAAATAAAGAAAGTTAGTCAGTGCTTAACAAACTTAGAAAAATAATTTAACCTTCTACTAATAGAAAACGTAAAGAAAGCATTAAAAAACCATTTTTTCCTGACAGATATTTAAACAACATTTTTGTTAGAAAAGGTGATGTTCCCAGTGCTGGCAAGATGTTGGTAATGATATAAATAGTTATTTTTTTATTGGAAGCTAATTATTTAATATCAAGAGGGTGGAAATATTCATGCTAGTTTGAGGAAATCTTTCCACTTTGAGGAATTCACTGTGGGAAAATGCTATGTATGAATATAAAGTGAGGGTTATTATCCTCAGAGAAGAGAGAGTGCCTTATATTTGATTCCTTACAACAATTTTAAAAGACAGTATATATGATGCTTTTACACAATTTTATTTTGTATAGTTGAGTACAGTTTAGTGAAGACACATTAACCTAGAACCATCTCAATCAATGCTAGTTCATGGCTCATCAACAGATGAGATTAGTGAAAGAGGTAAGTAATTTAACAAGGATTTAGTACTTATTTTAGCAATTATTCTTGAGAATGTGAATGTTTTATGAATAGGTATCATGGTTCCAAATTTTTTTTTTCCAAAATGTTTCAGTGATAGTTTCGTATATGGATTCATAATATGCTTTAACTCAAACAACTTACACGAATGATTTTGATATACTCTGGAAAAATGTTTGAAGATTAAAAGAAGCAGCTCTACTGAAGACAAATACATTGATTTGAGATGCTTGTGGAGAATTTGAATAGAATTTTATGAATTATGTGGATGGAAAAAAACAGTATTTCAATATGAATATACTATGTCATAAAATATGTGATTTTAAATATTTACATGTAACTAAATTAATACAGTAAACATTTTAAAGTAGAATTTGACAATTTCAGCTACAACCCTAAGGGTTTATATATCCAAGCTGGCTAAAAATCTTTATTTTGAATCCTCTAAATAGGGAAAACGAGGACTACTTCAGATTCACATATAAACAAACTTTATATATGTATATTTTTTTAAAGTTTAAAAAAATTTTTTTTTTATGATAGTCACACAGGGAGAGAGAGAGAGAAAGGCAGAGACATAGGCAGAGGGAGAAGCAGGCTCCATGCACCGGGAGCCCGACGTGGGATTCGATCCCTGGTCTCCAGGATCGTGCCCTGGGCCCAAGGCAGGTGCTAAACCGCTGAGCCACCCAGGGATTCCCACATATATGCTAATTTTAAATAATGAAAAGTTACATACAGATATGGTCATTACAGCATTTTAATATTAAGAAAAATGTAGAAGCCCTCTAAATTTTCAATCATAAGAGAACTGATTAAGTAAACCCTAGTATGTTTCCAGACATTAATGTAGTTCACTAAAAATACTCATTAGGAAGATATCAGCTAACATAAAGAATTGATCACATAATGTTAAAAAAAAAGATATAAATGTGTATATGGAGTATGATTACTTATACAGAGTAATAATCTATACGTTGAAAGAGAAAACTGGGAAGGAGTGTTCCAACATAATAGCTGCAGTTGCTTTTTGATAGTGGTCCTGATATTCTTTCAACATAGACTTTTGTCAGGAATTCTAGGGAGGAAAAAGAGTTCATGTCATTGAGTTCTAGCCCAACCAGATTGTAAGCCACTTTCCCAGCACAGGCATCCACCTGAACCCACTCTGTGACAGGGATGTTTGTTTCCCTGCTGAATGGTTGTGAAGCTATTCCCGCTATTGACATAAATATGGATTTTTCCTCTTTGCCCCAGTTCTGCCCTCCGCTGCATGCTTTTCTACATGGGCAAGTTGATGTTCTCTGTGTGCTCCAGCTGGGCCTCTTCTGGGACATATGGGAGGAGACAGGCCTGCTCCGGGAGACTCCAGACTCGCCTTGAATGATCCACACTAAGCTTCCAAACAGAGAACAAATTTCCATCTTTCATTTTGAGCAGTGTTCCTGAGTTTTGAAAATTTCACCTCGGTTGTGTTAGTCTTTAGCTATTATCCCTATTAACATACAATGCTTCCTCCCTCTCACTCGAACCTGAGAAAATCCAAAGCCTCCATCTATTTTTTTGTCACTCACTAAATAGTGTGAATTGGTTTCAGATCCTTTCTTGATAACAAGTTTTGATGGGAATAGAACAAAAGCATATGAGGAATGTGATGGGGAGGAGGACCCAAGGAAAAGACACAGAAAGATGAGAATGGGGGAACCATGGATGCCCTACACTCCAGTTTGCAGAGGGCTGCCAGGGGCAGCCTCCCTTAGCTATCACCAAGACTTTGGATTATTCAGACCACAGCTAAGCACTTTACTGGGCAGGGTGGGGAGGGTGGATTCTAGAGGATTGAAGCCTTCTGCATTTCTTGAATGCTCACATTTTCTTTCAGCGACCCTAAGAAAAATATCCTAATACCAACCTTTATATTTTTTGGGGAAGATCGGGTTAATATCAATTCAAGTGACTAAATACTCTTGCATCAACAACAGTATTTTATCTGGTACTAATGTTTCTTGTTTCTTTCCTTGCACTCTGTCCCTGTCCATCTTATTTTTCTTAGCTTTACTGAGTAGGCAGTGCACAGTAAGGACCATTTTTCTTGGTATAAAAAAATAGTAAAATCTACAAACTTAGGGAAATCCAGGGTACAGTCTATTACAGACAGTTGAAGTACAAGTAAACGACCATGTGAGGCTTGGCACAAACTAGTATTGACACTCTAAATGACAGAATTCCTTTCCCATTGTCTTGCAAGTGGAGAGAGGAAAGGTCCTGTTTTTCATGGCTTTGAATACCTATCCAGAGAGTGATCACCTCACGGGATTTGGAGAGTGGGATCAGCAAGGTCAATGATAAGAAGGCATTGTCAAAGTTTTGGATAGATTTGCAGGTTTTCCTTAGGTCCGTGTAAATCTGTAATACCTACTTTCCTATGATTCCCTTAATTCCCAGCCTTCTTAAATCTTAGTAAACCCAGTATTCTTAATTCCCAAAGGAAGCATCTCTAAAGATGCTCGAGACAAAGTTTCCCAGTCTCTCTTTGCGCAGGTGCTAGATGATTGTTGGGATCATGAGTATGGGAATTTCTAAGAAGCTGATTCTCATGCCCTGCCCTGGGTAGTTGGCGGTTATGACTCACATCTGCTGTGAACTGGCCCAAAGCCAGTGGCTTTTGTTCTCTGAATTGAAAAGGAACTCAGAAGTGGGGTGTTAGGGGGGTACAGGGAACCACAGGATGTGGATATTCTGGGTCTTCCATGCCTCATAAAGAAGATGCATCTGTTGGATTAAACAGCTGGTAGAAGACTGAATCAGCAGTGGATATGAGCAGTTTCCTGGCATCCAGGTCCCACCAGTCCCACTACTTTCTACCTCTCTCCCTTAGAACATGGGCTTTTCCAGGTTTATTAGCCAATCTGTGTAGTCAGTTCTGACTATTGAGATCAGTGTGATGGTATGAACAATGCTGAACGAAGAGATCCTTCCTCCAGATGTGATGGAGACCAGCTGGTGTGGGGCGTGGAAGCCAAAAAGCCATGGCAGAGCCATCTTAACCCTTCCTGGCAAACAATCTATCCAGAGAGAAAGTCACTGTAGGAAGAAAGTTGCTCTATTATTTTTCTCATTAAAATAGAGGTTAATAAATCTCAGTGCAAAATCATCTCCCCATTTCCTACAATCAATCTGCACTGATAGATGAGTTAATTAGTGTATGTAGGGTAGATCTTTACTTTTCATCACTGAATTCTCTTAGTGCAGAAACAATGTTCAGGACCTAGGAGAAATATATCCAAATGGAATATAAGTGATTAGAACCCTGCTTTATACATAGATAGCTCTTGGAGTCTTTGCATTGGAGAAAGGGGAAAGTCTTACTCTGGAGTCAAAGTCACTTACTTTACCTTAAGCCTCCAGACTAACACAAGAGTATGTTGACTTTTTCTAGGTTTCTTTGGGTGGACTAGATGTGCTGTAAGTACACAGTAGAATGAGTTATGATATTAGGAGGACAAATTCAGACCAGAGAGTGGGAGTTGTCTAAGGTGACAATGCTTCTTTCTTCCAATGAAGGCAATGAAGCTCCTATTATAGTACACAGAACTGGTGCATTCAAGCCGTTGCCTTATAGCTTCAGAGGATCCATATATCCTGTAGAATCTAAGATTTAGTTTCTGAGCTTTTATAAGGATGATATGCAGATAGCTCAAACTTTTCCTTTCAATTCATGTGGCAAATTACAGTGATGAAGTAGTTGGTCCTGGATTTAGGTAGAAACTGCCAAGTCTTTCTGAGTTAGGTGCCTTCTAGAGTCATCAATGGAGTGCAGGCTCTGTCCCCCAAATGGTGCTCCAGGAACAGAGCTCTGAGAAAAATGCCCACAAATGGCGCAAGGTGGAGCTAACTTTCCAGAAATGCATGGCATGTGTGGGGTGAGGGTGGGGTGAGGGTAGGGCTGAGAAACAGGAACAGGAATAGGAAGGGACCTGGTTTGCTTCATTTTCCTGTTGAGATGCAAATGTTATGGGAACAATTAACTTGTGGGGTATAAGGCTCGGGGATGAGAGACGCTAGGAGGAAAAACCGAGAGGTGGAAAGTTATAGAGCAGCAACACTCTTGTGTGTAGACTTCATTTTTTTTTATCATTTGTTTTTATTGAAGTTCGATTTGCCAACATATAGTATAACACCCAGTGCTCATCCCATCAAGTGCCCTCCTCAGTGCCCATCACCCAGTTACTCCCACCCCCCATCTACCTCCCCTTCCACAACCCTTTGTTCATGGCCCAGAGTTAGGAGTCTCTTATAGTTTGTCTCCCTTTCTAATTTTCCCCACTCAGTTCCCTTTGACAGATGAATGGATAAAGAAGATGTGGTCTATATATACAATGGAATACTACTCAGCCATTAGAAAGGATGAATATCCACCATTTGCTTCGATGTGGATGGAACTGGAGGGTATTATGCTGAGTGAAGTAAGTCAATCAGAGAAGAACAATCATCATATGGTTTCACTCATATGGGGAATTTAAGAAATAGTGAAAGGGATTATAAGGGAAAGGAGGGGAAATGTTACCAATAGATTTCAAAGAAGAAAGTATGATGTTATAAAGAGGAGCAAACTTAGAGAAAGATGCTTAGAAATTGATGCTGTGAGAGACATTAAGTGAATGATTGGTATGAAACAAGAATTCAGAGAGCAGTTTGTACTAATGTTGGACTGTTCCAAGGTTATCCAAGCTTGAACTCTTTGCTCCTGATAGCTGCCTGGGTTAAGAGAAATGAGAGAGAAAATCTCTATAGAGATTTCTGAAGAAATTAAAAAAATTAACTCGTACATTGACCTTGTGATGGGAATAAGGATGCACAAAAAAGCTCTTTGGGAGTTAGCTTCAGAAGAGAAATACTAAATAATGCAAATAAGCCCAGAGCATTTATGGAAAAAGAGAAAATTCCATGCACAGAGAATGGTCAGATTTAACTTAATATGGAACATATAATTTTCCATTAGAATATTGGTGACAGCATTTCAGTAAACTTGGGTCTGGATGCCTTGTGTTGAATAAACATGGCAGCTGGTATTCTGTATAAGTTCAATCAGGGAGACACAAGGGACAATTCTTTGTTTAACAGAACCTCTGTTCTGGCTCAAGAAACACATTGAGATGTCTTGTGTTTTCTAGGTCTTTTGATTGTGAATGCTGTTCAGGGCTGTTTTCATATCTGAAGGGCTTGCCTTTTTCACCATGTGTATGTATGATGTGGGACAACCTGTGTTGGAGAAACACATGACTTATTTGCAAGCTTTGCCTAAGACCTAATTAATATCCATACCTCAGGTAGCTTACAAGATTGGATTCCAAGGCTATGATATACGAATATAGACTTCCCGTCTTTTTCTTACTGTCCCAAAATATAATCAGATAATCCTCTGTCTGGTTACTTGGGAGCCAAGCTACTTTCTTGCAGAAACACTCTAAAGAGTTTCTTTAGAAAATCTAGGGAAGTGTAAGTCAAAAGACAAGCTATAGCCTGAAGCCCAGGCTGCTGACTTGAGGACAGATGGGAGAATGTTAACAGCCAAGAAATATGAGGTCTTTGGCTCCTTTCCCAGAACTGCCAGGCTAAGACCTTGGCAGAGACTCAACAGGAAACTGAACTCTATTTGCATATCCTTTTATACATGGGAGATTAAAAGCTTCAACCTTGAGCGATCACAGTTTTTGAGAATCATGATGAGGCATTAAAGAGAAGGAGGAGTGTCTCAAGGGAGGTGAGCTGGAGGCGAACCAAGGTAGGTGTGAGGTTAGCAATGACTTTCAATCCCCTTTGATTAACCATGAGTGTATTTCATTTTGTTCTTTTTAAAAATTTTTTATCCTTATGGGGTCACATAAAGGAATCCTCTAGGCAGAAATCTGTGCTTCCCAATCTTGGGAATCTGCCAAATTTGATATCTTTTGTCCCATGGCTTCTTCCTTCTCTCTCTTGCTGGGGAGGGGCTTATAGTTTGTTGTTAGTGGTGCTGAAAGAACGGTAGAGATCATCTAATATAAACTCTTTATTGTACAGATGAGATTCTGAGGCTTGAAGAGGTTAACTGATTTATCTAAAGTTACACGAAAAGAAGTAAGAATTCTGACTCTCATTTTTTTTTTCAACAGGCTGCTAGCTCGTCTTAGCCGGTGGAAGTTTCCCCAGATCTCAGGTAGCTTCTTTCCAGCATGTGATTTGGCACAGGTACCCTTCACGATCTTCTTCCTTCAGAACATGCATTTCTGGCAAGAGAATAGCTTTTGATTTCCCTAGCTTTTCTTTCCAGATCCCCTAGATAAAGTCCCTATAGTTCTTTAATGGAAGAGGCTAGAGCACTGAAATGGGTATGGGGATATTTATCATTGGGATTCATTCGGGGAAACTGGGCTTTCTTGGCCAAGTACTGTAGTGCAAATTAACCCCATGCAGACAGCATGGTCAACATGATGACGGACAAACGTCACTCTTCACACCTTAATTACTTTACCCCACTTTATAGGTTCCTTTGTAAAGGTGGGAAAGATCTCTTGATTCCTAAAATGGTGCATTAAATGTACTCTAAGACTGGGGAGGCCCTGCGGGAGCATACCCTCAAAGAAGGCAGAGCTTTCTGAAGATTGAGAATTCAGAGACTGGACCTCTGGAAAAGGGGAAGCACTGATAAGAATTGTAAGACACAGACCTCATTCTACCTCAAAAAAATGATGACTCTTGCATTTACCAGAAAGGACCAGTACAAGGAAGGTCAGCTGAGGCAGGCAACACAGGCTGGAGACTGAGGCGGAAAAGTGCCAACAGACATTGGCTTCCACATCATACACAGAAGCTATCGGTCCTAGACGCAAAATGTGAAGGTAGAATCGTGGGCTCCCAATAGGAGATAGTTCTGCCTTCCTTGTATAGAGTAAAGCCTACTGCAGCCAAAAAAGACTCAGGGAGGGTACTGGCCCACTTTTTTGCCCACAGATATTATTTAAGAAATCGCTTTTAATAAGCTTTTTAATAATCAGGAAAAGAAGACTCCTGACTTGTGGTACCTGTGAAGGCAGGCTTCCTGGGCTTGTGTCCAAGCTCAGCCACTCACCAGCAGTATGACCTTGGGCAAAGCCTTATAACCTCTCCTTGCTTCAATGCCTCCATTTGTGAAATAAGGATTATAAGGGGAATGGCTTGTTGTGAAGATCAAACAAATTAAGACCTATACACTATGTTGAACAGTGACTTGCATATAGAAAAGTACCCCATCACTGTAGGCCATCAATTATTATTACTGGTACCTTTTTACAGTTGTTGATGATTTTCAATTCAAGGAGCTCTTCATTTTTAACTTCTTTTTGCTGAAATCTCAGAATGTTTTCTCTTTTTCTTAGTTCCTGGGAAATGAGGACAACCAATCTTAGAGTCATAGAGAGTAAGAACTGAAAGGGACCTCAGGTTGCATCAGTTCCAGCTTCTTCACCTTCTATAAGTGAGCCTGGGGAAGCAAAGTGATGGGTTCAAGTCTTCACAGGGCAGAACTAGGTTTTGAACACAGGCTGCAGTCTAGTGGGTTTCTTTTCCATTGTCTAATAACACTTCACATGCCACAATTCAACACTGTTTAATTTTTCTAAGACTTACTCAGGATAACTCAGGAACATGCCAGGCCTGTGACCCTGGGGGAGGATCTGACCAGTGCTGGGTGTCATATTGTCATTCTTACAATCTCACAGCACCTACTTGGTTTTCTCTTCCCTAACAGCAATGTCATATTGTTGGCTTGCATTTATTTTGGGGGAAAAAGAAAAGGAGGGGAGAATTTGTGTCTGAATGGAAGGCTCTAGTCATAGATCCATCCATTCCTTAGCAGAGAGGATCAGAGACATTGTGTAGGGACAAAGGGCAGAGAGTGATGAGCAGGGTCCCTAAGGAGTGGAGCTTACTTAGGTTGAGATGAGTGAGGGGGAAGCCCAGCCTTTTTTCTGACAGGGTAGACTTGGGCTGTGTTTCCTTGGTGTTGTTCCTGTGGGTGCTTATTTTCCTTCTCACTGCCTCTGAGTAATATTGCTCACTTTGTCAGGTGGCAAGTGAAGATGGAAACCAACTCTGGGACCAATCCTGAGACTTGCGGTCCTAGCACACCCAGAAGCCCCGGAGGGTGAATCCTTAAAGCTTTGTGGGGAATTGAAAAGACACTCCACAGTTATTCCAAATTCCCCAAGTTCATATTTCCCTGGCTTCCTGGTGATGAGGAAAAATCAAGAACCTCAGTGAGGTGAACATATGTTTTGTTTAGCTTCTCTGTCTATTGGGACCATTTTTTTTGGAAGATACATCAATCTGCAAGTATAGATGAGGCTGCAGATCCTTTCCGAGGGATGCTGGTTTAGGGTCCTCTTGGATACTATCAAGAGAAATGCATCATCTGATTTGTATACTTTCCTTTTACGATCAGGAGGAGATATTCATCAACCCAAAGAATGTGGTCACATAATTAGGGACAGAAGGCAAATAGCTTGGCATTACATGTCCCATATTCCATTTACCAATGGTTCTGCCATTTTCCTTTTCTAAGTTTTCCAAGTTTTGACCTTTGCAGGATGGCTTCCTCTCCACTTTGTACTGTTTAATGGAATTTCATCACTGGGTCTTGAAAAATGAAATTCTCAACTGTTAGTGAGAGAGCTCTCAGCAAGGGGGAAGGAAAGACTGTTGCCTATTCCTCCAGGCTACAGAAAAGCTGGTACTATGGGTCACAAACCTGGGCATGAAAATATCATTTCTAGCCTAAAAGTCTGGCAAACACTCAGACTTAATATTTCTCTCCCGGTTCTCCCTAGGGCCTTTATTGAAATGTTATCTTCTCATTGCAGCTTTTCTCGACCACCTGAGTTAAAGTGGTTATCTACCCCTCAGATCCCTGGAAACACCCCCACTCTATTCCTGTGAGTCTTCTCCACAAGTGCCACCATCTAACATATAACTTCTCTTCCTTTTTGTTTATTTTCACTAAAATAAACTCAAGAGCTTTTGAGTACCATATTCCCAGTGTATCTAGCCAAGTACCCGGCCCATAGTAGGCACTTAATAAATTGTGATGGATGTTGTCACATCCTATGAAAGTAACTTCTTCCTTTAAAACCCTAGACTTTGAGTCGGTCTTCCTTCTTAATAATTTGTTGCCCTAGTAATATATTTATACTGACATTTCTTTCTCCAAAAGTTACAAATACTCACGAGGTTTTGCCCTTAAGCTAGAAAAAAGATAATTTAAACTTCCCTATTCTCCCACATGGATGCAGGTAAATAAAAAGCTTACAGCTATTAGATTTCTTATTTAAACACAGAGTTTGGGAAGCTGCCGTGTTGACATTAGCACAGGCAATTGCGTTTTGGCTTGATTTCCTTGGTCCTGTCACCAAATCCTTTTCTTATGGAGCGCACAAGCTGGGTGGTGGCCGTGCTCCACTGGCTGACTAATGCCTTGGGAGCCTATGAGCATCCAGGGTGTCCTTGAGCATCCAAAGAATTCCTTCAGGAGTTGATAGGCGCTACTCTACACTGTTGCCATTCATAATGTATGTGTTTGTGTATGTGTAAATTGCTAAAAAAACAAACAAACAAACAAAAACAAAAACAAAAAAACCACCCCCAAGGACTCTGCATTCTTGAAGAATACCAAAATCATTTGGTGGTAGTGGTTGTGGCAGAGGTAGGGGGCAGGGAGTTAGGAATTGCTCTTTTGAGAACCAGAAATGATAGATCTCAAGCCCTTTTGCTCTCTTCATTTGAAGGATAAGTCAATAAAAATAGAAGTGACAAATTCAGACACTTTGCTGCACAGTAGAGATATCTATGGATGGTAAAGTTGGCCATCCTGTGGATCTGCCAGAGACCCATAGAATTTCTCAAGTTCTCTTCACATTACCCCCAGACCCCTGTAGCTGCCATTCTAGGCAGGTCCCTGAGAAGGAAAGGAGAAGGCAGCGGGTCCATTGGTACCCCAGAAACTCTAAGGGAGTCAACAAGATATTATATTGACAAGCATCAGGACGAAGGAATATGTGAGTTCATTTCCTGTGTTTTGGCCTGGGGGAAAAGCTGCTGACCTAGGGATGGGCTCAGGAGTGCAAGTGGCAGGGGCCTGTTATCTCCCCTGGGTAATAGCTGTCCTCCTTCAGCTAGAGGGGTGAGGCATTTCAGGAGAACAGCCTGGAAGCTGAAATTACAACTGGTGTTTTAAAGCAAGGAAGGGAGAGATGGGAGGTGGAATGTGTTTGATATACCCTCTTCTGGAGACTGGACAAGGAGTCAGAGACAATGTCTGTAGCTCTAGACGACTAGGCATCACACACCTGTTGCCAGCTGTTCTTTCACTCAGATAGTGTTATAGGTGATGCATTTCATCAGTAGATCCCCCAACCCCTCGCCCAGTGCCAGCACCATCAGCCTTCAACTCAGACCCCAATCCTGGCTCTGCTTCTGTGACCTTAGGTCAGCCACCCAGTCTCTCTGAGGCTCAGTATCTGTAAAACACAACTGACAGTAATGACCCCATGGGATTGGCGGAAGGATTAAGTGAGTCCACATCTGCAAAGCGGCTGCATGTTATCCGCCCTCAGTAACTGAATTCACTTTCTCCCTGATGATCCCATTTTATCATCTGCCCTTGTGATGAGTAACATCTACTGAATAGCTACTATGTGTAGTGCAATTTACTTTCTATCATTAGCTTCTTACAACAACACAGTGAAATTGGAACTCATTATCCCCATTTCAAAGATGAAGAGATGCAGATAATTTTAGAAGACAGTGTGAAGCTTGTGTCAGGATCACAAAAATCTCAGAGTTAGAAAACACCGGAGAAGTCATGTGGAACCACTGCTGCATTGTCCCAGTTTCTTAACAGATGGTCACAGATCATCAGTTTGAATAGGTCTAGTGGTGAGGGCACAGCCCCTGTTGTTCCTTATTTCTGACACATCCTGGAGACTGCCTCCTCCCCAGTACTGGTCCCGCCCTGAATCACAGATAGGTGTCCTCTAGCACAGACTCCAGAGTCTGAAATCTGTTGCCTTCTCTTACTAGATGTGGCTCTTTGGGCAAGTGTTATAGCTTTTCTGTCCTCATTTGTAAGATGGGGATAATAATAGAAAATGCATCATAGAGCTGTTGAGAGGATTAAATCGTGTAACACATGTAAAGTGCTCAGTAGCACCTGACATACAGTAAGTGCTTAACAGACGTTAGCTATTATTACAGCTAACCTACAGTTTTATGGATTTGTCCACATAGTTTTCCTCCTCCTCAGAGACAGTCTTTCCAGTCTCTGTCAGGAGGACCCATTGAGTCTCTTCCTAGGAATCCATCTTGCAGACCTTATAAAACCGTGATTCCAAAACTCTGGCACCATCTGTGTAACTAGCTTCCAAATGTCATTCTTTTTCCAAAGTCATGACTTCAAACTGGGAGAAGAATTGTACCCTTTTAGTGTTGGAGATGCACTCTATCTTCTCGCCTATTGGTCATTCAAACAGGAATAACTGGATATAAGTAGCAGGCAGTGAGCTTGATGAGTTGTCACAGGGCCTATGCGCATACTAGGAAGGTTGGGTCTGAACTCCTTTCCCAGAATGTGGGGCTCAGGGAGTCCTATCTAGATGAGGATACTGGAATTTGATTTTATCCAAGAGCAGAGTCAATACTCAGAGCCTTGCCAACGGTTCAGCCAAAGATGCAACCCAACAGGATGGGCAGAGAGGTGAATGCCAGGCCCAGGTCTGTGTTGAAATCAGGACACTAGGACAGAGTAAATGGGTATGGGGTAGAGAGTAAAAAGAAGAGATTCCCTGAAGGGTTGAAATGTAGCTTTTTGGGGAGATAAATGATGAGAACTCATGGGGAGTCATGGATAAAATATACAAAATATATGTTATAACTATATATAGTTATAACTATATATAGTGTATAAAATGTACTCATATATGGTTTTATATCTATCTAATCATATTTCTGTCTCTCTGTGTGTGTGTCTCTGTCTGCATGTCAGTCTCTGTCTCTCTCTGTATATATATATATAATATATGGAAGACTCTTGGTGGACAAGTGAGAAGCCTGATTGAAGCTGACTGTATGGTTCTAGCAAACAGTTGTCAGCCTCTTTGTGATTCTGCAGAGGGCAGTATCTTTGATCAGCAGTGTTAGAGAAAGTTTTTCCTAGACATTGCCTGAAGTTGTCCAAAGAAGCTTTTAAAAAATTGTATTTTAAATTAAAGAAATATTTTTATGACTTTATCAAATTATATGTGATGTGCAACCAACCATGTATATTTACAGTGCACTGTCTGATGAATTTTGAGATACCTATACATCCAAGGAGGCATCACCACAGTCAAGTTGCTGAACATATCCGTTATCACCAGAAGTTCCCATGAGGTGCTGAATCAGGTGAATTGTAGATTTTCTCGATGATGCAGGAAGGAAAGCCACAAGTTTAGCCTCAGAATAGGCTGTCAGTCACCTAAATCTGGAATAGTACATTGATCAAGAATAAAGTGGGGTTTAAATAGAGCTATTCAAAGAAGGTCGAAGAAGTGCCAGTGGAAGAAATTTATAATATTTCTCTAGCATCTAGAGAAGAGGAAGTAAGGAGATAGAGATGGGAGGGAGGGCAAACGACATATCCAGTGAGCAATCATGAAAACAACGTAGATGCTGGGGACGGAGCATCTACGTTATCCTTCACATTGGGCAAGATGACTAGCAGTGCAAACTGTTGATGCTGGAGGACAGGGAGGAGTCTTCCCAGCTTCCCAGCCTCCTCCTGTAGAACAGCTAGATTTCTGGTTAATATGGTTAGGGAGAAACTGAACACCACTCATTATCATACTTTGGAAAGTGCTGTGATCTAAGCACTTTGAATGTGTGGCCAAATCTTTTATGAAGCTAAAAAAAAGATGATTAAGAGTACAGTGAGGGGCTCCTGGGTGGCTTAGTCGGTTAAGTGTGTAACTCTTGATTTCAGCTCAGGTCATGATCTTAGGCCCTCGGGATGGAGCCCAGGGTACTGCTCTGTGTGCAGCGGGGAATCTGCTTTTCTCTCTCTTTCTCCCTCTGTCCCTCCCACTCTCTCTCTCTCTCTCTCTTTCAAAACAATCAATCAATCAATCAATCAATCAATCTAAAGCAAAGTGTACAGGGAATGCTACAACTTTTGACTTTGGCTTTATTTCTTCTCTGGCCACACCCTACTTTGAGTAGTCTGTCTGAACATCGTGGGTACATGCAAGCAGGTCAAGGGTGACAGAGTCTGAAGAAATGGCAGGGAATGCCAGCCTTCCTAGGCCCACATTTCTTTTTCTTTTTAATAAATTTATTTTTTATTGGTGTTCAATTTACCAACATACAGAATAACACCCAGTGCTCATCCCATCAAGTGACCCCCTCAGTGCCCATCACCCATTCACCCCCACCCTGGAGGTGGGGTGCCCTCCTCCCCTTCCACCACCCCTAGTTCGTTTCCCAGAGTTAGGAGTCTTTATGTTCTGTCTCCCTTCCTGATATTTCCCACACATTTCTTCTCCCTTCCCTTATATTCCCTTTCACTATTATTTATATTCCCCAAATGAATGAGAACATATAACGTTTGTCCTTCTCCGATTGACTTACTTCACTCAGCATAATACCCTCCAGTTCCATCCACGTCGAAGCAAATGGTGGGTATTTGTCGTTTCTAATGGCTGAAGAATATTCCATTGTATACATAGACCACATCTTCCTTATCCATTCATCTTTCGATGGACTCCGAGGCTCCTTCCACAGTTTGGCTATTGTGGACATTGCTGCTAGAAACATCGGGGTACAGGTGTCCCGGCATTTCATTGCACCTGAGTCTTTGGGGTAAATCCCCAACAGTGCAATTTCTGGGTCATAGGGCAGGTCTATTTTTAACTCTTTGAGGAACCTCCACACAGTTTTCCAGAGTGGCTGCACCAGTTCACATTCCCACCAACAGTGCAAGAGGGTTCCCCTTTCTCCACATCCTCTCCAACATTTGTTGTTTCCTGCCTTGTTAATTTTCCCCATTCTCACTGGTGTGAGGTGGTGTCTCATTGTGGTTTTGATTTGTATTTCCCTGATGGCAAGTGATGCAGAGCATTTTCTCATGTGCATGTTGGCCATGTCCATGTCTTCCTCTGTGAGATTTCTCTTCATGTCTTTTGCCCATTTCATGATTGGATTGTTTGTTTCTTTGGTGTTGAGTTTAATAAGTTCTTTATAGATTTTGGAAACTAGCCCTTTATCTGATATGTCGTTTGCAAATATCTTCTCCCATTCTGTAGGTTGTCTTTTAGTTTTGTTGACTGTATCCTTTGCTGTGCAAAAGCTTCTTATCTTGATGAAGTCCCAATAGTTCATTTTTGCTTTTGTTTCTTTTGCCTTTGTGGATGTATCTTGCAAGAAGTTACTGTGGCCGAGTTCAAAAAGGGTGTTGCCTGTGTTCTCCTCTAGGATTTTGATGGAATCTTGTCTCACATTTAGATCTCTCATCCATTTTGAGTTTATCTTTGTGTCTGGTGCAAGACAGTGGTCTAGTCTCATTCTTCTGCATGTGGATGTCCAATTTTCCCAGCAGCATTTATTGAAGAGACTGTCTTTCCTCCAGTGGATAGTCTTTCCTCCTTTATCAAATATTAGTTGACCATACATTTTAAGGTCCACATCTGGGTTCTCAATTCTGTTCCATTGATCTACGTGTCTGTTTTTGTGCCAGTACCACACTGTCTTGATGACCACAGCTTTGTAGTACAACCTGAAATCTGACATTGTGATGCCCCCAGCTATGGTTTTCTTTTTTAAAATTCCCCTGGCTATTCGGGGTCTTTTCTGATTCCACGCAAATCTTAAAATAATTTGTTCCAACTCTCTGAAGAAACTCCATGGTAGGGACCCCTGGGTCGCGCAGCGGTTTGGCGCCTGCCTTTGGCCCAGGGCGTGATCCTGGAGACCCGGGATCGAATCCCACATCGGGCTCCTGGTGCATGGAGCCTGCTTCTCCCTCTGCCTGTGTCTCTGCCTCTCTCTCTCTCTCTCTCTCTGTGACTATCATAAATAAATAAAGATTAAAAAAAATAAAAAAGAAAAAGAAACTCCATGGTATTTTAATAGGGATTGCATTGAACGTGTAAATTGCCCTGGGTAACATTGACATTTTCACAATATGAATTCTGCCAATCCATGAGCATGGAATATTTTTCCATCTCTTTGTGTCTTCCTCAATTTCTTTCAGAAGTGTTCTATAGTTTTTAGGGTATAGATCCTTTACCTCTTTGGTTAGGTTTATTCCTGGGTATCTTAAGCTTTTGGGTGCAATTGTAAATGGGATTGACTCCTTAATTTCTCTTTCTTCAGTCTCATTATTAGTATATAGAAATGCCACTGACTTCTGAGCATTGATTTTGTATCTTGCCATGCTACCAAATTGCTGTATGAGTTCTAGCAATCTTTGGGTGGAGGCTTTTGGGTTTTCTAAGTAGAGTATCATGTCATCGGCGAAGAGGGAGAGTTTGACTTCTTCTTTGCCAATTTGAATGCCTTTATTTTTTTTTAAATTAATTTTTATTGGTGTTCAATTTACCAACATACAGAAAAACACCCAGTGCTCATCCCGTCAAGTGTCCACCTCAGTGCCCGTCACCCATTCCCCTCCAACACCCGCCCTCCTCCCCCCTTCCACCACCCCTAGTTCGTTTCCCAGAGTTAGGAGTCTTTATGTTCTGTCTCCCTTCCTGATATTTCCCAACATTTCTTCTCCCTTCCCTTATATTCCCTTTCACTATTTTTTATATTCCCCAAATGAATGAGAACATATAACGTTTGTCCTTCTCCGATTGACTTACTTCACTCAGCATAATACCCTCCAGTTCCATCCACGTTGAAGCAAATGGTGGATATTTGTCGTTTCTAATTGCTGAGTAATATTCCATTGTATACATAAACCACATCTTCTTTATCCATTCATCTTTCGATGGACACCGAGGCTCCTTCCACAGTTTGGCTATTGTGGCCATTGCTGATAGAAACATCGGGGTGCAGGTGTCCCGACGTTTCATTGCATCTGAATCTTTGGGGTAAATCCCCAACAGTGCAATTGCTGGGTCGTAGGGCAGGTCTATTTTTAACTCTTTGAGGAACCTCCACACAGTTTTCCAGAGTGGCTGCACCAGTTCACATTCCCACCAACAGTGCAAGAGGGTTCCCTTTTCTCCGCATCCTCTCCAACATTTGTTGTTTCCTGCCTTGTTAATTTTCCCCATTCTCACTGGTTTGAGGTGGTATCTCATTGTGGTTTTGATTTGTATTTCCCTGATGGCAAGTGATGCAGAGCATTTTCTCATGTGCTTGTTGGCCATGTCCATGTCTTCCTCTGTGAGATTTCTCTTCATGTCTTTTGCCCATTTCATGATTGGATTGTTTGTTTCTTTGGTGTTGAGTTTAATAAGTTCTTTATAGATTTTGGAAACTAGCCCTTTATCTGATATGTCATTTGCAAATATCTTCTCCCATTCTGTAGGTTGTCTTTTAGTTTTGTTGACTGTATCCTTTGCTGTGCAAAAGCTTCTTATCTTGATGAAGTCCCAATAGTTCATTTTTGCTTTTGTTTCTTTTGCCTTTGTGGATGTATCTTGCAAGAAGTTACTGTGGCCAAGTTCAAAAAGGGTGTTGCCTGTGTTCTCCTCTAGGATTTTGATGGACTCTTGTCTCACATTTAGATCTCTCATCCATTTTGAGTTTATCTTTGTGTATGGTGAAAGAGAGTGGTCCAGTTTCATTCTTCTGCATGTGGATGTCCAATTTTCCCAACACCATTTATTGAAGAGACTGTCTTTCTTCCAATGGATAGTCTTTCCTCCTTTATCGAATATTAGATGACCATACATTTCAGGGTCCACTTCTGGGTTCTCTATTCTGTTCCATTGATCTATGTGTCTGTTTTTGTGCCAGTACCATACTGTCTTGATGACCACAGCTTTGTAGTACAACCTGAAATCTGGCATTGTGATGCCCCCAGCTATGGTTTTCTTTTTTAAAATTCCCCTGGCTATTCGGGGTCTTTTCTGATTCCACACAAATCTTAAAATAATTTGTTCTAACTCTCTGAAGAAAGTCCATGGTATTTTGATAGGGATTGCATTAAACGTGTAAATTGCCCTGGGCAACATTAACATTTTCAGAATATTAATTCTGCCAATCCATGAGCATGGAATATTTTTCCATCTCTTTGTGTCTTCCTCAATTTCTTTCAGAAGTGTTCTATAGTTTTTAGGGTATAGATCCTTCACCTCTTTGGTTAGGTTTATTCCTAGGTATGTTATGCTTTTGGGTGCAATTGTAAATGGGATTGACTCCTTAATTTCTCTTTCTTCAGTCTCATTGTTAGTGTATAGAAATGCCATTGATTTCTGGGCATTGATTTTGTATCCTGCCACGCTACCAAATTGCTGTATGAGTTCTAGCAATCTTGGGGTGGAGGCTTTTGGGTTTTCTATGTAGAGTATCATGTCATCAGCGAAGAGGGAGAGTTTGACTTCTTCTTTGCCAATTTGAATGCCTTTAATGTCTTTTTGTTGTCTGATTGCTGAGGCGAGGACTTCCAGAACTATGTTGAACAGCAGTGGTGAGAGTGGACATCTCTGTCTTGTTCCTGATCTTAGGGGAAAGGCTCCCACTGCTTCCCCATTGAGAATGATATTTGCTGTGGGCTTTTCGTAGATGGCTTTTAAGATGTTGAGGAAAGTTCCCTCTATCCCTACGTCCTGAAGAGTTTTGATCAGGAACGGATGCTGTATTTTGTCAAATGCTTTCTCTGCATCTAATGAGAGGATCATATGGTTCTTGGATTTTCTCTTGCTAATATGATGAATCACATTGATTGTTTTACGAGTGTTGAACCAACCTTGTGTCCCGGGGATAAATCCTACTTGGTCATGGTGAATAATTTTCTTAATGTATTGTTGGATCCTATTGGCTAGTATCTTGTTGAGAATTTTTGCATCCATGTTCATCAGGGATATTGGTCTGTAATTCGCCTTTTTGTCTGGATTTGGAATTAAGGTGATGCTGGCCTCATAGAACGAATTTGGAAGTACTCCATCTCTTTCTATCTTTCCAAACAGCTTTACTAGAATAGGTATGGTTTCTTCTTTAAGCGTTTGATAGAATTCCCCTGGGAAGCCATCTGGCCCTGGACTTTTGTGTCTTGGGAGGTTTTTTTGATGATTGCTTCAATTTCCTCCCTGGTTATTGGCCTGTCCAGGTTTTCTTTTTTTTTTTTTTTTCTTTTCTTTTTTTTTTATTTATTTTTTTTAATTAATTTTTATTGGTGTTCAATTTACCAACATACAGAAAAACACCCAGTGCTCATCCCGTCAAGTGTCCACCTCAGTGCCCGTCACCCATTCCCCTCCAACACCTGCCCTCCTCCCCCCTTCCACCACCCCTAGTTCGTTTCCCCGAGTTAGGAGTCTTTATGTTCTGTCTCCCTTCCTGATATTTCCCAACATTTCTTCTCCCTTCCTTTATATTCCCTTTCACTATTATTTATATTCCCCAAATGAATGAGAACATACACTGCTTGTCCTTCTCCGATTGACTTATTTCACTCAGCATAATACCCTCCAGTTCCATCCACGTTGAAGCAAATGGTGGGTATTTGTCGTTTCTAATCGCTGAGTAATATTCCAGTGTATACATAAACCACATCTTCTTTATCCATTCATCTTTCGATGGACACCGAGGCTCCTTCCACAGTTTGGCTATTGTGGCCATTGCTGATAGAAACATCGGGGTGCAGGTGTCCCGACGTTTCGTTGCAACTGAATCTTTGGGGTAAATCCCCAACAGTGCAATTGCTGGGTCGTAGGGCAGGTCTATTTTTAACTCTTTGAGGAACCTCCACACAGTTTTCCAGAGTGGCTGCACCAGTTCACATTCCCACCAACAGTGTAAGAGGGTTCCCTTTTCTCCGCATCCTCTCCAACATTTGTTGTTTCCTGCCTTGTTAATTTTCCCCATTCTCACTGGTGTGAGGTGGTATCTCATTGTGGTTTTGATTTGTATTTCCCTGATGGCAAGTGATGCAGAGCATTTTCTCATGTGCATGTTGGCCATGTCCATGTCTTCCTCTGTGAGATTTCTCTTCATGTCTTTTGCCCATTTCATGATTGGATTGTTTGTTTCTTTGGTGTTGAGTTTAATAAGTTCTTTATAGATTTTGGAAACTAGCCCTTTATCTGATATGTCGTTTGCAAATATCCTCTCCCATTCTGTAGGTTGTCTTTTAGTTTTTTTGACTGTATCCTTTGCTGTGCAAAAGCTTCTTATCTTGATGAAGTCCCAATAGTTCATTTTTGCTTTTGTTTCTTTTGCCTTTGTGGATGTATCTTGCAAGAAGTTACTGTGGCTGAGTTCAAAAAGGGTGTTGCCTGTGTTCTCCTCTAGGATTTTGATGGACTCTTGTCTCACATTTAGATCTCTCATCCATTTTGAGTTTATCTTTGTGTATGGTGAAAGAGAGTGGTCCAGTTTCATTCTTCTGCATGTGGATGTCCAATTTTCCCAGCACCATTTATTGAAGAGACTGTCTTTCTTCCAATGGATAGTCTTTCCTCCTTTATCGAATATTAGATGACCATACATTTCAGGGTCCACTTCTGGGTTCTCTATTCTGTTCCATTGATCTATGTGTCTATTTTTGTGCCAGTACCACACTGTCTTGATGACCACAGCTTTGTAGTACAACCTGAAATCTGGCATTGTGATGCCCCCAGCTATGGTTTTCTTTTTTAAAATTCCCCTGGCTATTCGGGGTCTTTTCTGATTCCACACAAATCTTAAAATAATTTGTTCTAACTCTCTGAAGAAAGTCCATGGTATTTTGATAGGGATTGCATTAAACGTGTAAATTGCCCTGGGTAACATTGACATTTTCACAATATTAATTCTGCCAATCCATGAGCATGGAATATTTTTCCATCTCTTTGTGTCTTCCTCAATTTCTTTCAGAAGTGTTCTATAGTTTTTAGGGTATAGATCCTTCACCTCCTTGGTAAGGTTTATTCCTAGGTATCTTATGCTTTTGGGTGCAATTGTAAATGGGATTGACTCCTTAATTTCTCTTTCTTCAGTCTCATTGTTAGTGTATAGAAATGCCATTGATTTCTGGGCATTGATTTTGTATCCTGCCACGCTACCAAATTGCTGTATGAGTTCTAGCAATCTTGGGGTGGAGGCTTTTGGGTTTTCTATGTAGAGTATCATGTCATTGGCGAAGAGGGAGAGTTTGACTTCTTCTTTGCCAATTTGAATGCCTTTAATGTCTTTTTGTTGTCTGATTGCTGAGGCGAGGACTTCCAGAACTATGTTGAACAGCAGTGGTGAGAGTGGACATCCCTGTCTTGTTCCTGATCTTAGGGGAAAGGCTCCCAGTGCTTCCCCATTGAGAATGATATTTGCTGTGGGCTTTTCGTAAATGGCTTTTAAGATGTCAAGGAAAGTTCCCTCTATCCCAACACGCTGAAGGGTTTTGATCAGGAATGGATGCTGTATTTTGTCAAATGCTTTCTCTGCATCCAATGAGAGGATCATATGGTTCTTGGTATTTCTCTTGCTGATATGATGAATCACATTGATGGTTTTACGAGTGTTGAACCAGCCTTGTGTCCCAGGGATAAATCCTACTTGGTCATGGTGAATAATTTTCTTAATGTGTTGTTGGATCCTATTGGCTAGTATCTTGTTGAGAATTTTTGCATCCATGTTCATCAGGGATATTGGTCCGTAATTCTCCTTTTTGGTGGGGTCTTTGTCTGGTTTCGGAATTAAGGTGATGCTGGCCTCATAGAACGAATTTGGCAGTACTCCATCTCTTTCTATCTTTCCAAACAGCTTTAGTAGAATAGGTATGATTTCTTCTTTAAACGTTTGATAGAATTCCCCTGGGAAGCCATCTGGCCCTGGAGTCTTGTGTCTCGGGAGGTTTTTGATGACTGCTTCAATTTCCTCCCTGGTTATTGGCCTGTTCAGGTTTTCTATTTCTTCCTGCTCCAGTTTTGGTAGTTTGTGGCTTTCCAGGAATGCATCCATTTCTTCTAGATTTCCTAATTTATTGGCATACAGCTGTTCATAATATGTTTTTAGAATCGTTTGTATTTCCTTGGTGTTGGTAGTGATCTCTCCTTTCTCATTCATGATTTTATTAATTTGAGTCTTCTCTTTCTTCTTTTTAATAAGGTTCGCTAATGGTTTATCTATCTTATTAATTCTTTCAAAGAACCAACTCCTGGTTCTGTTGATCTGTTCCACAGTTCTTTTGGTCTCGATATCATTTAGTTCTGCTCGAATTTTAATTAACTGTCTTCTTCTGCTGGGGGTGGGGTCCATTTGTTGCTTTTTCTCTAGTTCCTTTATGTGTAAGGTGAGCTTTTGAATTTGAGTTCTTTCCAGTTTTTGAATGGATGCTTGTATTGCGATGTATTTCCCCCTCAGGACTGCTTTTGCTGCGTCCCAAAGATTTTGAACGGTTGTATCTTCATTCTCATTAGTTTCCATGAATCTTCTCAATTCTTCCTTAATTTCCTGGTTGAGCTTTTCATCTTTTAGCAGGATGGTCCTTAACCTCCACGTGTTTGTGGTCCTTCCAAACTTCTTGTTGTGATTAAGTTCTAATTTCAAGGCATTATGGTCTGAGAATATACAGGGGACTATCCCGATCTTTTGGTATCGGTTCAGACCCGATTTGTGACCCAGTATGTGGTCTATTCTGGAGAAAGTTCCATGTGCACTTGAGAAGAATGTGTATTCAGTTGAGTTTGGATGTAAAGTTCTGTAGATATCTGTGAAATCCATCTGGTCCAGTGTATCATTTAAAGCTCTCGTTTCTTTGGATATGTTGTGCTTAGAAGACCTATCTAGTATAGAAAGAGCTAGATTGAAATCACCAAGTATAAGTGTATTATTATCAAAGTATTTCTTCAGTTTGGTTATTAATTGGTTTAAACATTTGGCAGCTCCCACATTTGGGGCATATATATTGAGAATTGTTAAGTCTTCTTGTTGGATAGATCCTTTGAGTATGAGATAGTGTCCCTCTTCATCTCTCACTATAGTCTTCAGGGTAAATTTTAATTTATCTGATATAAGGATGGCTACCCCTGCTTTCTTTTGAGGACCATTTGAATGGTAAATGGTTCTCCAACCTTTTATTTTCAGGTTGTAGGTGTCCTTCTGTCTAAAATGAGTCTCTTGTAGACAGCAAATAGATGGGTCCTGCTTTTTAATCCAGTCTGAAACCCTGCGCCTTTTGATGGGGTCATTAAGCCCATTCACGTTCAGAGTTACTATTGATAGATATGAGTTTAGTGTCATCATATCTATTCAGTCCTTGTTTTTGTGGATTGCTCCACTGAACTTCTTCTTAAAGGGGAGTTTTAAGAGTCCCCCTTAAAATTTCTTGCAGAGCTGGTTTGGAGGTTACATATTCTTTCAGTTCCTGCCTGTCTTGGAAGCTCTTTATCTCTCCTTCCATTTTGAATGAAAGCCTTGCTGGATAGAGTATTCTTGGTTGCATGTTCTTCTCATTTAGGACCCTGAATATATCCTGCCAGCCCTTTCTGGCCTGCCAGGTCTCTGTGGAGAGGTCTGCTGTTACCCTAATATTCCTCCCCATAAAAGTCAGGGACTTTTTTTCTCTTGCTGCTTTAAGGATCTTCTCCTTATCTTTGGAATTTGCAAGTTTCACTATTAAATGTCGAGGTGTTGATCGGGTTTTGTTGATTTTAGGGGGGGATCTCTCTATTTCCTGGATCTGAATGCCTCTTTCCCTTCCCAGATTCGGAAAGTTTTCAGCTAGGATTTGTTCAAATACATATTCTGGCCCTCTGTCCCTTTCGGCGCCCTCGGGAACCCCAATTAAACGTAGGTTTTTCTTCCTCAGGCTGTCATTTATTTCCCTTAATCTATCCTCATGGTCTTTTAATTGCCTGTCTCTTTTTTCCTCAGTTTCCCTCTTTGCCATCAGCTTGTCTTCTATGTCACTCACTCGTTCTTCCACCTCGTCAAGCCTCGTCGTTAGGACTTCTAGCTTGGATTGTATCTCATTTAATTGATTTTTAATTTCTGCCTGATTGGATCTCAATTCTGCAGTCATGAAGTCTCTTGAGTCCTTTATGGTTTTTTCTAGAGCCTCCAGTAGCTGTATAATAGTGCTTCTGAATTGGCTTTCTGACATTGAATTGTAATCCATATTTTGTAACTCTGTGGGAGAGTGGGCTGTTTCTGATTCTTTTTTTTGAGGTGAGGTTTTCCTTCTAGTCATTTTGCTCAGTGCAGAGTGGCCAAAAACAAGTTGTATTGGGAAAAGGAGAAAAAGAGAGAGAAGGAAAGAAAAGAGAAAAAGAAAAAAGAGAAAGAAGAAAAAAAGGGGGGGGGGGAAAGAGAAGAAAAAGAAAGAAAGGAGAAAAAAGAAAAAAAGGGGGGGGTGGGGGACGCAATCAGAAATCAAGAAGAAAGAGAGAAAAGAAAAAACAAAAAGCACAAAACAAAACAAAACAAAAAAACAAAACAAAAAAAACACGGGGGAGTATCTTCCGATTCTGTGTTCTTTAAGTCCCTTGACTTCCCTTGGAACTTGTCCCTCTAGCTGGTCTTCTGGGGGAGGGGCCTGCTGTGCTGATTCTCAGGTGTTAGCACTTGGGGGAGCTGCTCTGCCCCTGCCTGGTGCAGGGCTCAGTGGGGTTGTTCACCCCGTGAGGCCCCGGGAGGAAGCCACAGTGGCGGGGGCAGCTCTGGGACCCTGAAGTCAGCCCCCGCAGTAGCTCCGGGGCTCTCCGTCTGCAGGGCCTGGAGGCTCCCAGGCGGGGCCGCTGATCTGCTCAGTTCCAGGCAGGAGCGTCCTCGCTGTCCTGGGCCCTCCCGGCCTCTGCCTGTCCCGGGGGGAGGCCGGATCCTGGGCTGTGTCCCGGCGCCCTGTGCTCCGGGGCCTGCGCTGTTGGATTCGCGCTCCCGGCGGTGCAGCCTCCTCCGCGGAGCCGCCGCCCGAGCCCCTCCGAGCTGTTCCCGGAGTCGCGCCGCCCCCTCCGGGCTGAGCTTCTTCCTCCGCCCGAGCCGCCGCTGCCGAGCTGTTCCCGGAGCCGTGCCGCCCCCTCCGCGGAGCCGCCGCCCGAGCCCCTCCGAGCTGCTCCGGGTCCCGCCGAGCGCTGCAGCCCTTAGGGAGCTCGGCGCACTCTCCGGGGCGCAGTTCCTCTGTTACTGTCCCAGGGAGCCCGAGGGCATCCCCGCCTTTCTGGGGATCCTGCTCCAATTCCCTGCGAGCCCCTTTCCCCCGGGAAGGTCGGTGCAGCTCCTGCTCCTCCGGGCCGGGGCTCTCCTGTCCTGGGGACACTCGCCCCGGCCTCAGCCCGGCTCCTCGCGGGGCCCCTCCCCCTTGGAGGCCTTTTGTGTCTTTATTTCTTTTTCCCCGTCTTCCTACCTTGATAGAAGCGCGAACTCTTCTCACTGTAGCGTTCCAGCTGGTCTCTCTTTAAATCTCAGGCTGAATTCGTAGATTTTCAGGATGATTTGAATGTTTTCTAGGTAATTTGTTGAGGACAAGTGACTTGGAGACCCTACTCTGCCGCCATCTTGCCCCTCCTCCCCTGTCCAGGTTTTCTATTTCTTCCTGTTCCAGTTTTGGTAGTTTGTGGCTTTCCAGGAATGTGTCCATTTCTTCTAGCTTGCCTAATATTGGCGTACAGCTGTTCATAATATGTTTTTAAAATCGTTTGTATTTCCTTGGTGTTGGTAGTGATCTCTCCTTTCTCATTCATGATTTTATTGAGTCTTCTCTCTCTTCTTTTTAATAAGGCTGGCTAATCTTATCTATCTTATCTTATCTACCTTATTAATTCTTTCAAAGAACCAACACCTGGTTCTGTTGATCTGTTTCACAGTTCTTCTGGTCTCAATTTCGTTGAGTTCTGCTTAAATCTTTATTAACTCTCTTCTTCTGCTGGGTGTATGATCTATTTGCTGTTTTTTCTCTAGCTCCTTCAGGTGTAAGGTGAGCTTTTGTATTTGAGTTCTTTCCAGTTTTTGAATGGATGCTTGTATTGCGATGTATTTCCCCCTCAGGACTGCTTTTGCTGCATCCCAAAGATTTTGAACAGTTGTATCTTCATTCTCATTAGTTTCCATGAATCTTTTTAATTCTTCCTTAATTTCCTGGTTGACCCTTTCATCTTTTAGCAGGATGGTCCTTAACCTCCACGTGTTTGAGGTCCTTCCAAACTTCTTGTTGTGGTTTAGTTCTAATTTCAAGGCATTATGGTCTAAGAAATACAGGGGACTATCCCAATTTTCTGGTATCGTTTCAGACCCGATTTGTGACCCAGTATGTGGTCTATTCTGGAGAAAGTTCCATGTGCACTTGAGAAGAATGTGTATTCCGTTGAGTTTGGATGTAAAGTTCTGTAGATACCTGTGAAATCCATCTGGTCCAGTGTATCATTTAAAGCTCTCGTTTCTTTGGAGATGTTGTGCTTAGAAGACCTGTCGAGTATAGAAAGAGCAAGATTGAAGTCATCAAGTATAAGTGTATTATTATCTAAGTATTTCTTCACTTTGGTTATTAATTGATTTAAATATTTGGCAGCTCCCACATTCGGGGCATATATATTGAGGATTGTTAAGTCCTCTCGTTGGATAGATCCTTTAAGTATGATATAGTGTCTCTCTTCATCTCTCACTATAGTCTTCGGGGTAAATTTTAGTTTATCTGATATAAGGATGCTACCCCTGCTTTCTTTTGAGGACCATATGAATGGTAAATGGTTCTCCAACCTTTTATTTTCAGGCTGTAGGTGTCCTTCTGTCTAAAATGAGTCTCTTGTGGACAGCAAATAGATGGGTCCTGCTTTTTTATCCAGTCTGAAACCCCGCACCTTTTGATAGGGTCATTAAGCCCGTCACGTTCAGAGGTACTATTGAAAGATATGAATTTAGTATCATCATGATATCTATTTAGTCCTTGTTTTGTGGATTGTTCCACTGAACTTCTTCTTAAAGGGGAATTTTAAGAGTCCCCCTTAAAATTTCTTGCAGAGCTGGTTTGGAGGTCACATATTCTTTCAGTTCCTGCCTGTCTTGGAAGCTCTTTATCTCTCCTTCCATTTTGAATGAAAGCCTTGCTGGATAAAGTATTCTTGGTTGCATGTTCTTCTCATTTAGGACCCTGAATATATCCTGTCAACCCTTTCTGGCCTGCCAGGTCTCGGGGGTGGGGGTGGAGGGAGGTCTGCTGCTACCTTAATACTCCTCCCCATAAAAATTCCCATAAGAAATCCTCAGGGATTTCTTGTCTCTTGCTGCTTTAAGGATCTTCTCTTTATCTTTGGAATTTGCAAGCTTCACTATTAAATGTCGAGGTGTTGAACGGTTTTTATTGATTTTAGGGGGGAATCTCTATATTTCCTGCATCTGAATGCCTGTTTCCCCTCCCAGATTAGGAAAGTTTTCAGCTATGATTTGTTCAAATACATATTCTGGCCCTCTGTCCCTTTCGGCACCCTCGGGAACCCCAATTAAATGTAGGTTTTTCTTCCTCAGGCTGTCGTTTATTTCCCTTAATCTATCTTCATGGTCTTTTAATTGTTTGTCTCTTTTTTCCTCATTTTCCCTCTTTGCCATCAACTTGTCTTCTATGTTACTCACTCGTTCTTCCACCTCGTTAACCCTCGTCCTTAGGACTTATAGTTTGGATTGCATCTCATTCAATTGATTTTTAATTTCTGCTTGATTGGATCTAAATTCTGCAGTCATGAAGTCTCTTGAGTCCTTTATGCTTTTTTCTAGAGCCACCGGTAGCTATATAATAGGGCTTCTGAATTGGCTTCCTGACATTGAATTGTAATCCAGATTTTGTAACTCTGTGGGAGAGGGGACTGTTTCTGATTCTTTCTTTTGAGGTGAGGTTTTCCTTCTAGTCATTTTGCTCAGTGCATAGTGGCCAAAAACAAGTTGTATTGGGAAAAGGAGAAAAAGAGAGGAGAGAAAGAAGGAAAGAAAAGAGAAAAAGAAAAAGGAAGAAAAAAAGGCAAAAAAAGAGAAGATAAAGAAAAAGAAAGAAAGGAAAAAAAGTGGTGGGGGAAGCAAAGAAATCAAAAAGCAAAAAACAACAACAACAAGAACAACAACAACAACAAAAAAAAAAACACGGGGGAGCATCCTCTGATTCTGTATACTTTAAGTCCCTTGACTTCTCCTGGAACTGGTCCGTCTTGCTGGTCTTCTGGGGGAGAGGCCTGCTGTGCTGATTTTCAGGAGTTAGCACTTGGGGGAGCTGCTCTGCCCCTGCCTGGTGCAGGGCTCAGTGGGGTTGTTTACCCCGTGAGGCCCCAGAAGGAACAACCGCAGTGGCGGGGCCAGCTCTGCAGCCCTGGAGTCAGCTCCCGCAGTAGTTCCCGGGCTCTCCGTCTGCAGGGCCTGGAGGCTCCGGCGCGGGGCCGCTGATCTGCACAGCTCGGGGCAGGAGCGTCCTCGCTGTCCTGGGCCCTCCCGGCCTCTGCCTGTCCCGGGGGAGGCCGGATCCTGGGCTGTGTTCCGGCGCCCTGTGCTCCAGGGCCTGCGCTGTTGGATTCGCGCTCCCGCCCCGCAGGCCCCTCCGCGGAGCCGCTGCCCGAGCCCCTCCGAGCTGCTCCGTGTCCCGCCGCGCGCGGCAGCCCTTAGGAAGCTCGGCGCACTCTCCCCGGGGCGCAGGTGCCTGTTAGTGTCCCAGGGAGCCCGAGGGCATCCCCGCCCTCCTGGGTCCTGCTCCAACTCCCTGCGAGCCCCTTTCCGCCCGGGAAGGTTGGTGCAGCTCCTGCTCCTCCGGGACGGGGCTCTCCTGTCCTGGGGACACTTGCCCCGGCCTCAGCCCTGCTCCTCGCGGGGCCCCTCCCCCTTGGAGGCCTTTTGTGTCTTTATTTCTTTTTCCCGTCTTCCTACCTTGATAGAAGTGCGAACTCTTCTCACTGTAGCGTTTCAGCTGGTCTCTCTTTAAATCTCAGGCCGAATTCGTAGATTTTCAGGATGATTTGAAGGTTATCTAGGTAATTTGGTGGGGACAAGTGACTTGGGGACCCTACTCTTCCGCCATCTTGCCCCTCCTCTCCCTAATCCCCCATTTCTTAAATGATTTTTTTCAAGAGACAAACAGAGTCTATTAGAATTGCCTTTCTACATAGATGTCCACAGTTTGGAGTTGCTCAGAAGTAGATATCCAGCAAGGTGGAACCACTGGCAGGGTAGAAAGTTCCTTCATTTCCTTCTGAGGCCTCAAGTCTCTCAAGTAGAGCCTGGTCATTTGAATAATCAATTTGATTTTGGAACCTGTCCTGAAAACCAGGGCCATAGATGGTTCTTCTCAGTATCTGAAAGTCATTTCATCCAAGGGCAGAGTCAATACCCAGAGCCTTGCTGACAGTTCAGCCAAAGATGCTTGATCTTCACTCTGGGACTTCCTGTCCCAGTTGATACGGTAGTCAGTGATTGTTTCTCCTTCCGTGGAACACTGGAGGTTGGCAGTTCCCTTGCCCCCCAGACACACATGGTCAGTATGAGGTCCTGCACCAATGTAAAAGCTGACATAACCCTTGAGAGAAAAGACATGAGGGGGGCTCTGTGGGGATGGGGGATGAGAGCTCCGTGGAAGGGGCACTGACTATGAGTGTGAGGGCCTGGCAACCTCCATGCTTCATTGTTGCTGAGTCTTGCTTGGTTGAGGTTCTGGGATCTGCCTCACCTGTCCAGAAGGGGCTGAGATAGATATGGGAGGATGCTCTCTGTGGGACATCCCCTCAAGGACAGCCCTGCCTCACAGCTCACCCTGTGTGGTCCTTCCTCCAAATCAACACTCTGGGATGCATTTGTGCCTGAAGAAAGCAGTCCCTGTGGGCAGCTGCTCTGTTCCCCAGGAGGGACTTTGTCAATCATGGGAGGCTGCAGAACCAGTTGCCTATTCATGGGGTGATAAGACCACTTTCAAGATCCGTGATGTGGTCCAGCTAAGTGAGAGGAAGTGAGGCAGCTTAGTTGATTGATAAGAAAGTTTCTGCTTCCCACCCTAGAAGTTAGTTTGATATTGTCTCTCCATTTTCATGTTAGATGTACATGTTGTCTGTTCTATGGTGATGTTAACAGTTAATACCAGGAAGAATTCTTGACATTTACAACTGTAATAAAAAAAAAAAAACAGTATATCAGTCAATACAGGATGTGCGCAGACCACGGGTGTTGTGATGACCACTGTGTTTACTGCAAACTCCCTCCACGCAAAGTTGGATAAGGGTGATTCACCCGAGTGCAAAAGAGCAATCCAATGAAGCGTGGTCTTTGAATTTGAGCCAGAGTTTCCTTGATCTTTATTGAGCTCATCTATCTTCTTTTCCGAAAGGTTCTTAGGTCACCTAAGTTGAATTACATGAAGCAAAATATTGTAAAAAACTTAAAAAACCACCACTACATCCCAGTTTATGACTAAATTTATATGTACTTCAAAGGAGAGGAGTGTTTGAATTCTTGAGACCTACACTTTTGAATTTCAAAGACCAGTAATCTATTACATTTTGAAATAAAACAGGTAAATTAATAATGGAAACTAGAGGTTGCCGTAGAAGGCGGGAAGAGGGACAGTTGGTATGCGAAGAGGTAAAGAGCAAAGGTGGCATTCAGTGTCTGAGGTGGGGTGTGGGACATGAATTCTCATGCTAACAGAGAGAGCCACCTAAGCTTTCTATTTTCTCCAGTGTGACTGGGACCAGGGTGGCCTGAGGAGATTCCGATAAAAGCAAGCTCCGGTTGGCTTGACCTCATGGTAGTTGCTCTCCCTACTCTGGCCTCATCTCATTACCCAACTGCCCATCTCACCCAGCATTTCTAGAGGACCATTACTGAGTGCTCAAGCTGGTCATATCGTTTGCAATTACAAATCATACCATCAGTACCTAGCCGTAGTGCCCATTCTCTTTAGTTTCTTGAAAGTTGCCAAGGAAGTCTCTGGGTTTCCATACTTGATCTTTTCATATCAGGTTGCCTCATTCTTGGCACATGTTAGAAATTGGTCATTTTTACTATGCACCAGGCTCTCAGGATTCACTGATGAATGAGGTGTGGTTCTTCTCTCCTGGAGTTTGCGGTCTATCTAGTGTGGGAGCTGGTCATCACTTAGTGATTTGCATAATAAATTCCTTCACTGCAGCTGTGATAAACACTCTGTAGAAGCAGAGGGGTTATGGGATCATGTTACAGGGGGCAGGACCCAGTCAGGAGATCAGGGATGGCCTCCCCAAGGAAGTGGCTTTGCAGCTGAGATTCAAAAGCAGAAGTTACCTAGTTTTGCTAGATAATGTCTATCCCTCTGGATCTATTCTGCTTCATACTCGAGGAGGCTGACCTTAACAGTTCCTTTGCTCTTTGCATCCCACTTAGTCTGGCTTATGCGAGGCACCATCAGGAGATTGGAGAGAAGGAAGAGAAGGAGGCGGAGTGGTATTACCCCAGATCCCTGCCAGCCAGGCTGTGGGTTGGCAGTGGCTGCCTCCCTCTGCAGGAGGCTACAGCTCCTCGCAGCTGTTTTCCTACAGCTGCAGGCTCCTCCACTCCATGCTTTGAACCTAGAATGGCAGTGGCAGTACAGTACTGCCACACCCAAGGGTCGTTTATCAGCTTTTTCTTGGTTTCCCATAATGCAGTTAGTTTCCTATGACCGCCTTAACAAAGCACCATAAACGAAGGGGCTTAAAACCAGAGAAATATATTGTCTCAAAATTCCGGAGGCTCCAGTCCTGAAATCAAGCTGTCAGTAGGGCCATGCCCCCTACGAGAACTGTAGGGCCATCCTTCCTCGACTCTCCCTAGCTCTGGTGGTTTGCTGGCCATCTCTGGTATTCCCTTGGCTTGGCTTATAGCTGCATGACTCCAGGTTCTGCCTTTGTGGTTGCATGGTGTTTTCTCTGTGTCTCTGGCTGTCTTCTTACAAAGACATCAGTCATATTAGATTAGAGACCCACCTTACTCCAATATGACCTTATCTTAACTAATTACACTAATCTTAACTAATTATATCCATTGCAAAGATCCTATTTCCAAATAAGATCACTTTTGGTGTACTGGAGGTTAGGACTTCAACGTATCTTTTTTTGAGGGATATGATTCAATCTGTAACACCTGCCCACATCTTGTAAATGTCCCTTTTATCACATTTTTTTCTTTTTTAAAATTTTATTTATTTATCCATGAGACACAGAAAGAGGGAGAGAGGCAGAGACACAGGCAGAGGGAGAAGTAGGCTCCCCGCAGGGAGCCCGATGCAGGACTCCAGGAGGAAACTCTGGATCACACCCTGAGCCGAAGGCAGATGCTCAACCTCTGAGCCACTCAGGCATCCCCAGATTTTTTTTTCTAATCATGCCATTTGAGAGTACCCTCTGTCTCTTGCTAGGACCTTCTTCCTGATACACCAGGGATAGGGTCATTTGAAGGGGAAAAAACATTTAAAATAAAATAAGGATATGTTAAAAAAAAAAAAAAGCCCTGAGGCAGGAGGAAGTGCTGTGGGCTTATAGCTGCATTAGTATCAAAAGAACAGTTAGTAGGGCTCAAATAAGCCTGTCTTTCTAGATAATTCTTGTAAAACTATCCCAAATCATGCAGGAAGTCATTCTGAAAAATCTCAAGAATGTGCTTATGTTTCTAACTGTGATTTATTTCTGCCCCAGCTTAGGAGTAATTTTAAGAGTTTACTATTAAAGGACAAAAATAACCTTCCTCTGGGCCTGATGAGGAGAGAGCCAGTATGAATAATAAATCAAAGCCAGAGGCAGAAGACAGTAGGGGCAGGGATGAAGGGATGATCTAGCAGCAGCTTGGCACCAGGTGCGGCTAGAAAGTGCACCATACTCAGGCTGGGAAAACTGGCATCTGCTGCCGACAGCCGGGCCTGGGCCTTAGGCAGGAGCAAGCTGGAACTTCAACATGAATACGGTGGATTGTGGGGTGCCCACCTGCGGGGGAGTGAGTGTGCCAGTGCTCAGCCCGTGGACTTTGCCTTTCTCGGGCTCTGTGCTGCCTGTGTTCCTGTGCTCAATCATTCTTTCTGTGTCAAGACCACCAATTAGACCACAGCTTCATAGGCCCTGGGGGTTGTCTGTTCCATCACTCGAATACACTTATCATGGTAAAAAAAAAAAAAAAAAAAAAAAAAAGAAGGAAGGAAGGAAGGTAGGAAGAAAGGAAGAAAGAAAAAACAAAGATACCTGAGACTTGAGCAGTTAGTAGGAGAGGTAGAGTGCTTTGGGGGCCTTATCTATCCTCTCCCATAATCTCCAACCATCTTTTGTTCTTTAATATCTTTCCTGATCAGGTGCTATAAAAATACAGCCTCAAGGCAAGTTCCTGGGGCATCTTCCAACCAGACAGGCACCCCTCAGCCCCTCATTTGTAGAAATTTTGAAGTTGTCATTGTATATTATGCTTTATAATGTATGAGTGCAGCCTTGTTACTTGGTCTGCTTTATCTCCAGCGTAATCTACCCAAAGCACCTATTGAACCCATACAGGTTCTCAAAAATTCTGGTTGAAGTGAAATGATTTCTTCTGCCCACAGGATGTCTGACCTGAAAGTGAGTTGTGGTCTACAACATATGAGGAGAATGAAGGAAGACCAGTGAGGAGCTCATTTCCAAGATGGTAGCCACAGGAAGAACCCCAGATCTTTGGGTTTTGGCTCTAAAGACAGGCCATATCATTATAGGAACTTCTGTTCCCTTCAGCCTTACCAGAATGGGGTGGGGATGGTTGAGAAAGGCACTGCTGACCCAACATATAAACTGTCACAGCGCTTCCTGCTTCTTTGGTAATATAAGATGGCTAGAGATGGCTATAAGGCTCAGGTCATTGATATTTCATTTTCAGGGTCAGGATGCTGCTTAGGAGTCCCAGGCAAATCAGCTGATGTATCACACAGCAATGGGGGAAGATGTGTCCATTGGTCTCATTGAGAACAGAAGGCAGAATGAAAGATTTGAGGGTTGTAGGGACCTTTGCAAGCCTTTGAATCCAAGTGTCAGCCTTCACATCCTCTTATATAAGCTCAAGCAGAGAGCTGCTTTTCCTGTTCTTTAAGTGGGTTCCTTGAACTTATAATCTGTTTCTTTGAATTTGCACAGACTGTGGAAAACAGGCAGCTGGGCAACCCTATCTCTGCTCAGACAAGATGCAGACAGAATATGATCTACAAGACTGGGTTGGACAGGATCCTGGAACTTGGGGGTCCTCTTTTCACTGCTTGCTTGGGTTCTCAAGAGGTAGCTATACTGTCTTGGAGAGACTGCTGGATTTAGGCTTGGAAGATCTGAGTTTGCATCTAACTCCACAACTGACTTGCAAGTCATTTGACCTCTCCAGTCCTTGGTTTTCTGGATAATAAAATGGGGATAATACTGCCTCACGTGGCCCTGAAATAATGGACATGAATACACCTTGTGATTGATCTACAGATAGACCTACACTGGGGCCAGCTGGCCAGTGTGGAAGATCAGAGGGGCAAGCTTTGGCTTGTCACCCATCAGGAGGCAGAGGGACAGTACTATGGGTAGGGTAGCAAAATAATCAGTCCCCTCCTCTCTTACTGGGGCTTCAAGAATCTCCAGGGAGAACTGACATCTATAACAAAGTTGCTCTGGAGATCAGGATCACAGAATTCTTGTTGGTATACAAAGTTCAGGATGCCATATTGGTTCCTCTTATACCAGTAGACAGTATAATTATTCATTTTTACCCCCTGTGATTTCATACTGCAAAATTTTGCTTCCTCTAAAAGAACAAACATCTCTTGTTATTGCAACAAGGCATCTGGCTTGATTCCTAAAACACAAAATCAAGGGAAAAGGAAGATAGGAGAAATTGAGGAACCATATCGGCATATCAAGAGACCAAGGTACCAGTGTTGGATTACAGAGCCACCTTCCCATTTCAATCTTTCCACAAAATCTACCAGGAGTAACTTAATCAGGGAGCCATTTATTTATTCACCCAATTATTGGGCAAACATCCATCAGCCTCTATGGTGTGCTTAGGGCTGGACTGGGTTTTGTGGGAGTGATGATGTTTATTAAGGCTCTCTGGAGCTCACCTGGTTCAGGAAACTGCAAGCCTACTATTTCAAGTCTCCAAGGCCACTCTTGCAGCTGGGCAGCAGAAGAAGCAGGCAGATCTACTGTGTGGTTTCCCCTGAGGACTAAAGTCCTCAGCTTCCAGAACCATCTCATGGCCTTTTCTTCATCATCTCGGCCTGGAGTGGCTCAGCAACACTTCTGTGTGCTCTTGAGCTTGCCTGGGGACAAGGAAGAAATGAACCTGAATCAACAGACATTCTGCCCCCAGAGAACAGCCTTACAGGTGTACAGACCATCTAGGGATTTTCTCTTTCTGTTGCAAATGATAGCATCTCCATGCTAGAGTGAGACCAAGCTTTTGGCAGTGGAAATATTTAGCTTTGGACAGTTCTGAATACTTCTTTCTCCCCTATTTGTGGATATCCCTTTTATTTTTTGTGGAAATATATTTATTTTGGATCTTTTATTTATATACCAAGGGTGCTGCTTCCTAGGAAGGGACATAGACTTTGCCACTGTGCCCATCTTCCATAGGATGAGAGCTTATAACTTGTAGCGCAGAATTTAATAGAAAAGAGTATTATGTTGGGTTTAATTTTTAGTAGCAGTTAAGTGTCTACTGCTGTACTCTGCCCATATCAAGTGCCCTGTAAATGTTGATGCTGGACTAAAGATAACACAAAACAGACATAATGGGAAGATGAAGCAAGTGGAGTGGGCAAAGGAAATTAAATGAAAGAAATCAGAGTTAAAGCATGAAAAACAATTTAATGGAGTATTATAGAATTATCTACTGAAAGGACAAAGTAGAACAAACTAAAAATAAAGGAGGATATAACAGCTTGGGTAAGAGGAAGGTAGAGACAGAGAAAAGCTAGAGTAGAACAATTACTTCCACGCAGTGGTTCTCAATCTTGGCTGCACATTGGGATCACTGAGGGCAGGTACTGAAGCCTAGGTGCCACCCCCAGAGAGTTTGATTTAA